>NC_000075.6:27068885-27378885 GCF_000001635.26 Mus musculus
AATACACCTTTGCCTGACATTTGACTTTTTAATAACACTCATCCATCTTCAGGGTAAAGAAAAACAGTATTATCTATTAAACTGATGTCATTAGAAACCACAAAGAGCGGGGACTGGCTGTGTGGAAGAAGGACTTCCATGTGTTCCAAGTAGGAGTTTAAAGAGCAAACTAGTGTGGAGGACAATTGGGAATCATGTTTTACAAGTGTAGATGGGTTTACTTGCTTCTAATAACAAACTTAGTTAGAAGTGCTAGGCATCAAACAAGCACAGGGCCTGCCCTGAGCAGGCTAGGCCAGTGATTTCTGCCATGAGCTAGACTCCTGGGCCCTATGTGCTCTTTCGATGTGGATTTCACCACTAGGAGAATCAAACGGTAGGTTTCACAGGTATTCACCATGGCTGCTCTAGAAATAAATAACCACTAAGGGTACAACACTCAGCACAATTAGCATGAAGCCCATAGCTTTCACATGGTGCCCGTATAGTTGTTAAACATTTATTGTGTACATTAATGTGAAGAGAAGGTACCTTCCATCATAAAACTGATTATCAGTAGAAGCCCCAGTTATTCACAGAATTTTCTGGATTTAGATGACAAACTGATATTTGTCATCCTAGTTTGGAATGACTTTATTAAGCAGCAAATTTTTATTACTACCAAAAGTAATATTCTTTTTGTAATTTGTGAAACAAAATACTGTTCTTTTTGACATGTTACTCTAGCTAGTGGTTATTTTCTTTTTGCCTTGTGTTAATTGCAGAATCCGTTCTCGTTGCAGGTGAAATGTATCTTTACCCTAGGAGACATAGCCCAGTTATGTCCAGCCATAGTAGAGAAGCGAGTCTTCCTTCTAATCCAGTCGATTCTGGCCTCTTCTGCTCATTCGGATCACTGTAAGGCCCTTGAAGTCATACATTGCACCATTCTGTCCTAAGGCTCAGTTACCTGTCTCAGTAATAAGTCCTGTCCTCTTCCTCCCCTGCAGTACCATCATCTCAAGGGACCACAGACGCCCTCGACAGTCAGCCTCCTTTCCAGCCCAGAAGCTCCGCCATGCCTTCTGTGATTAGAGCACATGCCATCATCACTTTAGGTAAGGGTGTCACGTGGCGAAATGTAGCTGTAGTCTGTAGCTTATGTGTGTTCTGAGTACAATGCTATGTGCTACAGAGGTTAAGCCTGCTCTGGCTTTTATGATTTTAACAGTTAACTCTGGTGAGAGGGCCCACCTCTGCGGATCTAACTGCCTGCTCACAGTGAGAGCCATTGAGCCTGTCACTCATGTGATTACTTCTCTTGTTGCTGTGACTAAATACCTGAGAGGCAACTTTAAGGAAGAAGGGTTCATTTTAGTGCACGCTTCAGAGGGTGCTCCTATCCATTACAGAGCAAAAGTATGGTAGCAGTAGGCAGGAAGTGAGCCAGGCTGAGACAGGATCCTCAAAAATCCCTCCACCAGTGACCCATGTCTCCTGCCTCTAACCTAACCTCACAAAACAATCATCAGCTAGGAACTAAGCATCCACTCACATAAGCCTAAGTGGGCATTCTGTACATATGAACCATTATAATATACTGGGAGATTTTTTTTTTTGTAGCTGTTTCTGCATTTTTTTAAATATTCACAGCATAGCTCAATAAGTCTATCAAGAAGTGTATTTCAGAGGTTGGAGAGATGGCTTAGTAGTTAAGAGCACTAGCTACTTTTCCAGAGGACCCAGGTCCAATTCCCAGCACCCACATGGCATGTCACAACTGTTAGTAACTCCATTTCTAGATCCGATGCCCTCTTCTGGTGTCTGCAGGTACCAGCCACATAAGTGACAAAAGCAGGCAAAATGCCCATGCACATAAAATAAAAAATAATTAAGAAAGCCAGGGGCACTGGTACATGCCTACAATCCCAGTGCTAAAGATGCAGATGAACAGAGCGAAAGCGTGGTAGCAGTAGACAGGAAATGAGCCAGGCTGAGATAGGATACACACAATCTCTGAGGCACTGGCCTAGCCTACTTGGTGAACTTCAGGCCAGTGAGAAGCCCTGTCTCAAAGGATAGGTGAAGGGTGCTTAGGAGCATCGGGGTTGCCTTCTGGCTCCACTGATGCTTGTGTATACACATGAGTCTGCACACACACAACAAAGAACTGTAACCTGGACGTACACGGAGGTTTAGGAATGGAAACTTTGAAGCTCAGTTTACAGAAGAGGAATGCTTATGTCATATTTTCCAGAACCGAAAGATTTGCTGTGAGCACATTTCTTTACCAGCTTGAGTAGTTCATCATGAAAACACTAACCTCTGGCTGTAATTTGAATATTCCATCTTTAAAGTGATTGTATATTTGATAATAGGTGTAGTTTTGAATGGTGGCCTTTATTGTTGCTGTGGTTTAGTTTAATACAAAATATTCCAAGTAAAAGTGAAGCCTTCCCCAAGCCACAAAGCAAACACAATGGTGACTATAATTCAGCCTTCTTCTAGCTGAATAAGGAACAAGTGAGATAGCATTCACTCCTGCATATCTAGCTTGCATTTCTAATGCAGTAAGGGTATTTAGAGCATGTATATAATCAAAAGTAAAATGTGTTTAATCAAAAGTAAAATGTGTTAGGTTTTACTGACCATTTTGTGGGTAAGTAGGTAACTATGAAAAGAGTGACTTTAAGTGGAAGATGATTTTATTGTTGCAAAGGTATGTGATAGAGTTTATTCTAATGCTATTTTGAGCTTCCTAATTTTGTCATTTGTTGTTGTTTGTGATTTGGGGCATAATTTTACTTTATGTAAAACTCAAAAGGGTGTAATCTAAACATCTTGCTCTCTTCTGTGATAGGTAAACTCTGTTTACAGCATGAAGACCTTGCAAAGAAAAGCATCCCAGCCCTTGTGCGAGAACTTGAAGTGAGTGAGGATGTGGCTGTCCGCAACAATGTCATCATTGTGATATGTGATCTTTGTATCCGGTACACTGTCATGGTGGACAATTATATTCCCAACATTTCTGTCTGCCTGAAGGATTCAGACCCGTTCATCCGAAAGCAGACACTGGTCTTGCTTACCAACCTCTTACAGGTGTGTGTGGGAGTCAGGGCTCCCCTGTTCTGCTCCACCATTGCTGGCTTAAGGAACTCTTTAGTTAACAATGGGAACTGGGTTTGCTTTTCTGTAGAATTCTCATTTCTGGTTTAGCATTCAGTGCTCACTGGCATATGTGCACAGCAGTCTTGTGAAGTAGTGCAGTTCTGTGTCAACAGATCTGCAGAGGGATCACTGCAGTCCAGGCCCCACTGCCCTTGACCGCACCCGTGTGCTTCAGTTCTAATGCCTTTTTACAGTGTAGATCATATTTGGAATGCACTGTCTTCCAGCATTGCTACAAGAGTCCAGTGAGCTTTCAGTCTGTAAAACATCTTGACCTGCAGAGCTATACAGAGCATTTGGTATCTGTGTACATTCAGAGCTTGGGGATAGCTATAATGAGAAAAACGGATTTGATTAGTTAAAAGGAAGGCATTCACTAACTTATATATCCATCCTACAGATTCATAAGAGCATCTCATCATACATTACAGACCTTACAAAGGCGCCAGTGGATTAAAGCCATGTTCTTTGTGTAATTTTCCTTATAATGTAGATTTGATAAGTTGTTGCCCAAATATTCCTCTATGTGCTTTCAGGGCTGTTAGGAAGTAGATATTATCTAGCCACACTCCAGCCCCAGATGGACCAGTAGCCAGCAGGTGGGATGTTACTTAAAGGAAAGCCAACAAATGTCTGTGCATCTTGGTGTGTCTAGTGTTTACATAGTGTGCTCTTTTTCTCCTTGTACAGGAGGAATATGTGAAGTGGAAGGGCTCTCTGTTCTTCCGATTTGTCAGCACTTTGGTGGACTCACACCCAGACATTGCCAGGTAATCTTGCCTTCGTCTTTCAGACAGCGCAGCTTACCTAATCTCTGGTGTGCACTGTCTTTCCTTTCAGAGTAGTCTACAGTTGCTTGGGATTTGGTATGCTTCTAATAATTGCCAGAAAATCTTAAAATACTAAATGGTAGAACAGATCTTATATATGCGTGTTTCAGAAGAAAAGCAAACCAAAACCAAGCAGGCTGCTCAGTAAGTACACTCGGCATTAACTACACCGTGCACTACCAATGTGCCCTCACCAAGAAGCAGTAACAAGCGCTCTATGCTCTGTGCACTGTGGAAGGCATTAAGTAGTGACTCTCCTAGTGACTGCTAAATCAAAAAATGGTTAATTTTGACAAAGAGATTCAGCTTTCTTTTCAGTTCAGAAATGGTAAGGAAGAGAGTCTAGGAACCAAGAATGGATGCACAGTGAAAAATGCAGCGCCCACATTGCAGAGGCTGCATGGAAGGGGTGTTTCTTGAGAATTGGAAGGGAGAAGGGTTACTTTGCCATTTTGTAATTCTTATCCTTTTATTTTCCTCTTAAAGACTTATTTTCAAGGGGTTTGAAAATGCTCTGATATTCCAGATTATACTGTATGAATAATTATTTTTAAAGCAAATCTTCATTTGGAAGACAGGATGCTCAATGCCACAACAGAAGCCTCCACAGCAGGCGAAAGGTCTTCACAGAGTTCATTAGTTATAAATAGCTCATGGTAATGGCTCCCTCTGGTTCTAAATTTGGTCACCGATAATTTAGTCTGCTTTCTGTAGAAGAATTTCTGTTAAGTTCTTTTGGTGTAATTTTGAAAGGAGGAGCATTTCACATAACAGAGTAGCAGAGAATTAACCTTCTAATTAATACTGTCTAGGCCCAGAAGCAAAAAAGCTGGGGCCACCAGCTTCTTTTTTGTGTAGTCAGGGAAAGGATGAGATCTACCAGTACTGTGTAACTTTAATGTTCTTCCATAGGCCCCTCGTGGCCAGCAGTCTCCATGGTCTGCAGTCCAGACCTGGCACAAGTGCTCAGAATGCTTTCAGGTGATGCACCTAGGATGCAGCATTGTCTGTCTAACCTGTATTTCTGTCTTTTCTCTTATTTTTATCAGCTCCCATACAAGCTCGTTTAAAAGGCAATAGATAAGTTTAACCCAACTTAAACATTTCACAGTCTACACACATGTTGAAATATCACATGGTACCCCATAAATATGTACAATGTATATGTATTGACTGAAAATAATACATTTTTAAAAGTTGACAAGAATATATAAGAATATAAATCTTGATATATATTAGTTTAGTTATATCTTATATAGATTAGTTTCTGTGTGTTTCTGCTAAGTCAGAATATAAAAGAATATGTTTAAAGAAGAGCATTAATCAGTGTGCATAGTGTTTACATAGAAGGTGTGAGTCCAGATTCTCAGGGCATATAGGTCAGAAGGAAATTCCCTCACATAAAAAGACCTGGTGAAATAATTAACATTTTTAGGACCTTGATATTCTCACTAAAGGTTTTCATTATATCTTATTTCCTTCTTATATGTATCTGTGTTGAGCATACTGCCACGGCACGCATGTGGAAGGTGGAAAACGACTTTCAGAAGTTACTTGTCTCCTTTCACCATGTGGGTTCCAGTGTTAACCTCGGACCATCAGGTTTGCTGGCAGACCCTTTAGCCATCTCACCAGTCCCGAGATCTTTCAGTTTTCAGTGGACAGGAGTTTCTTCTCTCAGAAAAGCTAACGTCTATATATGCTAGGCCAGTGGTCAGGTCTGTTTGCTTATATTATGATTAGTTTCTCCATGTGTTTCTCCCAAGTAAGAACTTAGCAAGAGTAGTCTATTGAATATCTTCTCTGGTCAAGTTGGATTTCCTAAAGATTCTAGCATGACGAAATTGAGGAAGGAAAATGAGGAATGGACTCTGAAGCCCAAGACTTCATACATGTTCTGTATGTATTCTACCCCTGGCCTACATCCCAGCACATCTTTAACAGGCCTATATAAAACCAAGTTTTTAAGCTAAAAAATTGTATAGTATTTTCTTTTCTGTCCACTAGGTGGTGGCCTTGTAGACTGGTAGTCACAGAATGATAGCCAACAAATAAGCAGACTGTTTAATAGGCAGTTGCTGCAAAAGTTAAGTTCAAACAAAATATAGCTGAGAAAGAAAAGGAAGGAAAACCAAAGGTGTCTTGGCTTGGGAGACAAGGAAACTCCATTCTGTAGAGAGCTCAGTGAAACTGCAGAACCAATGGGATGGGATGGGGGTGTCCGGACAGCTGGAAGGTAGGGTAAGGACAGTGTGTCCAGGGAAGCGCTTAGATTCACTGCAGTGACACAGTGCATGGCACATTCACAGAAAGGTGCCATGAAATACAAACACAGGGCACTGTGGGTAAAGAAGTCGGGAAAATGACAGGTGTGAGTGGCAATTGGGTGCCTATCTATGAGCATTGAAGATCCTGAGTCGTGATATGGGATTGAGAGAAAAATATCAAATTAACAGAATACAGGCAAACAGCAGAGGCTGTGGTGCTGACCAGCTGCAGGTCCGTTGCTGTACCCAGTTGCCACCTCCCCATGCCTTGCCTTCACCTTCCTTGAGTCTAAATTTAAGTTTCTTTTAACTTCAGCAAACAAAAAAATTAGATCCTTTTCTCCCCAGAGTGTCAAGAAGACATTGTCAGTGTTTTAGTAAACACTGCACTGACTGATTGCAGCTTCTCCGAATGGAAGGAAGGCTTTGTGGCAGCTTCCATCCCTGAGCATGCATTGTTCATGTGCAGGCTATATGTGAATATGCAGACTGTATATGACAGTTAAATATATGTGCTTAGTAGTAACTCACCCTCAGTTACCTCTGCCGATGTGCATTCCAACCCTAAACCCCAAGAAGACCATCATTTGTCCTGAGATCGGATTAAAGCAACCTTTCTTCTTACTGATGAATTAACAGATTTATAATTCAAGTTCAGATCTGAGGGGAAAGTTCAGGTAGACATGAGAACACTGCTCTAGTAGGTTGACCATAAAAAGACCACAGGGGGTAAATTCTTACCCTTCATTTCCTTGGGAGATTTGTTCTCCTTTTAAGGGTTTTCCCTATTCTGGTCACAGATGGTTTACCCAAGTAAGTTAGTTCAGAAAGAACTCCTTCTGATGTTGTGACCTCTGCCTTTCAAATGCAGATTTCTAGGAAAAAACAGTCTGTAAAGAATACATGGAACCAGGCATGGTGGCCCTTGCTTATAATCCCAGCACTCAGGAAGTAGAAAAAGGATCAGAAGTTCAAGGTCAAGTAAACATGGACTACTTGAGACCCTATCTCAACAAAAGGAGAATGCATTGGGAACTCATAGAGGACAGGCTTTTAAAGCAGACCTTAAGTGAAATTCTCTCAGGAACTTTGTTTTGTTATACAAAGCTGTGTTTAATTCCATATGTGAAAGTTATCCTAGACAGAACCAGGGTCCCTCTCATTCTTTCCCACAGCTCCTTTTAGCCTTCCCTTCTGGCCGGTTTCCATTCTTTCATGACACCTGCCAACCTGCAGAAACACTCTACCAGGGACCTGATAGCCATCATACTTACATAGGACATGAAGAGGGTACCAACATCAAAAGAACAGAGCATCCACCCAACAGAGACAAAGCCAGATAGCTATGCAACAAATAGTTCGGTCATTCTTAATCTAGATGCCTAGATCCCAGGGCAAAATCACAAGCCTGAGCAGCCAGCACAGTTTGCCTCTTCCAGAAGCCAGCAACCCTGTTTGCAATAAGCCCTGAGAAAAGCAATTTAACTAAAACACATGACAAGTACTTCAAAATAGTAATTATGCATGTGTTAGAACACCTTAAAGAGGATGCAAATAAATGCCTTAATGAAGACCATGAAAACATACACAGTTAATGAAGTAGTGAAAACAATTCAAGACCTGAAAATAGAATTTAACAAAGAAATAAAGTCACTAAAGAAAACCCAAAGTGAAATAAAAGTGGAAATGGAATGTCAAGCAAAACCCTAAGAGGTGAGCCTCACCACCGTCTTGGAAGAAAGAATGTCAGGTCTTGATGACAAGATGAAGACATGGATAGCTTAGTCAAAGAAAATGTATCTGGGAGGCAGGGGAGAAATCCAGGCGCAAAACATCCAGGTCTAGAACATTATAAAAAGACCAAATCTATGAATACTAGAGGAAAACAAAAACCCAGGTCAAAGGTACAGAGTATTTTCAACAAAATTAGAGAAGAAAATTTCTCCAACCTAAAGAAGGAAGTGCCTATCAGGGTACAAGAAGCATACAGAATACCAAGTAGACTGGACCAGAAAAGAAACTCTCCACAACACATAATAAAAGGCTAGATATATAGAACAGAGAAATGACATTAAACACTTCAAGTTCAAGGGAAAAGGCCAAGTTGTATATAAAACAGGCCTATTAGAATAACACCTGACTTTTCAGTGGAAACTGAAAGCCAGAAGGGCCTAGGTCTATATTCAACAAACTGAGAAATCACAGATGCCAGCTCAGACTACCAAACCCAGCAAAATTATTAATCACAGTCAACAGGAGAAGAAAAAACACTCCACAATGAAAACAAATTTAAGCAATTTCAGTCAACCAGTCCATTATATAGAAGACACAAAAAGAAAAACTTCAGTCTGAAGAGCAGTTAGGTACAAGAGGACACAATAAATAAATAATCCCAAAACAGTAAATCAAAGGAGTCGGGTGGGGAGACTTACCACAACAACATAGCGGTCAGAAACATTGTTCATAAGCAACTCCGTTGATGGTCTTAGTTTCCCGAATAAAAAGACACAGACTTAACAGATTGAATTAGAAGACAGGACCCATCTTTCTGCTGCATCCAAGAAACATAGCTCACCATCATGGACAGACATCTCAGACTGAAATAGTGGAAAAGGGTATTTCAAGTAAATGGACCCAAGAAGCAAACAAACATAGCTATTTTAATATCTGACAAAATAGACTTCAAACCAAAACTAATCAGGAGAGATAAGGAAGGACACTACATACTCATTAAAGGAAAAATCCACCAAGAGGACACTGCAATTCTAAACATTTACACACCAATTCATCAAAGAAACACCACTGTATACAACTAAAATCACATATTGACCCTAACACAGTGATAGTGGAGACTTTAATAGCCAACACTCTTCAATAAATAGGCCATCCAGATAAAAACTAAACAGAGATGCACTAGAGTTAAATAGCATCACAAATCAAAGGACCTGGCAGATATTTACAGAACATTTCACTGAAACACTAGATAATATACTTCCTGTTTAGCCCCTCATGGAACTTTCTCCAAAGTTAACCTCATATTAGGACCCAGAGCAAGTCTTAACAGATACAAGAAATGTAGGAAATTATCCACATCCTATCTGACAACCATGAATTAAAACTTGATATCAACAACAGAAATAGTACAAACTCAAAGAAATTGAAGACTGAACCAAGAAATAAAGAAGGAACTTACAAACTCTTAGAATTGAATGAAAATGAAAACACAATATACACAAGCCTATGGGACACAGCCAAATTAATGAAAAGACAGCGAGTCATTAATAAAATTAAAGATTAAAGGGGAAATAATACATAAAATCATAGGATATATTTTGACAATCTTTGTTCCACCACACTTGAAAACACACACACACACACACACATATACATACATGCATACGTACATACATACATATATATGTGGTCTAAATCAATATAAACAGTTTAACCAGATGCATGATCCCTAGGGAAATACCAGAATCCCAACACAATTCTCAGCACCCGCATACATGGTGGCTCATAGCCATCTGTAATGGGGTCTGGTTCCTTCTTCCTGTGTATGTGAAGACAAGGCACTCATATACATTGGATGGATGGATAGATGCATACATACATATATACATATACATACATATATACATAGATGGATACATAGATAATATAGATTGAAAGTGTGGCTCTGTGAAGCCGAAAAGCTTCTCTATGGCACAGGATACCATCATTCAAGCAAAACGATAGCCTGAAGAACGGGGGTGGGGAGCAGCTTAGCAATTCATACATCTGATAGAGTGTTAGTGTCTAGAATATAAAAAGAACCAAAAAAGTAAAAAATAAACATCTCAATTTTAAAACAGGCAATAGAACTTAATCAGAGAGTTCTCTAAAGATCAAGCACAAATGGCCGAGAAACACTTAAAAGTTCAAGATTCTTAGCCATCGGAGAAATGCAGGTTAAAACCCCAATCAGAATGGCCAGACTGAAACAAATGACAGCTCATGCTGGTGAGGCTGTGTGTGGGGAAACTCGTTGCTGAAAGCAGTGCAGACTGACTTAGCCCCAGCCTTGATAATTATTGTACCTCAAGATTCACCTGTACCTTCATCAGGCATACACCCAAGAGTCTCTGTGTCTTGATACAGCGATCTTACTCATGCTCGTCACTGCCCTAGTTCTAATAGCCAGAGTTTGCAAACGCCCTAGCTGTCCATCAACTGGTGAGTCAGTAATGAAACTGAAGTGCATTTACACAATGGAATATTACTCTGCTGTTGAGAAAAATAAAATTATGAAGTTGTCAGTTAAGTGGGTGGAACTAGAAACAGTCATCCTGAGTGAGGCAACCCAGACCAAAGCATGCACGCAAGCATGGTACGGACATACATGCATGCATACATACATACATACATACATACATACGCTACCTCTTACGCATGGCTATTAGCTTTTAAGCTTTCCATATCTGTGCTACCAACTGAATAACCACAGATAAAGTTACCTAGTAAAGAATGGCAGGGGAGCAGGGACAAGGGTATCTCCCAGGAAAGGGGCAAAATAGAATATAGTATTGTGGAGCGATAACAGGGAAATTAGAATAAAAGGATTAACTGGGAAGGGGTACAGGGGAACAGGGTAAAGGAAGGAATATGAGGAGAGACAGCTAACACTAACAGCCCTCTGGAAAGCCATATGGAAGCCTGCTACTATAGAAGCTTCCTAAAACATACTCATATATGAAAGGAATTTAAATGAAGTCACCATATTATGGGGGAAACAATACCAAAGCTGAAACCCCTGGATCCAGGAATGGCTTACAGCTCGTGGAGTCCTTAGCTAAAGGCCTCCGTGGGCTTCCTCAAGCATCATAGGCTATTGCCAATGCCGTCGGTTTTTCTTCACATCCTAACGCTAAGACCCTGTTGCTGAGGACACTTCGTAATGTCAACAAGCATGGAAAAGTCCAGCTGGTGTCTGTCTAGAATCTTCACTCCTGCTGACTCGCTCACGTTCATGGTACTGAAGATACTCCGCATGCTGCTACCAGAGAAGAAAAGCAGTCAGTCACTCAGCTTTCAGCCCTGCAGCCTGCAGTGACCTGCCTGCAGGGTCCTGTGACTCAGATACAGTGGCACAAATGGTACCGGAGGCGGGTGGTACTTAACTACTTTTTTAAAACTAGATTTAAGGCCCATACATCAGATGGAACTCATACCTGGTACTGGTAAAGTGGCCAAGAACCTGAGACCAGTTAGGTAATGGGCCTAGGGGACATCCTAATCCTGTTGTTCTGCTAAGGGAAAATAAGAGTAAAATGACTCTATGACATAGTGCGCTTGCCATAGTTCAGTGCTTCACTCAGCCCTCACCAGAGGAGCTGCTTGGAGAAGATGGTACTTAACATAGAGTACAGAGTGAGCGACTTTGGAACACTCAGGCCTACCTAGGATGTCTTCATCAAAGCCCCAACCGCTACGGCTCTGGGGACTATGTGGAAGCAAGGGAGATAGATTGCAGGAACCAGAGGTCATGGATGACTTGAAGGAAACAGTCTTCCGGATGAACTCCAGAGACTGGCAACATGCACAAGACTCCAGCACAGCGTAGGGGAGGTGGGCACAGTCCCAGTCCTAACAGAATCGTTGCATTAACCCTGCCAGGAGAGGGAAAATGGAATGGGTGTATCATCTGCACTCCAGGGCAGGCCCATGCTCTTGTAGTTGGTCAATACAAAACAATCTCCATGTTTGCTTTTGAGGGCTGCTTTTTTTGGTTTTGAGGGTTTTTTGGGGGGGTTGTTTTTTGTTTTTGGGTTTTGGGGGGGTTTTTTGCTTTTTAGAGGGTCAGGAGAAAGAACTTCAGGTTTGGTTAGTAGGGAAGTGGAAAGGATCTGGGAAGAGGTAGGAAAGGTGAATAAATAACATGATCAAAATATATGTTGTATGAAAATATATATTGTGTTGTACTTGGCACTATTTTTAGAAAACATTTTAAATAATTTTTTAAAAAGTTATCCTGATACTGTATTTCCTGGGCAGTACCTGTCTGTCCTCTACAGAACTTTTAAAAACCAAGCTTTTTTACATCATGGGTTCTGAGCTCCCTGTTCTGAATTTTAATTGATACGCACAATACAAACTAGTTAAATTCTCAGTCTGAGAAATACAACTTGGAAAAGTCAGTTTTCAGCAATGCCCTAGTACCTTCTAAAGCCAAGTACAAGACTTTAGCAGTCAGCCTCATCGCTGCTCCCTGGCATGAACTGGCTTTGCTCCTGGCTAGGTGGGAATCTTGGCTGAGCGATACAGTGAAGCTAGAACTCTGTTGCTGCTCTGAAGCACAGCCCTGCCTCGCCTCGGCAGCCCCTTAGCAAGTCTTGGTGTTCGTTCATTCCTGTTGTGATAACACAGAAATGATCATGTAGGCTGCGGGTGACAGTTGGGCTTTGGAAGCCTTTAGAAGTGTGTCCTTCATTTCTGTATGGTGCTACGTGGTAGTTGTCACATGTGTGGCATTGTATACAGCTGCAAGACTTCCAGCTTTGGAGTCACAGGTACAACGAAAGTGCCCAGGACTTGTTGGTGATTCCAAAAGTCAGGGACAGTCATAATTCTCTGGAGAGTCGTTGCCTCGCAGCCCAGTAGTGGAGCTCTTCTTACTGCTCTTCTTAAGGAAAGTTCCGAGTATTGAAATGGATTGTTGCTCGTTTTTGTGGGCAGCAAGTTGGAGTTGGCGTGTGAAGGCCACATGCTAATTTTCAAGTAACCATCACTGTTGCATTAGCCACGAGGACCCAGGCCTCTGCTTGAAAGAGTTTTGGAGAAGTTGGTTGTTTCTTTCTATTAGAAGTATAGCCGGGTAGTAACACTATATTTGAGTTTTAAAATAAAGCTGACAGCAGAATAGAGAGATGGTCTAGTACGTGAGACTGTTCTTGCAGAGAACAGTTCTGTTCCTCAACTCCAGGGATTTCGAAACCCTTTTCTGACCTCCTCAGGCCACACATCTGTAACATGTGGACATACCCCTACACACATATGCATGCCCATACTTAAAAGTACTAACTCTTAGCAATAAACAAAGCCTGATAAAGAAGACTTTTATACAGCCCTTCGCTTTGAAATGAAATGTTGAGCCTGAACAGGCGAAGCAAGTAACATCCTTGACTTGCTTTGAGTTGTTTGTTGGGATGTATTTTGAGTTCTGTGCTTTCTTGTGTGGCAGCAGAATTCTTAGTGACTCTGTGAGTAGTGAGTCTCCTTCTGCCTCTCTCCTTTGCAGCCTTGGGGAGTTCTGCCTGGCTCACTTGTTGCTGAAGAGGAACCCTACCATGTTTTTCCAGCACTTCATTGAGTGCATATTCCACTTCAACAGCTATGAGAAGCATGGGCAGTATAACAAGTTTTCCCAGTCAGAGAGGTGAGTGGGTAGCTGGGATGAGGTCTCCATGTCTCAGGAAGAGCTTCCATCTCAGGGAGTGCTGCTGCCTGTGTCCTATGCGTAAGTTGGACACTGGCACTCACATGATGTCTTCTTCAGTGGTCATTAGTTTTCTTGGCACAATGACAAAAGATAATTCCTGAAATGGCACTGGAGCCTCTCAGAGTTCTTGTCATACAAGGACTTGTCATACTTTGAGGCTGCTATATTTGAATCTTTGTCACCTATATCCACACAAGCAGTAATATGTCCTGTTCTGCACCAGGGGGAAGCAGCTGTTTTTACTAAAGGGAAAGACAAACAAGGAGAAGCGAATGAGAATCTACAAGTTTCTTCTTGAGCACTTCACAGACGAGCAGCGGTTCAATGTCACTTCCAAGATCTGTCTTAACATTTTGGGTACGTCTGGTGTCTTTGAGATAAATGTGCTCTTAAAATACAGTGTTGATGGTAGCACGACAGGTCTGTACAGAAGACATGTCTGTTTTGTCCGTCTTGGCATCAGTTATGTCTCTTAGAACCCCAGCCCTGTAACGGGGCTGTCACTTCCCTAGTTCTGTGAATTCTCTTTCCCCTCTGGGCCAAGGGTTTCTCAGAGGCTGGTCCTGTGTTCCCTCAGCATGCTTCACGGATGGCATCCTGCCCATGGACATGGAAGCCAGCGAGTTGCTCTCAGATACCTTTGACATCCTCAACTCCAAGGAGATCAAACTATTGGCAATGAGAGCACAGACATCCAAGGACCTCCTGGAAGAAGATGACGTGGCTCTGGCAAATGTGGTCATGCAGGAAGCACAGATGAAGATCATCTCACAGGTATGTGCCCTCTGCTGCACTGCAGTGTGGGCTGGACACTCGAGTCCCGGAGCCATTCTTACCACTGACTGTACTGTGCTCGGCTGCTTGTGGTTCTACTCCACCCCTAGCTACCGCTCCTCCTGTGAGTGTGTGTCTATTTGCTTGCCTGGGTGCGCCATAGTGTCTCAAATTTACTGTCAGAACTGAATTAATCATTTCTCCTTGCTTGGTTTCTTCTCCCAGTCTGTTGCAGGGAATGGAACAATTATATACCAAAGGTATATGCACCCAAAAGTTTCTTTTTAGATAGTTGGTGATACAGCCAAAGGCAGAAGAGGAGTCTGGCATGCCAAGAATATGATTGGGTTGACCAAAGATGTCAAATTAGAAATTCAGTGACTGGAACAACCCAGACACCACTGCCCTTTACAGGCTCCATATAATTGTACCTAATTTGGTTTGTATTTCCCACCTGATCCCTGGAGTCCTCTGATCCCAAGGAAATGGATTTTGATTACACCCAATCCAACAAGATCCAGCTCTTGTCTCTTTTACTTGCATGCCTGTCTCTTTTGCCTTTCTGGTGATTGCTTCTTTAAGCCTGTGGCATTTTCTGTCAGCACCCTTTCTGTCTCTGTTTTTTCTCTTGCCAGAAAAGTCTTTCTTCAACCTAATTATTCTCTGCAAAATATACTGAAAATGGCTGCTGGGCAGCAAGAAACTTCCAGGGGGGATGGGTTGTAGCTGATCTGTGGCATCGAACACTTAGTACTCTGTGAATGCTCATGGAATTTTTCTATTGAAGCTGAGAACAGTTGGGGCTGGAAAGGGGGCACAGCAGTTAAGAGCGCTTGCTGTTCAGCTCCCTGCACCCTACATGGAAACTCACAATGGCTTTAACTGGTGTTCTAGGGATTCCAGTGCACTTGTGATTTCTGCAGGCTTCTGTACGCATGTGGTACCCACATAGAAACTTAGGCATGCATACAAACACGAAATACGTGTTTATTTTTTTAAAAGGAAAGGTAAAAGTATCAGATGTGATAAAACTCTAAACTAGCTTGGCGGTGCTCTGTCACCTTCTAGATTAAAATCCAGATTCTCAGGGATAGAAACTGCCTGCCCTCACCTCATTTCTTCCCTTTTTCCTCAGATGTGTTCTGGTCTATGCCTTTGACACTCGTTCTTCTAAGTCAGTATTCTCAAACTTCCAAATGCTAGCACCTTTCAGTACAGTTTCCTATGTCATTGTGACTCCCAACCATAAAATTACTTCGTTGCTACTTAGAGCTGTAATTTTGCTATTGTTCTGACTTGTAATGCAAACATCTGCTGACATGTGACCTGTTGGTCTGTACGTTCACTCTCTCTACACAAACTGCCCTCAGCCCATTCTGATCCCCACACATCTAAAGCTACATCACCAAGGTTGCTCCAGTGCACATCCTCGCCTACTCCTGTCTTTTTCGTTATCCTTCCTCTCCATCAGTTCCCCAGCCTCTACAGCTTGTCCTCGCCAGCCGTTTACCACAACACACACTGTTGGGAAGCAGTGTGAGGACAGGACCTCTTGGTGCCGTTTCTGTGTCTCCAGAGGTTCGCTTGTGTCTAGGACAGAGAGTGTGCTTGACGATACTTGTGTGTATTTAGGCCACATTTACTGACAGTGACTAAACTTACTGTATTTCCAGATGCGTGTTTATTAGCTTGTGTATTTCTTCATTTGTTATCCTGGCTTAGGGACTCTTATCCAAAGCTTCAGAAATGAGTGGCATACAAACAAGAAACCCTGTTAGCTTTAAATGAAAAGAAAGAGTACATTTCAGCTTCAGAAAGATAATCTTATATATGTGGGATAATATGAATTATTTTTAATTCTTAGATTTATTGCACAATATCTTGGATACTGATTATTTAAATCACATACTGTTTGTTTATTTGCCTATTTGTTTATAAAAGGTCTTACTGTGTGACTCAGGTTGGCCTAGAACTCTTGATCTTCTTTCCTCAGCCTCCTGAGTTCTGAGATTACAAGGCTTGGGTCATCACACCCCAGTACATTACACTTTCAAAAATGTATACAGGAGTTATATATACATATAGAAAGGCAGGCGCATGTGTGCATTCATGAGTGCTCACACACACACATACACATACATGTGCACACTTACCCAACTATCAATCATTGTCTTTTTACACACAAGATTATAATGTGGTGGTCACATGACCAGATTGTCCTTCAAAAGCAAGGCTACATAGTGGATCAGAGCTGAATGTCCATCAGGGTTGTGTGGAGATTGAAGCTTTTTATCATCTTCAGTGTATTTCTTACTCCTTTTTCTAATGTAGAGCATAGAAGTGGTGTTAATATTCATTGTGCTCTGCAGGCCTGTATGTGCTGTGGTGCTTTCAGTCTGGTGACAAGCCATGCGAGCCCTTCATTCCCAGCATCCTAATCAAATGGCACATGGGCTTCTGTAGCTGCTAGATTTGATGTACTTAAAGAAGTAGATCATGGAAAAGCTATTCTTCAGATGTGTGTGCATCTAAAGCATGCCTTTGTGTGTGTTCCTGCAGGTTCAAAAGAGGAATTTCATAGAGAATATTATTCCAATCATCATCTCCCTGAAGACTGTGCTGGAGAAAAATAAGATCCCTGCTTTGCGGGAACTCATGAACTACCTGAGGGTAAATGAGGAGCTTGCCCTGTGGGGTTTTCCTCCCAAGCCCCGCTGCCCCAGGTTCATTGCTTCATGTAGACAGTGAGTGACAAGAACTCAGAATGCTAGGAAGCCTAGTCTATAAAAATGTACCCAGCAGGCTGCTGAGGACAGTCAGGTACCGAAGGGTGTGACGAGAAGTACCACTGAGGTTGCTCTCTCTGTTCCCCAGGCCGCTGAGGTTTTAAAGCTTATGTTCATGTCCTACACCTTCTTTGGGAATATGTTCCACTCTAAAGCTTTTCTCAGATAAAGCTGAGGACAAGACATTGTCCTGGTTCGTCCTGTAAGGATGAGGTGGAAACTGATGGTGACATTTAATGTTGGGTGTTTGATTTGAGGCAGGAAGTCACAGCCCTGTGGCGACATCGTGCACACAGGGATAAGGTGTTATCTTGAGACAGCTCCTGTTGCTGGGTTGTCTGAAAAGCAGAGGACCATGAGAAGCTGCCCCAGCAAATCTGGGATGTGTTTGCTTAGAATACAGCTCTGAGCAAAGCCTCGGGCTTCTGACAGCAAGCATTCAGAAAGAAATGACACATTTTCTCCTTTAATTTAGCAGCTTTTTCTTTGTTCATATTTGTTTTTCTTCAAAAAAAGAAGAAAAAAGGAAAAATCTTGATGCCAGCAAGGTAGCTCAGCAGATAAAGGTGCTTGCCAGAACCCACGTGCAAAGAGGGGAGGCTTGACAGCAGTAAGCTTTCCTCTGACCTAAAATGGTCTTTGAAAAATTAGAAAAGCTCCTTAAAGGGTTATAGCAAAATTATCCTAAATACAGTTTTTCAAATAGTTTTACATCCTAAGGAATATCAGATGGGAGATCTGAGCTCAGTCTACAGAGGACATGAGAATTTGTTTTGGTTGGGTGTTTTTGTGACTTCCCTCACACCCATGGATACTGTTACTGAGGATATGAGAAGCTTCCAGGCTGTATAACCTCTGTGACCTCCATAGGGTCCTCTCCCAGCAAGAGCATGGCAGCTAGACCGGAAACTTCCCGAGAGACCACAACTGTTAGCTAAAACTAACAATCATGGTCACCTGCTGATGTGGTCAGAGTCTGCTCAGGAAAATGCTGAGTAACCTGCAGGCAGGTCTCTGAGTTTGAGGCCAGGCTGATCTATGGAGTGAGTTCCATGGCAGCCAGGGCTACACAAAGAAACCCTGTCAAAAAAGGTCGACCATGTGGCTGGTCTGGAACTCCTGTTCTCGTTCTGGAGTTGCAGGTGTACATCATACCAGTAAGGCCTCACTGTTTATGGGAAAAGGCATTAACGGATGCTTCTGGATCTATTTCAGGAAGTTATGCAAGATTACCGGGATGAAATCAACGATTTCTTTGCAGTTGACAAACAGCTGGCATCTGAACTTGAGTATGACATGAAGAAGTATAATGAGCAGCTAGCCCAGGAGCAAGCTCTGACAGAACATGCTAATGCAACCAAAGGGCCTGAAGACAGTGACAGGGTACCCTCTGCTCAGGTAGGTGATGGACACACCAGCAGCTCAATGCTTCTCTTTGCCAAGGCCCTGTGAGGGAACTTTGCCTGGAAAACTGTGGGACTCATCAGAATGTGTGAGTTTCCAGAAGGTACACTGGCAGCACACAGCACGTGATGCTTGATTTCCTCTCCTCCTACATCTCTCCATGGCTTATGTTTCTGCCCTGTAGAGCTTATTGTCTGCCAGGGCATTTCTGAGTATAGCCGTAGGCTCACCTTCTAGTTGAGGAATCCAAATAGATAAGCTATATTAAAAAATGAGAGGGTCTAACCTGCCCTGACATTTGTGTGTGGCCGTTTGCCAGCAGTTCTGTCTTAAAGAGAATGTTGTAGCCACCCCTGTGCATGGGCTTCTTATAGCAAACGATGATATTCTTGTTCACTCTTGTGACAGGTTGCTCCAGACTTAGAAGCTGTACCTGCTCTTGCTGCTGCTCCTATGGCTGCTGCTGCTGCTGCTGCTCCTATGGCTGCTGCTGCTGCTGCTGCTGGCCAGGACAATGCTGATGTGCCTCCAACCCAGAGCCGGCCTTCAGCACCTAGGTCCAACTTCACACCAACTTTGCCTCCCATATCCGAAAATGGACCTCTGAAGATAATGTCCAGTACCAGGTAGGGAGCTCACTGAGCCAGCAGCCCGCCCAGTTGAGGCATTCTCATAGGCATTTCTTCCTTCCCACCAGGCCGGAACTGCCCGTCACTGTTTGTACTAACCCCTCACCCCACATGCGTCCCTGAAAGGCTGGGAAAAAGCTGTTTGAGCAGTACATCAGAGGAGACCTGGGTAGGAACTGATGCCTCCATGGTGGTCTGACTTGGAGTCAGCGCCTGGCATCCTGTCTCCATAGGCCCATGTCTCTCAGTACCATCGCCATCCTGAATTCAGTCAAGAAAGCTGTTGCGTCTAAGAATAGGACACGCAGTTTAGGAGCCTTGCCTTTCAATGTGGAGACCGGAAGCCCAGAAAATCCCTCCAGCCATGGTAAGCCTTACGGTTGATATCGGGTGTATTGAACATGTACAATTCAAAAGTGAGTCTATGCCTCATTCCTTTTTAAATGTTTTCTATTGTCCTTAAATAGCATTAATTGGAGATTTCGGATTAAGGCTGAGGAAATGAATTTCCTGTGCTAAGGGGTTTGGGGAATGTTGTGTTAAAAGTCAGCGCTCTCCTTATACACGCCTGTGAGACATGCAATGAAAACGCCTCCTTGAGATTTTCAGAACTCTTGTTCCAGTGGCTTTAGAGCATTCTGCCTTAAACTGGAAGTACCAAGATTTCTCATACTACCCTATTCATGAAAGCATTGATACTTTCTTATGTAAATGACACCGTAAAACAGCCTTGTAAGCATAGCCTTGTATGGGAAATTATTTCCAGTGGCAAAGGCCAAAATATTTTAAAACATTAAATTGGGTTTAAATTAATAATAACTTAAACACGCACACACACACTTTATGTTGCCGAACTGTCAAAACCACAAATTTGCTGTGGGTTTACTTTCCACTTCCATAAGTGCTGTGAATGTGGACATTGCCTGGGAGCTTTCATGTTTGCTTGCATTGCTTTCTTAATTTCTGTGGCCTGTCTGAATGTCACTTGAAACATTGGGAATTTTAACTTTTCACGTGGATTGTGGGTCATGTTGTTGTTCTATGTATGAGGGATGTTGCTTTGGACTTTTGCCCTAAGAGACTCTTCTGTTTTATCCTAGAATCTTCCTTAAGCTTGGAGAAAGAGTCTGACAGAACTGTCAACCATGTAACTAAACGGGCAATCAGCACCCCAGAGAGTAAGTAACTAACTAACTGGAACAGGTGAGGTTTTCCACACTTCTCTGCAGCTGCCTACACAGTAACACTGAGCGAACCTTCTCCGCATAATAGTAACCCACTTGTAAAATAGTCCTTACCCTAGGCTGCTGATACTCACTGGCTACTGTCCAAACTGTATGTGTCATGGTGATTGTCGGTAGTTGATAGAAAACGTATTGAATGTGAAGCACTCATCCCAGTGTTGTACATGCATTAGCTCAGTCCATGTGTGACTGCTGTGAACTAAGGGACAGAAAGGTCAGGCCCAACAGTGACACTGTTGGGAGCCCTCTGCTGCTCTAGGTATATGGGAGGCGCTAGTCTGTTTGGCCCCAGGCTGTTGTCAGGGTTTGGCCCTACATCTGTCTTGTGTGCTCTCGGGTTCTACCCTGGTGACACACCAGGACTGCAGGTTCAGTGATGTGTTGAAGATTACACTCCAGCTATGCCAAGAGTCTGTGTCTCCTCCTTATTGAGTGTTTGTTCCTAATGTTCTAAGTTAGAGCAGTTAGCCTCCTCCCTACCCTGATAAAAGCTCTTATTGTGAGAGAATCATTGTTCAGGTAAAGACCCTTATATTTGACACCAGAAGTGTTTGTAACTTAAGCTATCTTTGGATTTTTTTTCTGAATATTTGCATATTTTTAATGAGGTATCTTTGGCATGGGACCCAAGATTAAACAGAAAATTCATTATGTCTCATATGTATATAGTAAGATTACTAAAAAATCCCATTGCAGGGTTTTATCTGCCTTAGACCACTTATGTTCCCAGATGAAAGACACACACACACACACACACACACACACCCTTTATATTTTTAAATATGCCTTGAATCTGCCTTCCTAACAATAACCCTGAATAATCATTTTGTATGTTTCATCATTCCATATGGGCTGTTCTTAGCTCCAATTGGCCAGCCCACAGGGCCATGTCTTCTTTACTCCTACCCCATGACGGCTCTCTCTTTCTCCCTCCTGTTCATTTCTCTAAGCCTGCCAAAACTCAACCCCACCTAGTTCTCTTGTACCCAGTTATTGGCTGTTGGAATCTTTATTCACCAATCAAATTAACTGGGGGCAGGGTTATTCAGTGTCTTACCTGTGAATTCTTTCCTCTCCAGGATACCAGTCTTGAAGGGCACTAAATTAGCATTTAATACTACATAAGTACCCCCAAATGAATAGGCTGGAATAATTTTAGACAGTAAATACAGTGTACCTGTGTTTTAACTGTCACCATCATGTGAGGTCAGTGTAGAATTCTCTACTTTGACTTGATGTCAAATTATTGCAATGAAAATAATTCAGATTTTAGGTCATTTCTGATTTCCACTTTTTACGATTGGCGTTGTTCAGCTTGTTCTATTGAGACCACTGCTGACTGACATACGTACTCTGGAGTTGAGCACCTACCTAGAGAATATACACTTCTTCCCTGCCCCAGCTATGCACGACAGTGTGTGCCTGTGTCAAACCACTCTTCCTTGGCTGAGGCCCTGGCTCTCTGAATGCCCCTCTCCTTGCTTCTTCATGCTGAAAGGCCCCAGACCTCTTGGCATTGCACCCCACACTTGAGACTTCGTTCTTTCTGTCCTCGATGGTTTTCACAAGCCGCTTTACTCCTGTCTTCATGAGGCTGGTCACAGAGCACCTGGATCCATGGCCCCAGAGACCTGTTCAAAACCACCAGATTACGGCCTCTGGGCTCCTCTAGGCTTCTGTGTCAGGTTTGTTCCCGTGACTGTGAGATGAGAACAGAGCCTCCACTCTGCAGCGGTGCTCATGCCTTGAGCCCATGTGCTTTCCCACCATACCACATGGATCCTGGCTATGTGCCATTTTGTTAACTTATGGTGCTGTGGTGTCTTACAGTATTTAAGAGGCTATACCTAATTGCCATGCAGGACCCCCTTTTAAGGCAGATCACGAATGAGCATAATTCCCACCCTGCATTTCCTTAGATAACTGGATCATGGTAGTTTTTGACAGTAAGACAGCAACTTTGGCTTATTGGGTACCAGCAGGTGTGACATTAGACATGTAAAATTGTCCTCCTCTTTCCGAGAGGTTTATGACAAGTGTTTTGGCTCAGGATAACCAAGCACTTCTATTTTGGCAGTTAGGTACCATATGCTATAGAAGCAGAACACATGGACCTCACTTCACTTGCGGATCCCATGAGTCTCTGATCTCACTCTTCACTTGGTTTCCTGGCAGCATGTGTTGCTTAGCAGTGAAATCTGGCATGGTGCACTAATGCTGCTTTAATTTGCATGTAAGGACTCGGCTTTGATGGAAAATCAAACTCGGGTGTCACTGGGTCGTGACACTACTTGTTCTTTCTCTGGCTGTTGATGCAATTTATGCCCATCTATATTTTGAACCAGGAAGGAGTGCTTAAAGGGGCCTGTTCTCTGCTTCCTGGGAGAATGAATGCTCAGAGCAGGCGGTGCTGCCTCAGCGTGATGGTGGCTACCCATTGCTTGATGGGAGCTGTCCCTTCCGATGAGGCAGATACCTGATCTCCTTTCAGTTTTCATTCCCATTTCCTGATGGCTGAGCACATTTCTTCCGGGTATATATTGGCTGCGTGTACTATGAGAGCTTACTCAGTTAATGTACCCATTTACCCACTGGAATTTGTCCATTGGTGTTTAATTCTTTATATGCTGTGGATATTAACATCATCAGAGGAACAACTGACACAGATTTCAAAGCCTATCTCGTCTCTTCACTCTGTGATTTGCTTTGCTGGAGAAAACTTTGTGGTTTCATTCAATCCCATTCCTCAAGTCTCACTATTTCTTGTGTTCCTGGAATCCAATTCAGAACATCATTGCTCATGTTTTACCTTGAAATCCCGCCAGCCCTGGTGTCTCCTCTAGCCATTTCAGAGTCTTACATGGAGGCCTTTGCTCTGTTTCCAGAGGATTTTAGTCTACTGTTGTTCTACAGGCAGATCCTGTTGCCTTAAGCCACCTCCTTGTTGAAAATCAGGTGTCCAGGTTGATGTTGGGTCCTCTGCTCAGTTGAGCTGTGGCCCTGCCACTGCGCTGGGTTTATGTAGGGTGACTGAAGTCAGGCATTGCTGATAGATACTCTGGCTTGCGCTCTCCTCACCAGTACTTTGGCAGGTTGGGAGTCTTTTCTTCTTCCATATGGTCTTAGAATCTTTTTTGTTTGTTTCTGCAAATATCAATGGAATTTTGGTAAAGAGTCACTGAATTTGTATTTATTTTGGTCATCCGTCCATTTTTATAATGTGAATTCTGGTGATCCGTAAACATGGGAAGTCCTATCATTTTGGCCATGAGTCTAACCTTTAATTAGCTGAGCCAGCCATCTCTTCATCCCACACAGGAAGTCTTTATCATCTGACATTATTTTCCTTCATTATTTTATAGCAGTCATTCCCCCAGCCTCCTCGTAGGTGCCCCCCAGCCTCCCATTAAATATTCCTAGTTTTTGTTTTTGGCTAATGTGAATAAAATTCTTTAACTGATTATTCATTCTGCCTTTGATTGTGAGCAGAGTGCGCTAGAATTGTGAGAACCACCCAGGATGCTTAGAGGCTTGCAGCTGGGAGAGTCAGTGTGCATGTCAGGGGGAGATTCCTACACCAGTGTCAATAGATCCTCCAGGGACAAAACCAAGCAGCCTCGAGAGCACTGCTCAAACAGAGCCCGAGTTGCTGTGGTGCAGTTCTGCAGTGGAGGTTAGCATGTTTGCATCCATGACGGGTCATTGTGTGCTCCTCATGAGGACAGTGTGGGAAATGTGGGCTCTAGAGTCAACCTCACGCGTGTGCCCATAGAGATGTAGCATGTGAACCCAGGCTCTGCTCCTGTGTGGAGTGTTTAACAGACAACACCAAGGATGTAGCTGTAGGATTCTGGGATGGGGCAGGTAGAGGTGACAGAGCAGTTGAATGAGCACGCAGATATGACAGGCTAGGACTGCTGAAGAAGGGTCAGCCATATATGCCTGGTGGGCACAAGTGGATTACACCATGTTGTGAAATCCCTTGAGTTTATAGAGATGGGTTGGGCTAGCTCAGAGTGATAGATTTTAGGGTCTCCTTGATAGACAGAGCCCCATCAAGGTACCTAACCAAGACACTATCCTTCCCTGTTCTTTTAATTAGCATGACTCCAGTCATGACATAAGGGATTATAGCTAATAAATTATTTCTTTGGCATTTACCTGTATCAGATACTGTGTTAAAAACTTTACATTCTGTATAAACTGACCGCGAATGACTTGAATGTCTGCTGGTGAAAGAGCCAGAACACAGTCCCAGTGTACTCTGGTGGCTTTGACTGGGCCTTAAAGGTCAGAACATACCACGAAAGGTCAAGAGTAAGGAAGGGCTGAGAGGACTGAGATACTTACAGTGAGCAAAGATGGAGACAAGGAAGAAGTGACACTTGAGTGACACCAGGGACAGGGTGGTTACTGATTCCATGTAAAGATGTAGCCCAAAGCCGGGCATGGTGGCGCACGTCTTTAATCCCAGCACCTGGGAGGCAGGGGCAGGCGGATTTCTGAGTTCAAGGCCAGCATGGTCTACAAAGTGAGTTCAGGACAGCCAGGGCTACACAGAGAAACCCTGTCTTGAAAAACCAAAAAAAAAAAAAAAAAAAAAAGATGTAGCCTAAGGTTCTGGCCAGTTAAAGCCTTAGAGAATCATGTATCAACCCTTCCAACATAAATGGAGAGGGAATAAACACAATGGGGTGGAAGTATGGAGATCCAGTAGGTGAGAAGTAATAGGAAATGGAGGTCACCTGCACAGAGGCAGTCACAGGAGGAGGAGGTGAGCTGGGAGAAGACACTGCCATGTCAAGACAGGCTGCAGTGCAAGCGTCTGCCTAACCCTGAGACAAACCCAAGCTTCCGATGAGTCTTTGTGAGTCACCTAGGGGCTAGCAGTGAAGACCAGAGAGAGCCCATGGCAAATTCCCACAAGTTTTATTCCCATTGTTCTCCCTTTCTCCAGATTCCATCAGTGACGTCACATTTGCAGCAGGGGTCAGTTACATAGGGACACCAGCAACTTTTTTTACCAAAGGTAAGTTCTGGGTTTTCTTCTGGTCAGCACAACTACTGCCTCTGAAATTCTGAGAAACTAAATTTCTTCATGTTTGACTCCTTGTCAGAGAAACACGAAGCCCAAGAACAAGGAAGTGACATTTTATGTTTATCGCTGCTTGATAAAAGGTAAGTTTTGCTAGTGGGCTTCCTGGTTGAGCTGTTTTCTGGTTGAGCTGTTGACTGCATGGTTTCCTTCCCCAGACCTCCACAGTCTCCACAGTGGAACGTAAAGTCCCCAGCCAGGAGTCACGGCAGCACAAGATCCAGCCGGAGGTCCCTTCGTAAGGCCCCCCTGAAGACAGCCAACTGAGACCTGTGGAAATATGTGCATCTCCTAGATGGAAGGGGAAAGTGTGGTGTGGCCTGCACCCACGTGGGTGTGGGAGACACGTAGCTGTGCACTGCCAGCTCCTGCCTAGGACATCAGTGTGTCTTTGTGCAGCTTGTGTTTGTCTAACCAACCTTCCTATTTTTATTTCTCTTTCTATCATTATAGCTGAGATTTGTAAATAGAGATATGATGTATTTAGACTTTCTCACAATAACATTAAGCTATTTATACTGTGATACTCTATTTGAGTATCAAACGTTCTGTGGTAAGTTACAATATGGTCTTTTAAGGAACACAATTTTCGAAACCAGCTTTCTTCTGTATAACTCAAGTGTCTATAGCTTGTGTGACTTCAGTATAATAGATATGTCCCCTTAGCTAATGGCAAAAATTTGAAATATTTTTCTATTATTTATAATTACAAATTTTTATTAAAAGAGGTGTACAGTCTTTCTAAAACAAAGTAATAAATGTCAAATATAAATATAACCTAGCATTTATTATAATTTTTCTGGCTTTGGAGCAAGGCTTTATTGATGGTCTGCTTAACACTGCATTAAGTATTTAAGGGTTTAATTCATCTACCCACCTGCCCTTGTTCCCATAGAGAACCTTTGTCTCTCTTGTGTCCCAGTAGCCATCCCCATTAGTACATCAGGTAGGTAAAGCCTGCTCATGATGGCATGGCTGCCTTCTTGACCCTTAGACAGAGCGGTGGTGCAGATGGGTGAGACTGCTGAGGAGCTGGAGGGTTGGGGTTGAATGCTCTGCCTTTTTGGAGACAAGCATCTCATGTATTGCTCAGCCTTCCGAGTAACAGGGACAACAGGCATACTCCACCATACCCTCCTCCTATCCCATGCTAACCCAGGACCGTGCACCTAGGCAAGCCCTCTACTACTGGTCCCTGTACTCTTGTCATAAAGAAGCTCTGACAGTTGGTGGCTCGAGTGTCACAGCTGCTCTTAAGTGAACAACTTTGGCTGCAGTACAGGTGCAGATTTCCTTAGTGTGAAGAGCGTGTGTGTAACCAAATGCTAAGAATGCAGGGCAAACCTAGAGAAAGAACATGGTTTCAGTTTGGTTTGTTTTTTACAAATAACCAAATTGCAAGTGTGTTAGTACAGGTCTAACAGCTATGAACAACTTCAATAGTGGCCAACAGTCACAGTCACATTGTACAGGTAAGTAAGCGCTTTCTGTTCCTGTCTGTACAGTCACAGGCCACTGCTTTCCAAGCTAACATGTTGCTTTATCAAAGTTAGTTCTCATGGCACTATGAAAAAAGGCAGCCGGACTTGGTGGCACACGCCTTTAATCCCAGCACTTGGGAGACCGAGGCAGGCGGATTTCTGAGTTCGAGGCCAGCCTGGTCTACAAAATGAGTTCCAGGACAGCCAGGGCTATACAGAGAAACCCTGTCTCGAAAAAAAAAAAAAAGGCTTTAGGACATAGAGGAATAAAAGAGCGGACAACATGGCTGCCCTATTGCTATGACAGCCACTGGAAGGCCAATGTCATAGCCCACCACTCCACTCCACCAGCTAGAATGGCAGCTGTCCTCTTCTCCCGAGAGGAAGGTAGAGGAGAGACCAGGCACCCCTGAGTAGTCACAGAACACTGCCAGGCTGTTCCTGCTAACATCTTTGCATATAGCCTTCAACATAAAGAAAAAAAGTGTGTCTCAATGAAAAAAGGAAGTAAAAAGAAAAAGTTGAAGTATAAAGAAATTAAGATGACAAAGTGTCTAACATCTCTAAAACCACCCTGTAGGTGCAAGGTAGGATCAGGGACTCCTTTAGATTCCCCTGGCTTCTCACCACTTCATACCACGAGTCTAACATGCTCAAGTGTTTGAGACCAAGAGCATCTGTTCTCGAAGAACAAAGGCTTTTGGACTGGGGTTTCTAATGTCCCATAAAATGAGCAGTGTCTCGGACAGATAAAAGGTTTACAATAAAGTGGAGAAACTGCTTTTGGTCAGACAGCACTCTGCTCACCCTCGGGCTTTGTCCTCTGGCTGTACTTTTCTTCAAAGAGCTGTGCTGGACACAGAGGCTTGTCATGGAGGAGACGGCCTGCAGTGCTGGGACTCTTTTCATCACAACAAAGGATCTTCTTTTTAAACATGTTCAGTTTCAAAATTGCCTTTGGTCTTGGATACATTATCAACTAAACAAATATTTAAAATGATTTTTACAAGCAAGCTCACTGGCTTTGTCTTATAAGCTACCCAAAACAGACTAGGGTTCTGTCACAGACACTCAAAGACAGGAACCACTGACCACCAGTCTTCTTCAGCCTCCTGCCGGAGACCAGCCCAGGATACCACCAGTGACCATTTTAATCAGGTGCAGAGCTGAGATGAGGGCGGTGCAGGTTTAAGTGGACATTCCATCCCACACAAGTTAGTACCATGAGGGGTCCCTGAGACCATCCAACTAGGACTGCACAGGGCCTTTCTAGGAAGAGGAAATCTACAGGATGAGGCCATTCAAAACTAGTCCAAGAGTTCCCAAAGTTTCTTGCTTTAAAAAAAAAAAAATACAAACATGACTAGATTGGAATTCTTTAATGGTTTCCTAAGCAACAGTGGTCAGACAGAGTAAGTTTTCTTATGAAAAATGCTAAAACTTCTTTTGAACAAAGGAATATTCAGCCAGCCTCCTTAAGAAAACTCCTTAAAAGACTTTACTACTGGTATTTTCCAATTAAACACTAGCAGCCCAAGCCTTCTACCTTAAGTTGAACTCATTATAAAAAAATACGTTTTGAAACACTGTATGGCAATATATTTACAGTTTATATAGAAATTTTCAGTAATCAAAATACATCTCTAGCAAAATTTAGAATGTTAAATTTTTATAAAATAAGCAAGACCAATAGAAAAGGAGACTTCAGTACCATTTCAGACTTAAGACAGACAGGTTCTCCTATCTCCTGGCATCTCTTGGGAAGGAGAGTTTCCTGGGTCAGAGCCCTCTTCCCAGCAAGCAATTTCACCTTTCTGATTTGGGTTTTTTATAAAATGCTGATTCCAAACACATTCTCCAGGATGGAAATGACAGTACTGGCCAATCAACAGAGGCAACACGGTGGGTCAGGGTCCAGGGAGCAAGGCACTGCCTGAAAACCTTCCTGGGGCACTGTCACAGGCATCAGGCTGTTGCCTGCTGCTACTGCAGCCCAGCGCCTCAGCCTCTCTCTGCCAGTGTTGTCCTGGCAGCTAAACAGCCTGGGGCAAAAACAGTCCAAATTGCCCTGCATGGGAGAACGGAGACCAGAAAGGCCTTGAAGATCACCCTAATCCCCATAATGAGGTCAGGCTAGCAACAGTCTGTGTCTACATCCATCTTCAGGAGGCTTCCTTTTATTCTTGTGGCTTGTTAAAGAGGAAGGAAGGAAGGAAGGAGTCATCAACTTTGGCCAAAACAAAAAGCTTCTGCCCGGGTGGCTTTGTCAGGAGCTCTGGGCTCACAGCAGCCCTGTGACCAGCTTCCAACAGAGGTACTTGCATGTGCTCTCCCAGCCGACAGGTGTCAGATAACAAAGGACGATTTGTGTCTGAAGTCACCCTGCAAAGGCAGCAAAAAGAATCAGTTCAGGGGGCTTTGTTGGGTGGTGGTTGACATACATTGGTCAAATCACATGTAAGCTAATCTTGTCCCCTAAAAATGAAACCAGGAGCAAAACTGAGAGATGAATTACATCCTTGCTCTGCAGCAGTAACCTCTATTAGCACTCATGAGCTGGTGAGGAAGGAGTTACCATGAGGGCCAAGAAGGTCAGGGAGTACACTTAATCCCCAAACCCTGAGAGCCACAGAGTTTCCAAGCAGTAGTAGTTTTCCTGGTAGATACAGAGCACTAGGGTTTCTGCTCTTACCTCCTCACTCGTCCGGATGTAGTTAACACCGTCATGCTTCCCTGGGCTCTTATAGCTGTGAACACAAGAGGACAGCTCAGTAGTGCAGCTACACTGCTAATACAAGTCTGAACCTCAGACGAGACAGGCGTACCTTTCTCCATCTTGTTTACTGCTGATGAAGCAGCCTCGTCTGTACGCACAGCAGATGCCCATCGTAATCACAGCAAGAACAATAAGGACAACAAGGACTCCCCCAATAATCCCAGCAATGTTCAAATCATCTGTAGAAAAAGTTCGTAGACAGAGATGGTGTGGTCCATCAAAGGACCTTGGCCCCGTTAGCTTACCTTTCCAACCCCTCTGCTGACCCATTTACCCCTCTGTCTACTCCTGCCCACTCTAGCCAGAAGAGGAAACTGACCCATTAACATCTCTCTGGGTAAGAAAATACAAGCTACCATAGCCCCTGATATCATAGAACAAAAGCAGTTACACTCAAAGCCACTGAGAGATGCTTACCAGTGTATAAAAGGCTTTAAAGTCTTGTAAATATTATTTATGGAGAAATGGCTATATTTCTATATAGCATCAAGAGCCAGGAGCCCTAAGTAAAGTAACCTTCCTAATTTATACAGCCAGCCTTGCTGGAGATGACTTGAGCAAAAGAAAGCTTCAAATCTTAACCATAAATACCGTTAAATGCAAACTTGACCTTCTACTTCAGCTGCTGCCTGTCCTTGGCCCTCATATAACCCCCTGCACTCTTCCAGGCAGAGGCTCTAATGGTTTTCTCCCTCTCTGCACACCTTCCTACAGCAGTGAATTACCCTACAGTAATTCTCCAAACTGGACTGCTGACATGCATTAGAATGCGACATGGACACAGACACTGTGGCAAGTTCCAGTGGCCCCTGCATGATGTAGGCAACAGTCCTCCAACAGGCTAGGGAAACACTGCTCTGGAGTGACCACAACTGAGAATGAAGGAAGGAACCCAGTGGCTTAGCTCACCCTATCCACTTCCTCCCAACACCTCCCCAAGAGCCCACTACCTGATGACATCACAGGAGAAAAGAATGAGGCTTTGAGTTCCCTGCAAAAATAGCTGCTAGATTCCCGTCAGGGCTCCCTACGCGAATGTTTTTGATGCTTCAATCATTTACCAAAAAAATGTGTTACACCTGGTGCAAGTTCTATGCCAACATGTTCCCGATACCCAAGCCCCCAGGAAGCTGCTTTGCGGATCTTCTCATTTAGACCTCATGCTCTTTTATACTCCCAACAGGCTCCCCGAGGATCTGATGAGTCCCCTGTCAGCTGCAGAACTAACATTCAACTTAAATGTTCTATTCACTCTTGTCTTCAGTGTAATCTTTTCAAGTGACTCACAGACTTCCATGTCCTGCCCCTCACACCTGGCTGCACCTGCGTCATTGGAAGCAATGCAGTAGTACTGCCCAGAGTCGTCCTTGTGGACAGCATTGAAAACCTGTTTTAGAAATGACAAAGTGTTACTTCACTCAACAGGACAAACTGAGTGACAGACATCAAGGGTGACACCACACAGACGCCCCACTGAAGCCACAAAGCAGTCCGCTCACCAGCAGCTCTACTGTCCTCACCATTTCCCTCCTGCATCAGAGCTTCACAAGGAACTCCCTTCGGGATGCAGAGAGAGCAAAGCTGGGCAAAGCTAGGCTGCAAGCAGCCCACTTCACTGTCCCTCTGAAGTTCAAGGGATCCTAGCAGCTCTCCTTAGACAAATACCAATACCCTAGAATGAGTCACGATTCACCCAATCACTCCCTGAAGTTGGGTATTTCACAAACCAGGACGCCACCCTCCCTGCTGAGTGCCTCAAAGCCAGCATGTCCTTTGCAGATGGCCAAGCCATGCTGTTGCATTTTCTTCTCGCTCCCATGTGACCTCCTACCTCCCAGTGGGTTAGCCTTTTTTCTTTTTCTTTTTTTTTTAATTGTTTTTTGTTGTTGTTGTTTTGAGACAGAGTTTCTCTGTATAGCCTTGGCTGACCTGAAACTCACTCTGTAGACCAAGATGGCCTCAAACTCACAGAAATCCGCCTGCCTCCTGAGTGCTGGGACTAAAGGCACGTGATGCCAACCACCACCAGGCACCAGGAGTTATTCTGAAGCAAATTCAAGACATATTTAATCCATATCTCTTTATGATAAGGACTTAAGAACTATAATCACAATTCTGTTGATAATGGCTTAATATCAAACACCTGCCCAGTAAGCACATTTCCTTCACGTGGTGCATATGTTCCGTTGATTATTCAAACTAGGATTCTAATAACATGAACCCACTTGTTTACCTGCCCCCTGTTCTCATGCAGATGTACAGGTTTCCATTTTGTTTTACCCTTAACACTTGTTTATATGAAAGCCGAAGCCACCTTTCCTGTAGTGTTTCTGATGTTCTAGATTTTGCCTCTGCCTTGAAAAGGAGCCTCCCTGGCTCTCCTTCCAGGCATCCTAGGTTCCAACAAACGCATCTGCTTCCTCACCTTGGAAGGGCTCTTACCAGAGTGCCTGTCTCCGAGTTCACATGGAAAGAGGAATTCTGGAACCTGGGATTGGCTCTGGAATCTGTAGGCAGTGGCACATCATTGCGGTACCAGCTGTAGTGAGGCCGGGGATAGCCCTCGCTCTCTTGGCACTGCAGTGTTGCCGTCTTGCCTACAGGTACAGCGGCTGGAATTCTGCAGACAGGGGTCACTGGCTTCACTGCAGGCAAAATACGGGTTGGTGTTTAAAATCTCAGCACAAGCCCATCATACCAAAACCTAGCGTAATAAAGCAGCTCCGAAGGCCACAGCCCATCCACTGCCTGCACCCTGCTCACTCTGAGTTCATTCCAGCCCGTGTGTCCAATCTCACAGTCTCCAGTTCTTCCACCTTCAGGAGTAAGCTGAAAAGGAGGCTGCAAAGGCAGATCCCTGAGGCCGGTAAGGAACACAGCAGATGCGTGTTCTCATCATCCCAGCCCAACTCTAGACAGCCTCAGTGGCCCCCCTTCCAAACTGCAGATAGCCCCAGGAACACAGCCCTGGAGGAATGAATCGAAATATGAGCTAGTCTCTTATTCTAGAGCTAAGGGCTGACTCATAGGGCTGGCCAGTAGAGATGCTACACATTAATGGGGCCTACCTTGCACAATTAACTCAATGGTAATCTCATCAACTTCTTTTCGGTCATTTAGAGCAACGACCTCACAGCGATAGATGGCTGAATCCGATCGTGTCACATTCCAGATCCTCAGGGAAGTTTTTCCAAACACATCTGTGCGACCTGCCAGGTCTCCTATAAAAAAGAAGACACAAGATCCTAGACACTGGAAGACTGTGGGGCTGGACTTGATGGCAGAGCAAGAAGACTGCAGTACAGTGCTGTTTGTCCTGTCCCTCCCTGTATGAAAGACGTGATCTTCATGGGGACCAGGCCACTGACTTCTTCCCATGTGCAACCTGAGCATCAGAACTAGTATCTGGTAGTTAAGATAAAGCCAGGAACCTTATTTCTCCTTATTATTCCCAGGAGGAGAAAATTAATTCAAGGAAAAGTTAAGAAAGGAAAACCAAATAAATATTTACAAAACAAAGTCTACAAAGGATGTTGTGGCTATCCACATGAAAAAGAAGAAAGCTGACCCCTGGCTGCCTCCCTAGTCAACAAATACCCACTAGAGTTGAACAAGAGCTGGGCATTTATTTGCAACACTATAAGTTTATAGGAATGGAGTTTGAGGTTAGCCTAGGCAACACAGTTAACTGGAGGCCAGCCTGGGCAATATTAGCAAAAGTTTTTAGATTTGTTTCCTTTATATGGATGAGTGTTTTGCCTGCATGTATGTCTGTACAGCAGATATATGCCTGATGTCTGTGGAATCAAACCCAGGTCCTCTGCAAGAGCAGCCAGTGCCCTATCCACTGAGCCATCTCAGAAGGCATAATCTTCATGACCGTGGCTTCGGTGATGGTTCCTTAGATACGACAACAAAGACACAAGCACAAAAACTGGGGGTTATACTACATTCCATCAAGTCAACAGCGGCTCTGCTTTAAAGGAAGTAAGCAGCCGAGAAAGCAATCTACACCGTCTGTACCAGGGGTACGGACGACTCTGCAAGCCACGTCAGAAAAAGGACTTGCCTCTGCAATGTATGACTCTACAACTCAGTGGAAATGCACCTAACAGTTGATCAGGTTTCTCCCAAGACACTGCCCACTTTGCACATGGAGAGATGAAACTCCACTTGGATACCTTATACCCTCTAAGACTATTAAAATAAAGGTCAAATGATCACAAGTGTGTGTGTGACTATGGTGGAAGCACCGAAGCGTGAGTGTAAATGGAGAAGCCAGGGCTGGGCACATGGCTTGCTCAGTGATTAAGTCAATTACTGCTTTTAGAGGATCCAGGTTTGGTTCCCAGCAACCTATGTGGGTTCACAACCATACATAACTCCAATTCCATGGGAGCCAATGCCCTCTTCTGACCTCTGCACACTCAGCATGCAGATACAGTGCACAGACATATGCAGGCAAAAGACACAAAATTTAAAAAAAAATATATATATATATAAATATATATATATGGTGACGCTCCTTTGGAAAGCCGTCTCAAAAACTCACCATGTAGCCACCATGTGGCCCAGTAGTTGTGTACTTGGTCTTCACACAGAGATGAGTGCAGAATACTGATGACAGCCAGTGTAAACTCAGCATCTGAACATCACCTGATGCGTGCTCAAAGCAGCATGGCGCCCACACAGTGACCAGGGACCCCGCCACAGAAGGGAACAACTAAGCCCTGTGCTAAGTGAAAGAAGCCTTACATGACGTCTCCCGAAAACGCAAAGCCTAAGAGGTGTGTAGGTAAGGGCTGCTAAGAGGGGAGGGGAGGGCCCTGACTCTGCATGGCATGGGCTACGGGAACGTTCTGTGATTGACAGGGTGGTCCATTTCTATGTGAGTATAAAAGCCAACTTTTACACTTCAAGAGGGACAGGAGTAACAAGTGTGACAGGGGTAACAAGAGGAGTAACAGGAGATGTCTTGGGCACAGTACCAGTCCCGCCTCCACCCTCCTGCTTCTCTGGTTCATGTCCTTTATGGTAACCATTCCTATGGCTAAGAGTAATACCTCTGATGTCTACAAAGAGAAAGTTGTAATTGTTAGTGATGTGAGTGATAATTCAGGGCCTCATACGTACCAGATCAGTGGTCTATCACTCTGCCCACCCCATCCAAACCCACCCCCAGCACTAGGGAAATGAGAGTTTTCTTAAAGATGTATTTTTACTGTTTGTTATTATATGAGTTGAGTGCGGGTGTGAGCCCAGCTCCTGCAGCCTATGGAGGAGCTGGAGTTACAGGCTGCTAGAGTGGGTACGAGGAACTGAGCTCAGTCCTCTGCAAGAGGACACTCTTAACTCCATCATCCCTCTAGCCTCAGCCTCCCCTCCAAAAAATCATTAGGTTTTTATAGTTTTAATAAGTGAGTCTTTTTTAAAAGACTTCCTTATTTATAGTCTTGGTATGGAGCGTTTTATCTACACAGCACACGCATGCGTTCATGGCCTGTGAAGGCCAGGGGGTGTCAGATTCCCTGCAGCTGGGAGCTCTAGAGGGTGCTACCACTGAGCTACACATACAGCCCTTGCAAGTTGTTGGGGTTTGACCTTGTTTTACCCCCTCAATCCTAGGAACTGAATTCAGAGTTTCATGAATGCTAGCTAGGTAAGCACTGTACCACCGAGCTACAGCTGAAGCCAACAAACTATTTTTAAGAGCAACAACTCCTGGAACCTGTAGAACTCAGATCACAATACCCACGACTTCACTAAAACTGAACGTACCTGCACAGGACCTCCTCTTTCGCCTTCCCTTGCTGCCAGATGGAAAGTAACATCCGACTCCGCCTGCCATCCCTCAGCACAGCTGGTCCTCCTTGCAATTCTCCCCTTGCATTTCCAGTGGCGCTACCTCAGCTCAGCCATTGTGAGCAACCCCTCCCACCAGACTCTGCAAAGGCAATGTGATCTGGCCCTGCTCGGAGCTGTGATCACCTCCAGTCTCTGTTGCTTCTCCTAGCACCTCTGATGGGTAGTGTCTGCTGTCCAGACACCCCGTGCACTTCCCGTCTTCCTCATCGCCCTCTCAGCCAGGTTCTGGTGACAGCTCTTCTCAGAAGCTGAGCTCTCACATATGTGTCCATATGTAGCATTCTTTCCTGCCATTACATCTCTCACCATGCAGCGCTTGCTATCTTGTAGACTGCCTGAGCACTCTGCAGCCTACGTCCTGACGCCTGGCTCTCAGTCCCCTCCTCGTCCTCCTCGCCATCCTATGGTAGCTTATGTTACTACTGCCCCCAGATACTGTCCTGCTTCAGGTCAGAGTAGGGAGGCCCCAGGCCTGACCCTGGACACAGTGGAGCTCAATCCTGTGTGATACTGCTGTGATAATCCCTTTGGGCACCCCTCACAGTATGTCTGTCGTAGGCCAGAACAACATGGCTAAAGAAATGGTTTGCTGTGATTTCTCAAGCAATATGTACAGAGATCCAAGTCCTTACTAAGGAGCTGGGATTTGTTGAAGTTGCATTGTAGAGGTACAGGCAGGCTCAAAATATCAATACTAAAATTGAAATTTTCTCCAACAATAAACTCAGAAAGTCAGAGCAGTCCTAGCCACAGGAACAGGCTAGCAGTCTGGGGAAATGTTACTGTAAATAAATTCCACAACCTGCAGACAAAATAGGAATAGTGCAGAGGACAGTGGGCTCATACCTTGAATCTTGTTGTCAAAATACACATATGTGGTTTGGCCATCTTGGATTTTCTTCCATTCAATCCTAGGGTCACTTGTCTGTGAGTCCGTAATGATGCAAGACAATTCCACACCTGGAGAGCAATGAGAGAAAGATAAGCTTAAACTTATAAGCTTAAACTTTCCAAGATGAGTTTCTGCCAGAAAAACCAATGAAAACATTAGTAAGGATTTCACTACAGAGAGCACACCTTCCCTTAGACACCTGCATCTATTATATGAGCTTTCTTTGTTGTATAGATACAAGGATAGGCAGGAAACAGATGACAGCCAATGTAACCTGCAGAGTGTGTTGCTAGTCTACCCAACACAACAGCCATCCTGAACATTCTTGGCTAGTCCATACAGGGAAGTAGGGGCTGGAGGGCCGGCTCAGTGGCTAAGAGCACTGACTGCTCTTGCAGCTAGCAGTTCAATTTCCAGCACACAACTATCTATACTCCATCTCCTAGAGACCTGGGGCCCTCTTCTGACCTCTGCAGTATCCTCCTGTGTACATAGGCTCACAGTCACAAATAAATATTTTTTAGATGATAATAGACAGGGTGTGGTGGTGCACACTTTTAATCCCAGCACTTGGAAGGCAGAGACAGACAGACAGACCTCTGTGAGTTCCAGGCCAGCCTTGTCTCTATAGTGAATTCCATGTCAGCCAGAGCTACACAGTGAGATCCTATCTCAAACAAACAAATATATAAATATATCAATACAATAAACACAATAGAACAGGTGCTGGGTTGGCTGCAGAGCTACCTAGTGTCCACTAGGGGGCCCCATCCCTCTCCATGTTTCCTGTACTTACTTTCAAATTCATGTACCACTGGGTTTCGGTTGCTGGATTTGAGATTCACTGCCTCTATCATGCAGCCTAAAGGGAAAAAAAAAAAAAAAAAAAGTAAAATCAGACAGCCCCATAACAGCAAGAAACTCTGGGTGGAGGCCACAACTTTTCCTTCCATGTAAACGTGGATGTCCATCACAAAACACAGGGTAAACAATAGTTGATATTTCCTTTGTTTCTCATATTCTAGAAGAACTTAAGGGAAGAGCTTTGAAAGTAAAAAAAAACACCCATTATTAATACTCATGGCAGCAAAGAACAGCACTAACTAAGACCCAGCAAGCTTTGAACAGAGTGACTGTTGTGTGTATCCTAATGGGCCCCGGTGTAGCCTCTCTGCTACAGCTACCCTGGGTAGGCTTCACAGGCATGTTGTTTGAGACAGGGTCTCTCACGGTCTGGAATCCCGGATTAGGATTGAATGTCTGGCCAGTGACCCTCAATGATCTACCGGCACTGGATGACTGATGTGTGCCACCATACCTGCCATCTGACACAACTCTAGAGACCTAACTAAGGTCTTCAATGCTTTCAAGGCAAGCGTCCTATTGACCAAATTATCTCTCTAGCCTATATTTTATTTTTAAATGGCACTTAGTGTCTTAGGTTGGGTTTCTATTGCTGATAATGCACCATGACTAAAAGCAACTTGGGAAGAAAGGATTGATATTATCTTACAACTCTTCACACTCCATCACTGAGGGAAGTCAAGGCAGGAACCTCAGGCAGGACCAGAAGCAGAAGCCATGGAAGAATGATATTTACCGGCTTCTTCCTCATGGCTTCCTCAGCCTGCTTCCTCAGGACCACCTGGCACCACCCACAATAGGCTGGGCCCTCCCACATCAATCATTAATCAAGAAAACACGCCCCCACACTTGCCACTGCAATCTAACGCAGACGTCCCTGTGAGTTGTTGGTCATAAAGGCCTCAGAGGCTCTAAAACCAGGACAGGCCACTGCCACTGCTCTTGGTTGTCCACTAACCTGACGTAAGTCCAAATTGATAAAGATACTATTGGCTTTAGATGCAGGATATCGAGAAATCAACTCAAACTGACCAGGAAACTAGCTTACACTGTTGCCAGAAGGTGCTGTGTAGGCTGCTAAAGAGAGAAGACATCAATGGCCTGACCCAGTGCTGGACACTGCATGCTACAATATTGACCTGCTGGCAATGCATGGCCACTGGTGCAATAGTGGTGTGACTGTTAGCGAGCAACCCTAATCCACGGGAAGTATTTCATGTCTGGTACTAGGAAGTTGGTCAAAAGCTTCTGGCTTGGGGATCCTCTAGCTGTTGCTTTGCTGTCAAACTGCTTTCTGAAGATTGATGGTTTTGTGCACAGACCTGCGCTTCTCTCCACCTTGGACAGGGAAGCTTCCTTTCCAAGTGCACAGTTAGCCCAGACTCATAACTGCTCCGAGGTATAATGAATGAACCGTGCTCAGCTATGCAAGCATCATCCATTGCAACTTCCCACCAGCCAGAGCTCAGGGAACTTTGCAAAACAAGACGGAAAGAACACAACAAACGGGATGGAGAGGAGAGATGTGAAATGCTCACTTCTGGACGTGCCGTAGCTGTTGCATTCATCGACTCACGGCGTTCGTGGTTGCTATTGTGCCGGTAACCAGCACAAGATCAAGCCAGTCAACAAATGCCTATGTGGCTGAGCGAGGGCCTAAGGAAGGCCCCACTTCTTTCAGAGGAAGTAATGGCAACTGAAGTCTTCTAAGCGAAAAAGAGTCAAACTTTCTATGCAGATGCTGATCGGTTGCTCATATTACACTGGATGTCCACACAGTCACTCATGTGCATATGAAGAGCACTAATGTAACTAGTTATTAACAACAACAACAACAACAGGGAAGACAAGAAGCTGCAAAGGAGAGTGTAGGAGGGGATGGGGTATTGGGAGGAGGTGGAGACGCAATCAAAACATTATATAAATGCATGGAGTTTTCAAAAATAAAATATTTTTAAAATAATAAATAAAAAGAAAGAAGCGAGGGGCTAGGAGTGGTGGCGCAAGCCTGTGACTCAGTTTGAGGCCAGACTATGATACATAGTAAGTTCAGGGCCATTTAGGGCTACTAAGTGAGACCTTGTCTCGAAAGCAAGAGTTAGGAGGAGATAATAAACACCTGGAAACCCCTTATCTGTGATCTGGCTACTTACTTCCCAAAGGCTAAAATGGTCCCCACACAAGGACATCCTACAATGCACCACCACAGGTTATTTGTAGCACAATGAGAGCAAGCAGAGAAAAGTTGACATCCGCATATCTCATCAAAGCAAACGAAGGGTCAGAGTTCCTCAGGTCATTTCCAAGTGTTCATATCCGCTGGTTAAGAAGCTAGCTCCAAGAATTACCAGCACCCCACCCTTCTGGATCTTATACCCATAAGGCAAATTTGTGCTTTCCCTGGGAAAGCAACAGTAGTCAGGATAAGGAATGTCACATGAAAATCCACCAGTTAAAGAGTGTAAGATGTCACATATGAGCAGCCAGTCAGGAGTGTGCAGAGCAGACCAGAAATGTGACCTAAACTTACAGACAGCATGATTTTGACAGGCACCAACTACAAACTACAAAGGTTTGCTTCTTGTAGATCAGCTGACTATTCTGCTAAAGGAATTATCCTACCTGCAAAGTGATGCTTATGGTAGAGAAAAGACCCAGCAAAGCCTGTACCCCTCAGTACTTTGACAGGCGATGGAGCAGGGCAAGGAGGCACACCGTGCTGCTGGGATTCTAATGAACTGCACCTCTGAGCATCACTGGGACTAACAACATTCTCAGCACTGACTCAGCCTCCCATATTCTCCAAGTAAAGACTACTGCATGCACTTCCCAGGCAGGGGACAGAGCCTACTGGCAACAAGCACAGGCAAGAATCGAGCCCAGGAGTTTGGACTTATCATTCCTACTTCATGATTTATTTTATTAATTTTCTTATAGAAAACAATGCTAAAAATCTACCCAGAAATAAAAGAGACAGCAACAGATCCACATAATGGAGATTTTATACTAAAAGAAAGACATGAATCAGACCCTGAAGTCTAAATTGATAGCCCATTGTTCTACAAAAGTCCCTTTTCAGACAAGTTTGCAAGGGAAGTGGCTTTAAAAAGGACTTGATGTGATGTGCAGTTGGCACAGTCCTCAGCAACCCAACAGCTCTCCCTCCCGCTCACGACATGGAACTGAGCTAAGGGGGAGGGCAGGGACCAGGCAAGGATGATAAGGCACAAGAGGAAGCGCTGTCGCTCTGACGTTCACGTGGCCTTCCTCGTGGCCAGCACCCAGAGCTGCTGTGTTCTCCACTTCCCCTTCCCTTTCCTTACCGGGAACAATTGAGGCACCTGTGAAAAGAACTGCAGTTTCCTCCTCAGTGTTGAGAGACCTAGAGACTGCCAGGGTCTGGGGCCAGGATGGCAGGCAAGCAATACGCCAATCCTTCACTTGCTTAAAATACCATTTCCCTAAGCCAGACTCAGAAAGGGATGTTTATGAATTGCTGGGGGGTGGACAGGGAGGTGGGCAGAGGCAGAAGGAGGGACAAGTGTGAGCCAAATCTACTGGCGTGCACAGATGAAAACACCACAGTGAAGCCACCATGCTAACTAACTAAGTGAAGGCAAGGACCACTGTCCAAGCCCTCACGCTCACGCGTGGAATGACTTGCCAAACATGCCTGGAGGTTTTAACACGAGGTGTTACCCAGGAAGCCTTGAGCAGCAACTCGTTCAGTGGAGCCAGGCCCCCATCTGTAGTTACACTCAGAAACAGTCTGTTGCCCAGCCTGGGACACTCATGCCTCCTCCTACCACCCCAGAGTGACTGGCTATAAAATGCTTCTACAGCCTCAAGCCAGACCAGCCAATAACATAAAATACTGCGGCAAGCCCAGACTTAAGCCATGACAGGTGCGGAACTGGAATGGCATGAGCTTCAGCCCTCACTCTTGTTAGCGCTGCAGTCCGCTCCTCTGCAGTCTGCTCGCTCGCTCTGGTTGAATGTTCTAAGGGTGTCACACACTCAAGAGAACTCAGTTCTAAGGGTGACTGCTCAGCATCTCGGTGCAAACTATGCATCTTCCTTCATTTTCTCTTCTTACTTTGAAATTAAAGCCATGCAAACCAGAGACTGGATCTACTGACTCAGGACTAAACCACTACAATAATGGGAGAAGGGGGCTCTATCTCTAACAGTGGCTCTATTTACCTACAGGGCCAGCAGCAAGAGGAGATCAGTAGGCTTAGTTTTTCATGGAAAATTACTTAACTGCACTTTATACCAATTACTATAAACCAGGATAAAATTTTTCTTTTAAAATTATTTCAGTCTACAATATGTTGTTGCTAAAACCTAGTTTATGTGTGACTGGCTCTCAGAGAATTTATATTTAGCTTTCTGGCACTCTGTTCACTTTGTCTCCTGCTCAAAAGAAAACTTTCCCCTCACCAGGACTCAAGCCGAGAATATCACGTCAGCACAGAGCACTGTGGGACTGTGCTGGCCCACTGGGGCTCACATCTAAATATAAAACAGCAACACGGGTTTATCCATGGACATTAACTGCGTGTTTACTGTTCAGAACAGAACACTTGCCCGTGCTTGTTCAGTGAAAGCCACCTTACAGAAAAGTATTTCCCTATAAAGCAGCATTTCAACAATGTCACAGCATATTAGCCAACTTTCCAGGAATTTAAGGGCAAGAATTGAGGGAGAGTGAACACCGAATGCGATTGTCCAGAACCTTCTACACATACCGCAGAACGTAAATCATTCAAAGCAGGTTCTGACCGACCACGGCACAGCTGGAGGAAGTCCTGCTTAGACTACGAATGTGATCAAGGCCAAACTAAATGGCAATACAATCTAACAGAGCCTTAGAAATGAAGTATAAGTCTACCTAGTAATACACGTGAGAGGACAGGATGAATAGAAGTCTTAGGCTAGCTTGGGATACAGAACAAAACCCTGTCTTTCTTTAAAATATTAAAAAAAAAAAAGGGGGGGGGTTGTGGTGGCGCACGCCTTTAATCCTAGCACTTGGGAGGCAGAGGCAGGCGGATTTCTGAGTTCAAGGCCAGCCTGGTCTACAGAGTAAGTTCCAGGAAACCCCCCCCCCAAAAAAAAAAAAAAAAAGCTGGGTGGTGTCACACACCTTTAATTCCAGCATTCAGGAGAGAGGCAGGTAGAGCTCTGTGAGTTCAAGGCCAGCCTGGTAAACACAGCAAGTTCCAGAACAACCAGAGAAACCTTATTATCTTGAAGAAGGAAAGGGGAAAAAGGAAAAAACACACACACACAAGGATCAGCCAAACAAGATAGAATTAAAAATAAATCTGGCTTGAATGGCTAATTTTATGTGTCAATGTGGAGGGTGCTTTTACAAAGCATTACTATTTAAACTGTGGAACTCTGGGTTCTCTGGTATCATTAGATCTTATCCTAAAATTGGCTGCAGATCTAAATAGACTGAAGAGCGCCCTCCCCATGTAGGAGGAAGTTCTTCAGCAAAATGTCTTTGGGCCTGGTGACATCACTGTCTGTCCAGGGTCACCAGGCTCCGGGGATGCACTGTACACTGCTAACATTTCAGCTTTCATAACCTCAACACAATTCCTTAGCATACCTCTTCTCTGGAGACCTGCTTCTCTGAAGGATGCTGACGTGCTAATGCTGTGCCTGTGGTACTTCTTAAAAGGATATCCTATGTTCACATACACTGTACACATGTGCAGAAGAGTTCTTTGAGGGACTCTCAGAGCACAGAGCCAGAGCCACGGCTCACCACATCCCATAAATCAGACGAGATGCTGTTTCTATTTGATTCTACTGTCTCCTAACTCAAGACACCAAAGATTTACTTTTTAAAAGATACTTTTATTTTTAACTATGTGTATATTTTGAGGTAGAAGGTGCACAGGATGCCTTCTGAGTCCAAAGAGAGCATCAGATCCCCTACAGCTAGAGTTAACAGTGACTTTGAGCCACCTGATATGGGTGCTGCCTGTCAAACTCAGGTCCTCTATAGGAGCAGTATGCATTCCTGATTGCTGAGCCCTCTCTCCAGCTCCACCAAAGATTTCTTAAGCACAAATATGATTAATATCAAAATAGTAAAACTGTCTAATAATGCCTGAGACAAAGGTGAGTAAAGAAATAGCCGCCCCGGAAAAAGTGACCACGCACACACACACACACACACACACACACACTCCTCTCCTTTCTCTAAGATGTTGCTTTGTACACTTGAAAGAGGTCTGGGATTTGTAAAGGGGAGGAGCTCTGTGTGCACTCACTCTATGAGGAAAGACCACGAGAAGAAAAGGGGTACCCGCATTACACACACTCTTAAGTACTTAACCAATGGGATGTGGCCTCTGCACTCCATCAGCACCAAACACTCTTCCAGGAAGAATGGAGGAAGAACAAAATACCAAGTAGGCCTGAGGACAGGGTCGGAAGGCAGAAAGGCAGAAGGGGAAACAGGAAGAGAAAGACTCCCCCAGAGTACTAGCCTACCTCTTTTTGTAATTGGTTGTTGGCCTCCATCCTTTTTAATCATTCAAAAAGTTTATACAACAACAAATGAGCTGGGCAGCATCCCTGCAAGAGTCCAGCTTTAGCTGAAACCAGTATAGATCTGTAATATGCTTAGGAGAGAGAGGGTAGTCAGCATGTTCGTAAGCCCAGCATCATCGGCTGCTAATAGCAGACTAATTGAAAGCTCAGAGAGACATCTTTTCCATGAGACTCATCTTGGAGGTACTGAGGCATGACAATGGTGATGACTAAATATACAGCACGTGTCAATGTATATTCTTACTCTGTAGAGCATCTCACCTGCAAATACATCACCCCTAACACTAACCTGACTGGAAGCCTTGCCTGGTGCGACTCTGTGAGCCGGTCCTGTAAACACTACTTGCATGTCATTACAAATTCTGGTATCAGAATTCCAAGACAAGAATATGTGCTCTTATGTGCTACAAAGAATCTACTCAATTTAATTCAAATGGAATATATTCAATTCGATTCAAGTATATACCAAGTTATATTTGCATTCCAACTGTATAAACTGTGCAATAATCTTCCATCTTGCTTACACTCTCCAAGGCCCTGTCTGGCTCTGCAGCCTGAGGAGATGCACAGAAGCGGCCTTAGCTGCTGTTGTCACGGGCAGGGGAGGAGGATGGGCCTACTTTAGGTGGAAGTGGAGTCTCCACTTCATGCTCAGAACCACTGTAAAGAAGGGATGAGATTTCTTTATCCCATTGTCCTAGCAATAAGAAACATATTCAAGCTACAGGACTTTCAGCTTTAACATGTTAAAAGAAAAATAAACATGGTCTAAAAGCATCCTGTGTAACTGAAACTGAAGAACCAGGAAAATTAAGAATGGTTTTATGAAGAAAAAAAAAAAGAGTAAGTTCAATTCTCATGTGTACAGGCTAACTTCAGCTCAGTCCCACCAAAATAGGACAAAACTATACACTACCAAGAATTTGTCTATTACAGGAAAGACTTTTCTAACTCACTGCTACTAAGTTATATACTTAGAAATAGAGCAGCTTGGTTGTATTTTTCTCTCCTCGATGAATAAGAAAAATATTCCCAAGAGCTAGGTGGCTAGTCGGGTCCCTGTAATTCCAACTCTGAGCAGAGTGAGCTGAGAGCGGAGCATCAGAGAGCGGAGGTAAGGTCGGAATGCACAAGTCAGACACCTGTCTGCGCTGCACTGAGACCGTGCCTCACAAACGGAAAGAGAGCATTAAAGAAATGCATGTATATTCAGTGTATAAATTATACAAATATAGTATACAAATAAATGTCAACATGATTCAAAATAAACATTGTAGTTTTATGTGTAGTTTAAGAAAACAAGCAATTAGGAGTAACTACTATACTTTAATGCCATACATATAATCATGACTAAATATCTAAAGTTCACTGAATAAATAAATTCACAAGTACAAGAAAAAGGCAAGAATGAAAAAAAATATTTTTAAAGAGGTAGAAAAGAAAATGCAACCCACGGCACATTCGGAAGGCTGGGTCACTGCAACCAAGGGGATTCACAAGTATTAATGGTGGCAGGCTCCATGCTAAGTAAGCAGCAGCCTTCCCAGGGCTAACTCCCACTTGTTTGTTTTAAATGGCTTTGCCATGCGTAAGAAAGTGAGAGGTACTATTTTAGCAGGAAACATTTCAGACTCATGCTGAAGGTAACCATTCCAGCCCAGAATGAAAAAAAAAAAAAAAAGCAAGGGTTTCCTAGCGAAGTTACTTACCAGTAATTTCGGGTATCAAAGTTCAAAATTTAGTCCTGCCTAATCTACACACTTTTTATGTCCAAAGCCACTGTGAAAAAATGACCATGACATTGTCTCTGTTGATTCAGCTTAAACATATATACTATCCATGAAATAAATTACTTTAATTAAAAAAGGAAAAAATCAAGCTGGGCAGTGGTGGTGCACGTCTTTAATCCCAGCTCTTGGGAGGCAGAGGCAGGCGGATTTCTGAGTTCAAGGCCAGCCTGGTCTACAGAGTGAGTTCCAGGACAGCCAGGGCTATACAGAGAAACCCTGTCTCCAAAAACCAAAAAAAAGAAAGAATCAAAAGATGCCAGGAAGGATGACATAATGGGATTCCTGGAGTATAATGCTGCAACAGGGAACACATGACTCAGCATTTGTGGAGAAATTAGAATTAAAGATCATAAAGAGTGAACTTTATTGTACAGAAAATTAACAAAAGAATCAGCTAGGATGTTCAGGAAGCTAAGTTGAAGGACAGAATGTGACAAAGGAAACAGTTACAAATACCAGAACCTCATTCCCTGGGATCCCTGTTGGGGGGCTGGGGGGACCTACTGACAAGTGCATCTGAGAGGACACTGCACTCTAGCTCTCCCCCAACAGTAATGTGGGTTAGCAACTCACATGAGAAAAAAAAATCTTTACATATGTAACAATCAAAAAAATAAATCATGTTGTAGATAGAGAGCCAAGTTTCATACACTTTTTATTTAATGTACACAGACATGTGGGCATGCGCAGGGCAGCAGAAGTACATGTATCATCTAGCCCCGTTCCATAGAGATCCTCGAGGCAGAAGCACCCTGGCATTCTAAATAGCATTCTCCAGTAACAGGACGTAGGGCACACTGGAGAAAGGGGTGATTCTGTCAATAGAACTCAGAAGATGAGCCTTGAAGTACAAAAGGTAAGAAAGTGCATAAAAACAAATATCAAAAATGTTAAAGAATAGGCTGGTGAAATGGCTTAGCAGTTAAGAGCATCTATTCCTCTTGCAGAGGACCTGGGTTCAATTCCCAGCACCTACACAGTGTCCCTCTATAATTCCAGTTCTGGTGCTCTGACTAGACTCCATGGACTCCTACACATATGGTACATACAGAATCCTACAAGTGGGTAGAGAGATGGCTCAGTAGTTAAGAGCACTGACTGCTCTGCCAAAGGTTCTGAGTTCAATTCCCGGCAACCACAAGGTGGCTCACAACATCTGTAATGGGATCTGATGCCCTCTTCTGGGGTGTCTGAAGACAGTTAGTGTACTCATATAAATGAAATGAATAAATCTTTTTTTAAAAAAATCCTGCAAACATACACACATAAACATAAAATAAGTGGGTTTTTTTTTTCAATTTTATAAAAAGCTGGGAGGTGGTGAGCACACGCCTTTAATCCCAGCACTGGGGAGGTAGAAACTGGTGGAGCTCTGAGATCAGGGCTAGCCTGCTCTACAGATCGAGTTCCCTAACAGTGATGTGTCACTCTTTAAGGGAACATAAAATTCCAAGAGTCATGCACTTAGCTTAATGTAAAACTTGCCAAAAAAAAAAGTTTTGTTGTAAATTTCAACACTTCTTTTAATTAACAAAACAAGTGGGAAGAGAATTAGTAAAGGAAAAAGATTTACTAACTTAATCTACTTGATATTTTTAAATTCACACATCAAGACAGATGTTCTAACCAGCAGTCACTGCAAATTTTAACAGTGAAGTCACAGGGGGATGGGGGAGGGGATAGGGGGTTTTTGGAGGGGAAACAAAAGAAGGGGATAACATTTGAAATGTAAATAAAGAAAATATCTAATTAAAGAAATAGTGAAGTCATACAAAGTCTGCTGTCAGACCAAATAAAATTTAAATGATGGCTTACTTCTCTTGCAGAGGACCTAAAGTTCAGCTCCCAGTGACCCCTATAACCTCAGCTCCAGGGAGTCGGACACCTTCATTCTCCTCTGTGGCACCAACGAGTGTGCACTTACTCTCATAGACACACAGACACAAACACACACAGAGATAAATCTTTTTAAAAAGCATTCTGAACAAAATGAAAATATGACATACACTTTTTATGCTAGGCCACTAAAATTTGAAATCTATAACACCTAAAAGACTTACATTTAAAAAAAAACTAAAATGTCTCATTCACATCAGTGACCTTAGATATTATCTTGGGAAGTCATAAAAATAATAAATTATGACCAACATAAGCAAAATGGAAGAAATAATAAAGATCAAAGCAAAAAAAAAAACTACATGGTAGAAAACAAAAAAGAAGACAAAACTAATGAGAACAAAATCTGGTTCTTTAAAGATTAACAGTTCACAAACCTTTACTAAGCTGGACCGAGAACAACAAAGAAAAGACACAGATTAACACTGTCAAGAAAAAGGGACATTGTACTGATATAGAAATTAAAATAATGAAAAGTTGTTTTTTGGGGATTTTTGTTTGTTTGTTTGTTTGTTTTTCGAGACAGGGTTTCTCTGTGTAGCCCTGGCTGTCCTGGAACTCACTCTGTAGACCAGGCTGGCCTCAAACTCAGAAATCCGCCTGCCTCTGCCTCCTGAGCGCTGGGACTAAAGGTGTGCACCACCACGCCCGGCTCATGAAAAGTATTATGAACAATTTCATACTTACAAATTAAACAATTACAATGAAATAAACAGAAATATTGAAAAGCCTCACTCAGAATTAAGCAACCAGAATAACCTCACAGTGACTTAAAACAAAAATTTTTGTTATTAAAAGCCTCCCCTTAGCCGGGCAGTGGTGGCGCCACAACAAAGTGTTTCCCACCTTTGGCCTTCTGTGAGGGCTGCATGACTCTGGTATCAAAACCAAAGATTTTATAAGAAAACTACAATCAATATTCTTTATGAACACAAGTATAAAAATTCCAAATTTGCCATCATCAGGAGAACCAAATAGGACAGAACTGTGAGGTTGGGTTAGCATCTGCTGATTGGCTGACACAACTCAGAGGAAAAAGCAAAAACACGGCAGCAAGAAGACATTTTCAATGGATGAAGAAAGAGTATTGCTAAAAACCTAGCATCCATTCATCATAATTTTTTTTTAATTAAATGCTGAATGCTTTTTCCTAAGATCAGATGTGTTGGTTTGGAAACCCTAACTAAGAGAAGAACAAGATAAAGAGGACATCTAGTCTCATGGTTTCCATTCAATGCTGTATTGGAAGTTCTAGCCAGTGAACCCGGGCATGAACACTTGGACAGCGAAACCCATACAGTGTGCACCCCTAATCCAAGACACAGCAGGAGGCAGGGGAGGAGGCTCTGAAGGTTCCAGGCCAGCCAGGGCTACTCAGAAAGACTGTCTCCAGAAACAGTGAGAAAGGCAAAGGCAGCGCGTCTTTATTTACACAGACGTGATCATCTACGTCAGGAAAGAATGACGTACAATCCCAAGGCTGAATGCAAGCTGCTGGCTGGCTGTTGTGGCTTTAGGACATACACTTTCATTGGCATACAGCCACCCTCTTCATTTGCTAATTATCTATGGCTGCTTACACTCTTAAAACCACAGAGATAAGGCAGTGCAAGACATCTTACAAGTGATGCACATAAGATGCTCAACATCATTAGTGAGCTACAAATTAAAACCACAGTAAGACAGAAATACACACTTGTAAAAACGGCCAAAAGTAAAAAGAATGACCACAACTGTTGATACAGACATCAAACTTTTGATTTCCCCTGGGCTGCCAGTGAAAATACAAAGCAATTTGCAGAACTGACCTGAAAATTTGAAATATGCCTACTTTCCTAGCCATATTACCTTACATACAAAAGAGGATGAAATTATATTCAGAGCAACTATACATGTGTGTGTGTATTACATATGTTACTAAGAACTTAAAATCATCCCAATTCTGGTCAATATTGGGAGCACACAATTGGTGCTGTCTCACAACATGCTGCTGTGCATCAAGAAAAAGGCTGAACTAATTAATGCAGCACACAGATGAAGCTCAGGTAACTGGGCTGGGTGAGAGAAGCCGGATCCAAGAGTTCTCCAGGTTTCATCCAGCTATAGAACACTTAGGAAACAGGGGTTGGTGGGAGGGCTCAGTGGTTGGGCTAAGAGCACGTTCTGGCTTAGAACCAACATGACAGCTCATAGGTACCTGTAAGTCCAGCTCCAGGAGATCCGGCAGCTCAGTCTTCTGCCCTCTGCAGGCACTGCACTCAGGTACACACACACACACACACACACACACACACACACACACATACACACACATACACACACACACACACACATACACACACACACACACACACACATACACACACACACACACACACATACACACACACACACACACACATACACACACACACACACACACATACACACACACACACACACATACACACACACACACACATACACACACACACACATACACACACACACACACACACACACACACACACACACAGAGACTGATACACTCATACACAAAATAAAGAATTTTTGAACAAATAAAACCCCTTTTAAACCTGCAGGAAATCCAAACTAGTATACATACAAGTATGTGTGCAGTGCCCAAGAAGCAGGGGTGCAGTAAAGAAGGGGTGACAAAGGGAGAGATCACATGGAAAGACTAGGATTCTTGTGGTGACACATGTGTCTGGGAGGAAACCCTGCACATGGTGGGAGACCCCCTGGGGACAGCCAGACTGGTGGCTACGTCCACTGCAAGCACCCGGAGATCGTGGCTCTAGTCACTATTTTTGATGTGGTAGTGGTTGCAAGGCCTTTCATATATGCTAAATTTACCAAGCTAGATATTACATATTTAAAATATACACAGTTTGTCATATGGCAATTTATACCTCAACTGTTTGTTTTTTTTTTAAACTCCAAACCCAAAAGTTCATACTGACCGTGAACCGATTAAAACAGTAACTGGAGAACAGAGATGAACTAATACAACCATGTCTTCCTAGGGAAGGCTGAGGGAAGGGAAATGAGTTTGCCCCGTTTACACCCTTCCTGTATTCCCCATACTGGCATCCTAGCCAACAATACCAATTTTTAACTCAACTAACTGAAGACATCCATGAAAGGTTTCATTTTTCTGCTGTCTCTGTAGAATCCTAAGGAAATAAAATAGATGAAAAAATCATAAAAAAAAAAAGGAAAACAGGGTAAGATGTAGCTACATAACAGCATTAACGTAGCATATAGGAGGCCCGAGTTTCATCTACCGCATAAAAGAAAGGTGGAGGGGAGGGAGGGGAAGGGAAAACGGCCTCACTGAGAAATCAATCTCACGTCAACATTCTCATCACAGAAAAGCAACTTAAAATGGGCTATATGAATAAGCATGGTAACAAATGCCTGTAATCCCATACTGTAGAGACTGAGGCAGGAAAGATACAAGTGTGAAGCCAACCTGGGCTGCACAATGAGATTCAGGCCAGCCAGGGCAACAGAGTAGCAAACCAACAAAATCCCAAACCAATCATCACCAACTTCCACCTTCCCCCACCCAAAAACGCTGTATATTCAGCGTCAAAAATGGAAATGTGTTTCAAACCAGACAATCTAAACTATTATATTTATGTATGTACATCAATTTTATGCATATATATTTACATATATTCTTATATAGAATTCCCTCGAGTGCTTGTTCTGTGCCAGCCACCACTTTCCTAAACAACTTTTATATTCCTCCCAACTATCCTAGAAGGTGCCTACTGTGAGCACCCAAACTGCAGACTTGGAAATTCACTCAGCAGGATATGTCGTCACTTGTGGATCAGGTGAAGGGGAGAAACCCAACAGGGTCTCCAAGAGCAGGCGAGCAGAGTGCATAAGCCACACACAGTTAACACAATCTGTCTTCACACGTATAAGATGATAACTGACATCTTCAGAGTGAGAAAGGAAGGATGGAGACTAGAAACCCTGCCTCCTGGGAGGACTGAAGCAGCAGACTGGTACTAAAGAAAACTTAGTATGCTGTCATGTATGTGGTAGGAAGGAGCTAGAGTGTCCAGAGCTCCTGAATAAATCACAAGTTCGTTAACGAAGCACTCCAGTCAAGGGCACCTGAAAGAGAGCACTCTGGCCACCACCACCCCCATCACCCCCAGCCATCGAAGCTTGCACAGGAATTAGCATGTAACGGGCTCGTAACTGTGCTGCTGTGGGACTCTTGAGAAGTGAACCGTTCACTGACAGTAGCTGACGCTGTGCTTCTGGACCTGGGTGAATAGAGGCCCACCACCATCCATCATACACTTGGGGTGTTACTGTTTCTCATTTATGAGAAACTGAAATGAGTGCCTATCTTATAAAGGAATTGACATCATTAAGGGTTGCATATAACAACTCATAAAATTCCTACTATATAGCGAATACTCAATAAAAACTGAAATAATGAAAAAATTAGCCCAGTATTATGATCTGATTGCTTTTTAAGCTAGTGAGAGGTACTGCTGTAGTGGATGGAAAGCCCTACCAAAAGAACACTATGTCCCGATAGAAGCACCAAGAAGCTCGCTTATTTTCTATTATACTTACAATACTTCCTGGTTCCAGAGAAAAAGGAATGCCTCGTCTAAACCCAGACATTCTACATGAAGACAAGCCGAAATTCCTAACGTCTTGGGTCACACCCCAATGTTCTCAACTTTAGGATCTAGAGCTATTGCATCACTTCCTGGGGAGACGGTAAACAAACAAACAATCAGCAAGCAGCTGGAGAGATGACTCAGCAATTAAGAGCGCAAACTGCTCTTACAGCTGACCTGAGCTGGACTCCCAGCACCCACATGAGGCAGCTTACATCTGCCATTACCAGTTTCTGCCCTCTTCAGAGCGCTGTAGGCACTACTCTCAGATGTACATATGTACACACACACACACACACACACTTACACATGCACACGCGTACATAATGTAAACCATTTTAAAAACTCAGTAACTATACACACTATGTAAAAAGGGCCAAAGAAACAGTCCTATGCAAGTCCAGGCTGGAGAACCAATATCTACTAAGATTATTCATGACTGACTCAAAGGTAGTGTCTTAGTTTGGGTTTTACTGTTGTGAAAAGAAACCATGACCAAGACAACTGATATAAAAGCAATATTTGCCGGGTGTGGTGGCGCATGCCTTTAATCCCAGCACTCGGGAGGCAGAGGCAGGCAGATTTCTGAGTTCGAGGCCAGCCTGGTCTACATAGTGAGTTCCAAGACAGCCAGGGCTATACAGAGAAACCCTGTGTCAAAAAAAAAAACCACACACACACACACACAAAATAGCAATATTTAATGGGGGCTGGCTTACGGTTTCAGAGGTTCAGTCCATTATCATCAGGGCAGGAAGCATGGCAGTGTGCAGGAAGACATGGGTTTGGAGGAGCCAAGAGTTCTACATCTTGACCTAGAGGCTGCCAGGAGGAGGGTATCTTTCCCCCACTGAGCAGAAGCCTGAATCCTAGGAGACCTCACAGCCTGCCTGCACAGTGACACACTTCCTCTATCAAGGCCACACCTATTCCAACAAGGCCACACCGCCTAATAATGCCACTTCCCTTGGGTCAAGCATATTCAAAGCACCACAGGCAGCTGCATCTCAAGGAAGTCCCCAGAGCAACTTGTAGCTGCTTCCCAACTGGAGTCCACCGTAAGCACGAATAACCCACAAAAAGCTACACCCTTAAAGAATCCCCACACACTCACAGGCAGCGATGCCACTCTAGAGTCCCCTGTACCAAGTGTTTACCTCTTATCTAACCTCAGGGAAGGAGACACACTGAGGATCTTGTGAGTCCGGTAGTCAGAGTCCCCCACTACAAAGGATTAACAGGCTGCTTGAGGGTCTCCTGAGAGCGACCACAGCCACTCCAGAACAGCTGTTAAGTCCAGAACAAGTTAAGTAACATAAACAGGAGAATGCTGACTGCACACTATAGCTCAGGGGTTCTCAACCTTTCTAATGCTGTGACTATCATACATGTCTTCCTGTTGTGATAATCCCATCTTAAAGTTATTTTTGGTGTTATTTCACAATGTAATTTCGCAACCAGTGTAAATATTAAATATAAATCACTGATATGTAGGGTGGTCTTAGGTAACGCCTATAAAAGGGTCCTTTGACACCCCCAGGGGTTCAGGACCCACAGTCTGAGAATCACTGCTGAAGCTGAATTCTGGACTTACAGTTATAGAATCAAGAACCTACTTAATGATGCTCCATGGGATACTCAGTGGTTCCCAGGGCACAGCACTTACTATGGAACTGGAGTGGAAAATCCACAGTTTAATTTGCATCTGAATGTCAAAACCATTCTGTAAATAATGCCACATTAACTCAGCATTCCACCGAGTAATACTTGAGAAGCCCCTCACTAAGACATCACTGTTAGCTGCTTCTGATTGTTCTACTTTACAGGAGAAGAATAGAGAAGCAACGTGTTTACACTGCAACCTGTCAGGGGCATCATCTTCCTTAATTATAAGCATCACCAAGCACAGCAGCATGCTGACCGCTCACACTGAGCACCGTTTATTGTAAAGAGGCATAAGACATCTCTATGATTCTGGAGAATTAATTTTAAGCTCAGTTCATTCACTGTTTTGCTCAGAAGATGTTTATATAAAAGCCAAGTGTCTCAGAAGCAGCGGTGTGATGCCGTGGATTTTGAGCTCTCACTCCAGTGCTCACGGCCATTTTGACTTGGATTTAGCCTTCTACCTAAGAGGCAAATGATTATAACGTTTCCTGTCCTAAGACAGCAAATATTAAATAAGACAGCACAGACAAAGGGCAGTACCCGACACACTTGAGAGCATCTGGCTTACGCTAGCCATGATTGTGCTATTGGAGGATGATTTTACACGTGCTGAGTTATCAGTGATACCCAAATTCCAGACTGACCTCAAGGAACCTATTACTAACAGGCAAACAGAATTCCACGTGTAAATAAAAGACTGGGTACTTGTACGTACTCTTAAGGAGAAAAAGAGTCAAACCAGGTAGAATCACACATCTATACTCCCAGCATATGGGAGGTGGGGGCATGGAGGCAGGGTTAGAAGGACTAGGAGTTCAAAGTCAAGGTCATCCAGAGCTACAAGGCCGAGTTAGATGTCACCATCATATAGACCACACACACACACACACACACACACACACACACACACGGGGGGGGGGGGGGGGAGGGTGAAGGGCAGGAAAGAGTGAGAGGGGAGGCATGGGGGAGGGGAGATATAACATGAATATGAGTGTCTAATTATGAACTTTTAAATCTGCTATCCCTCATTTAATTTTTAGTTCTCCATAGGGTTTTCCTCACCATCTGGGACATCAATTAAAGCAGGTCTGAAAAGCCTTCATAATTTTCCTATATCACACCTCCTCCTCACCAAGAAAGGCTCTGTGGGTGGAAAGCAGCAAGGAACACTGTATGCTATGTACAAAGCAAACACCTTCCAGAAGATACGGCCTTGCAGAAGAGCTAAGAAATTTGTTTGGATTGGAATAAAAATATAGGATCCTTTTTTTTTTTTTTTTTTTTTTTTTTGTGCACGGATAACAGCTAACTTTTTTAAGGCAGAAGGAGCAGGATTAACTTCAAGTACCTTTCTTATCAGAAATGTGTCCAGTTCTTCAGAGAAGTAAAAGGAAAACCCAAAATTCTTACAAACACACACACACACAATTCACAGGCAGCCAAAGCCATCCTCAGCAGAGAGAACATTACCATAACACCTGACCTCAGAGCATATTACAGAACCATAGACACAGAGGTACCACACAAAAACAGAGATGAAGACCAATGCAACATGATACAGGCCTATAAATAAATCTACACAGACAGCTTCAACCACCTGATAACAAAACTGTCAAAACATCCCACTTGGAAGGAAGGCTGGAACAGCTAAGAGAGGCAGCTAATCTTCCAGAGGACCTGGATTCAAGTCCTAGAACAGACATGGCTCACAGTCATCTGTAACTTCAGGTCCAGGGAATCTGGAGCCCTCTTCTCACCTTTGTGGGCAAGAGGCACACATGCCCACACTGTCAGACGTCAGGCATGTCCACCAGCCTGCCCTCAGGGTCTAGCAGCAACTTAGGCATCACATGCCACCAACAGGTATGACAGGTGCTACAGGTACAACAGGTGCACACATAAGAGCCCCCCCCCACTGTGTCTCCCCCCTTCCTGTCTTGTTCTCTCTCTCTCTCTCTCTCTCTCTCTCTCTCTCTCTCTCTCTCTCCCTCCACCTCCCTCCTCTCTCCTCCCTCCCTTCTTCTCTGACTTGTTCTTTTGTCTGTCTGCTTGTCTGTCTCCATCTCATGTCCCCACTCCAAGACTGCCTTCTGCTCTCCCAACTTCCCCAATATACCTCTTAGATTAGCTCTGTCACTTGGAGTATTTTGTTAGTGGCAGATCTTGGAGGGCCCACCAAAGGTACCCCAGCCCTTTGTCACATGTATCCTGTCACACACAGTGCAGTCATAGATGCAGGAAAAATACACATGAAAATATAAAAACAGATTTTAAAACAAATTAATCATACACCTACAAAAGACAACCTATTCAACAAACAGAGTGCTGCTGAGACTGGACACCTACCTCAGAAGAATGAAATTCCATGCATTCTCTCATCTGCATGAAAATCAATTCCAAGTGGATCAAAGACTTTAATTCAAAACCTAAACTCCTAGAACTACTATAGGAAAAGGTTATCAAATATGGGGTCAACAGCCTGTACCCCAAGCAGCAAAATTCAGTCACTGTCCTCAAGAAACCAATTTTAAAACCCCAATTAATAGTAAAAACCAGAAAAGGGAAGTTTATTCAGTGTGGCTACACGGGAGGAAGGACAAAGAGGTCCAGGGCCTGGCCTGCCTCCAGTTTGTTTTTACATAGGGAACAGTGCTGTGCACATCTAAGCTGTCCCGGTAAAGCTGCGGTCCTAGCCCACCACTGTCCCCATCTCATCTGCTGGCCTCACGCCATGAGACCGTGAGACCATCTAAATTGTAGATCCCCTTCCTAACAACAAGACCCCCACCCCCACCCTGGGGCTGGGGCTTTTACTTCTCCCCGAGTGAGATTCCTGAAGAAATTCCCACTTCTTGGGGTCCACTGTTAAGTGTCTATTTAGAATATTGTCATTTCTGGCAGGCTAGTTACTGTCTCACTTGAAGTCAGAGGCATGACCAAAACATTCTGAAACACCCCCCCCCCCCCCCCCCCGTGGACACAGGCAACAACCCAGAGAACTAACAAAGGAAACTACAGGACCTGAGAAGGCTTCTGCACAGCAAAGGACCCTGTCAAAGAGGAAGCCCACCCACAGAATGAGCCATCCTCACACTGGGTGTTAATAGCCAAACACACACACTGCCAATCAATACTCAGGCTAATGATCTCAACAGAGAGTTCTCAAGAGAAAAAACACAAATGTTCTAAAAGGGGAGCCAGAGGGGCTGGAGAAATGGTTAAGCAATTAAGAGCACTCACTTCTCTTCTAGAGGACCTGGGTTTGTTTCCTGGAACCAAAATCACAGCTCAAAGGGAGACCAAGCAGAAGCAACATACCTTGAAAATTATGGAGGCCATTATGCCAAGCTCCCATACTTTACAAAGACTGTTTCTATTTACAAATGTTTCTTTTTCTTAAATCCGATGTAACCTGAAAACCACTATTTACATGATGTGTATCCTTGCCTTCCGCTTTCACTGTTTTTCCTAACAATCTCTCTCAGCCAGTTCTCTCACCCCTGTAAACACACTTACAGCTGTTAATCCTTTACCTCTTCCCCATAAAAGACAGAGACCTCAAAAGGCCAGAGCAGCTACTCTCTAAAGTCCCTACTTAGGGTGAGACTGTCAGCTGGCCAGTTCAGGTGCACGTCTAAAAAATGTTTGCTTTAATTGGATAATTGTGGAACTGGCTTTACTCTTCTCAGTTACTTAACAAAAAACACCCATAACTCCGGTTTCAGGGGATCTAATGCCCTCTTGTGGCGCCTACTGTCACTGCATACATGTGATGCACATACATGCACGTAAGCAAAACATTCAGACACATAAACAGTTTCTAAAAGAAATGCATATTCAAACTACTTTGGGATTCCACTGCACCCCAATGAGAGTGAGTGCCACCAGGAAAATGAATGGCAGGGATGCTGCTGAGGATGCGGGAAAGGAGGACCATCGTTGAAAGAGTAAAATCTGGGGCAGCCATTATGTACTGTGGATGGGACTTACACAACTAAAATGTGATGAACCACATGACCCAGCTACACTACTGTGCAAAGATACCAGGAGCCTTTCCTTTGACTCGACCTGAATGGGATGTTAACAGTGCTGAGTGTATGAAGAGGCTCCAGGTCTACCACCAGATTCTGATGGGGGCCTCTGAGAGGCTGCCAGACTACCTACGAATTTATCTAAAGTGAGCCAGGTGATGCAGGGAAAGAATGAGTCTTGGGGAATATCTAGAACGACGTTTTGAAGCCTGTAGGACCTACACTCCTTTTGACACAGAAGCCAGACAGCACCAGTCAGCTGTGAACATGGCTTTTGTTAACCAAGCTTCCCCTGACATCCATTGGAAGTTCAGCCATCGAATGGCTTTGCCAGCCTGCCTGACACCCAAAAGCCAGCCTTTATTTGCCTTTGAAGGGACAACTAACTTGGACATACCTGCCTCAAGGATTCAAGAACTCACCCACCACCTTTGAGGAGGCACTGAATGAGGACTTGGGTGAGTACCAGAGAGCCCATCCCCAAATAACTGTGCTATGTTATGTATTGTGGGCCCCCAACTTGGAGACACACCAGGAGACCACACTGAGACCTACTACAGGAGCCGAGTCAACTTGGCTGAGTGTCTGCTAAGAAGGCCTAGCTCTGTCAACTTGAGGTCACCTATCTGGGGTACATATTCAAGGAGGGCCAGCCAATGCATGCTGTCAGACGCCCCGGAAGCCAACCATCCTTAGCATCCCCGTTCCATCAACCCAAAGGCAAGTATGGAAATTTCTGGGGTCTGACGGGTTATGTAGACTTTTGGTGCCAAGGTTCACTGAGATAGCCAAACCATTATATGAGGCCACCAGGGCCCAAGAAGAGAATGGACCCCTGACATGGACATGGCTTTTAAGACTCTAGGAAGAGCCTTATTGGAGGCACCAGCCTGGGCCCTCCTGGACATTCACAAACCTTTCCACATGTATGTAGATGAGAGAAAGGGCATAGCAAACGGGGTGCTTACCGTGGCAAAGACCTGTGGATTATTTATCTAAGAAGCTGGACCGAGTGGTCCAAGGATGGCCAGCTTGCCTCTGGATCATAGCTGCCACTGCCCTGCTAGTTAAGGATGCTGACAAAATAACCATAGGGTAGGAACTGTTATAACCACCACCCCCATGCTATTGAGGGTACACTCAAGAATCTACCCGGCCAGTAGCTGTCCAACACCAGACTGATTCTGGTTTCTGTAGCAGCTCCTTGACTGGGGCTTGAGGAGTTCTCAGCCTGGCTGGCAGTACTTTCAGGCCCTACTTTGGAATCCCCTTGCCTAAGAGATAACCCATCATCTGCCCTAAACCCAGCTACCCTCCTACCTGACCCATCCTCAGATGGGCAGCACGATTGCCCTGTAGCTCTGGGCACATCCAGAACATCATGCAGGACTTGACTGACAGACCCTGGCCAGTATCAACTTCACGGATGGGCACAGCTTCATCCAGAATGGAATCAGGTATGCAGGGGGGCAGTAATGGACTTGGAGTCTGTTATTTGGACAACTGCTTTGCTGCTGGCAACTTCAGCCCAGAAAGCTGAAGGTGAAGCTAAAGGTTCTCAGCCAGGCTTTAAAACTGGCAAAAGGAGCCATGGCTAACATTTCACTGACAGCAGATGGGATTACTGGCTGCTGAAGGAAAAAACAACAATAAGGAAGGAATACATACTTGCTTTATCAGAGGATTCATGGCTTCCTCTCAAAGTAATTTATTGCCCCAGGAATCAGAAAGGGACATCAGAAACAGCCCGGGGGAACAGGCTAGCTGATAAAGCCGAAAGGGAGGCTGCCAAACTTCCGCTGACAACAGCCTGGTAGCTCTGTCAGCCCTAGCCATCCCTGAATATACTGTTGACATCAGGGGAAATGCCAACGAGTTTACAGAAGACACAGATGGTTGCTGACCTCTGAAGGCTGCACCACCCTAAGGAGATTGCTAAGCAACTCATCCATCAGATTCATCAAGCTTCATACCTGGTCACTGAAAGCTGAAGGAATTGCTGTGAGGGGCAAGGTACAAAGTATCTGACTTAGGACCCTTGGTTGATCAGGTATCTCAGACTGTGCCACCTGCCAGGCTGAGAACTCCTCAGGCCCCAGTCAAGGAACCTGAATCGGGGTCAACGGTCAGGGGCTAATCGGGAAATAGATTATACAGAAATAAAACCAGGAACATATAGATACTCCTATTTGCTAGTTTTCATAGATACCTTTTCAGGATGGGTAGAAGCCTACCTTAAAAAGGATTTGAGATGGCCCATTACAGAAGGGGGGGGAATGAGACAGGCTGACTCCACTGGCAGTTCAGGAGACTAGGCCTAAATCTCTGTTTCCAAAAACTGGGAAAGTCCAGGCAAGTCCAGGACTCAGAAGCTGCCTGCCACCTGGCCAGCGGCAAGGACAATGGGTCAACAGCAGTTTCCAGACTTCTCCAGCCCCCCACACCCAGTAATGGTTCTGGAATGTCCCTACAGATAGAGCCAACAAATTAAGATAGATGTCACCTATCCCTCCCCAGAATTCCCCTAATGTGCTTTAAATCAGGCTTGTGCGTAACTTTGGGCCCTCCATCTTGGAAGAAAGTATACCCCAGCATGCTGGACTTATGCAGAATAAAATTCTCTTTGCTTTTGCATACTATTTAAGTCCAGAGTCTCATTCTTTGGGGAAATCATGGACCCTTACAAAAACAAAGAGGAGTGAGTTTTCTGAAGTTTTTGTTTAAGGGTGGGGTCCCTTGAGGCATCTCCTAATGGTGCCATTCCCTATGAGCCTTAGAGGGGCATTTTCTTTCAAACCAATACACACACACACACACACATACACACTCTCTCTCAAAGAAAAAAGGGGCATGCACTTGAGAGGGAGATGGGAGATAGAAAGGGAAAGAGGGGAAACAAGGCAATTATATTTTATTTAAAAAGCAGAGAGAATGGCTGGAGAGATGGCTCAGTGGTTAAGAGCACGAACTGCTCTCTCAGAGGTTCTGAATTCAACTCCCAGCAACCACATGGTGGCTCACAGCCATCTGTAATGATCAAATGATGCCATCGTCTGGTGTGTCAGAAGACAGTGACAGTGTAGTCATATAAATAAAATAAATAAATCTTAAAAAAAAAACCAGAGAGATGAGGAGTGCAATAAAATGCACGTGACAGAAGGTGGAATGAGGACTGCTGGGGGGGGGGGAGTTACAAGGATTGGATCGGGTGACAAGTCACAGAGAAGGATCACCCAAAATGAAGTATGGATAAAAATGTTCCACAGAAACTGTTGGTGTATATGTTAACTAAAAATAAATACAATTCATGTCTGAACAACATGTCTAATAGTTTTAGTGACAGGCTTTAAGGTGATGATACATTCCTGAGGCTGGAAAAGTGGATCAGCAGTTAAGTGCACTGGCTGCTCTTGTAGACGTTCCCAGCACACATGACAGCTATAACTCCAGTTCCAAGAGATCTAATGCCTTCTTCTGACCTCTATGAGTTCCTCCATACATATAGCACACAGAAACTTATGTTTAAATAATATATTTCTGTCAACCATGGTAACATATGCCTCTAATCCCAGCACTGGAGAAGCTGAGGTAGTTTCAAACTGGTTCTAGGCCAGCCAGGGCTACAAAGTAGTCATTACTTGTTCTAAAAAGAACAAAACAAGAAGCAAAAAGGAGGATAATCAAATTGTTCAGTGAGTAACATGGTTTGCTATGCAAGGATGAGGACCTGTGTTCAAACCCCAGCATGGCAACAAGCCAGGCATTTTGGTTCACGTTTATAAGGAAGCTCTGAAGAGGTAAACACAAGAAGATCATCAGGATTCCCTGACCTGTCAGCTTGTTTGAACTGGTGTTCCTCTGGGGAGTACCATTAAGAAACTGTCTCAAAACAATATGGAAAGCCAGGCATAGTGGCACATGCCTTTAAATATAGCCCTCCAGAGGCTGAGATGGGAGGTCTCTTAGGAGTCTGAGGTCACCCTGGTCTACATATAGTGAATTCAAGCCAGCAAAGACTGTCTCAAAAAACCAAAAACCCAATTGAAAGGCTCCCATAGAACATCCTTTGAGGTTGACTTCTAGCCATCATCCACGAATGTTTATCATCACACGCATGTGCACCCACACACGAAAACAGACAAGAAGACACTTCTATCTTTATAACCATTGATTGACCCACCACCCAATAAAAGATACTGTAACAAACCTGACAGAAATGAAGGTATTCTAAAGAGATACTTTTCAGACCCCAAAGAAATGGAAATTTCCCTCAGGATTCTAATGCTGGAAGAAAGGAAAGGTGCCAGCCAGAGGGGTACTCATCTCCCAAAAACAGATTTCACACAATTCTAACAACCTGTCAGACCACCTTACAGAGTAAGACTGAGGTTCAGATAATGATGGACAAGTGGGAGGTGGGACCACACATATCCCTCACTGCTGGGAACAAAATAAAGGGGGAAGAGGGGCCCAGGAGCCCTGGGGAAGAACGAAAGGAAAAAGGTGCCCACACTCCACCAGAGTTTCCCTATTCTCTGTTCAGTCAGGTATGGGAGGGCTGCTACCTATCCTATCTACTCATCCCTGGGTGGGCATTCCTCCATCCCACTCTTCAGAGGGTGGCCAAGGGGCAGCCCTGCCTGGGGAACCCCCAGAGCTACTTTGCTAAAGCCACCAGGGTTGTGGGAGTTCCCAACACTGACCAGAATACGCAGCAGAACTTGAAGAAGCAGAGCAGAGACTCTATGGTTTAAGAGCTTTATTATAGAAATTCAGGAGAGAGAGAGAGTAAAGAGAGAGAGAGAGAGAGAGAGAGAGAGAGAGAGAGAGGAATAGGAAAGGCTAGAGAGAAAGAGAGAGAAAGAAGGAGAGAGGAGAGGAAAGAAAACAAAGAGAAAGAGGAGAAGAGAGGTGAGAGGACAAAGGAATAAGAGAGCGAGGGGGGTTGAGCACCCCTTTTTATGGTCTTCACTGTTGCTAGGTAACTGGGGAGGAGTTTAGCCTGAAGGTCAGAAGCTTGGGCCATTGCTTATGTGACTACTGACCATGCTTCTCTTGTGGGGGCTGTGGGAGGTGGTAACTTAGGCAGGGGCTGGAGTTCCAGGAGCATGAGGGAACGCCTACTGTGTCATGTGGGTGAATTATGACCATCGGGGTTCAGACCTCAGCTCCACTGGAGACCAGCCTGCAATTCCCCATACCTCACCACTACTTAAACTCTGAACTCACTCGAAGACCTGAAGACAGCCATGGAAGGTTCGCTGGATCTTTTCGTCCCTGTGGGGTAGTTTGAATGAGGATGGTATCCACAGGCTCATTTATTTGAGTGCCTGGTCCCTAGTTGGAAGGACTGTTTTAGGAAGGATGAGGAGGTGTGCCTTGGTGTGAGGAAGTGAAGAGGACATGTATCATTTGGGGGTGAGCTGTGGGGTTTCAAAAGCACATGGCAGACCCAGTCTTGCTTTGCTCTTTCTGCCTCGTGGGTATGGATAAGATGTGAGCTCTCAGCTACTGCTCCAGCATCAAGTCTGCCTGCTTGCTACAAAGTTCACAGCCATGATGTTCAAGGACTCACCTCTGAAACTGTAAGCAAGCCCCCACCCCCCAATTAAATGCTTTCTTTTAACAGTCACCTTGGTCAGGATGTCTCTTCACAGCAAAAGACGAGTTACTAAGACGGTTGCTCCTCCAGTGTGGCCACGTTGAACGGTCTTCTGTTCTCTGCTTCTAGTTTGGCTTTTCAAAGTTAGTGACTGAGGATGGGTGGCCAGATCTCACTTGGGCACAGGTCGCGATCCCCAGTTGAATGACAACATCAACTTTCCATACCAAGGGGTAAACTTTCATCAAAGGAAAAAACTCTTATCTTATAGACGCTAATGCAAATCAATAGCACACTGACTTATAAATATATTTAGGGTAACACTGAGAAATCACTAGGCAAAGAAAAGTAAGAGGGTAGAAATCTGGAAATTAACAGATACAAGTAAGCGGTAGAATTTTGATTTGCAAATACAATATTGTTAACTAAGGCTGATAAATGCTGTTAGCTGCAATGCTACCAGCTACTGTTCCAGCACCATGTCTGCCTGGGAGGGCGAAACAGGACAGGACTACCTCTTCTAGAAGTCAGAGCCGGTGTCATTCATTCCTGGGTGTAGCAGACTCGCCCTAAATACTGACTAGTCCAAAGGGCTGGATCTGATCCAGACTTTTAAGGAAAATAGGAAAGGAAGTGTTTCCTGTGTGTTACATAAAGTTTATGTGTTTACAGATTGAAATAATTAGAAAATTAAATGTAGTTCTCACAATTCTATCAGCACAAAATTTTTAAGAGCTCAGGGGCACGCCTGAGAGATGGTCCAGCAGGTTAAAGCACTTGCTTTGCAAGCCTGACCACATAAAACTGGAAGCCCAGAGTCACACACGAAAGTTAGGGTGCAGTACAATATTAGTATTCCTTTGAGGCAATAAGAGACAGAAACAAGAGAATCTCCCAGAAGCTCACAGGCCAGGGTAGCCTACAGTACAAGTGCAAGAGAGACCTCAAACAAGGCTTAAGACAAATTTGTTCTCTCTCATTCCTTCTCCACCCTCCCCCTCTCTCTTTCTCTCAAACCCTCAAGGGCTAGAGTCCTTAACAATGAGAAGAACTTAGAATTGATCATAAAGTGCAAAAAGCATACACATGCAAGGAGAAAGTAAGGAGAGACTTAGGTTGGGCATGGTAGCACAATAGGGAGGAGATCTTGTCTGGAAAAAAAAAAAAAACAAAAGAATAGATTTAAAACCTCAAAAACAGAGCCAAGTGTGGTGATGCAAAAATGTTACCTCAGCACTCAGGAGGCTGAGGCAGGAGAAGCACACCTTTGCAGCCAGCCTGTACTGCACAGTGGAGTCCTGTCTTGCTGGGGAGGGAGTGCAAACAAAACCCTGAAAGAGAGCCCTTAAATCTATTCTCCATAATTTATGGGATTTATCAAAGAAAGATCAACCTGAGATAAGTGTTATCCAGACAGAAATACAGCTAACAGTTCTGACTTGTTTTCAATTCTTCACTGTTTGAATTTTCCATTCTTTAGTTTTCATTCTGTTAGTAGAGTAAAACAAGAACTATCTGCATAGCCAGAAAGGAGCCTGTTCCTTCAAGCTGCAACAGCCAGCTAGATTTAAGAAATGCAAAAGGTATTAAATTGTGTCATCATGCTCCAAAAAGGTTCACCAAATGATTTCACAGGTCTCAAAAATGATGGGGAGACACTAGCACCAAGGTTCGCAGCACCCACATGGTGGCTCACCTATAACTCCAGTTCCAGGGACTCCAATGCCCTCTTCTGACCTCCAAAGGTTCCTGGAACACACACAGCGCACATACATGCATGCATGCAGGTAATACTTTTATACTTTAAATGAATAAATCTAACAAGAAGAAAGTGATGCCAGGGGCTAGAGACATGGCTCAGCAGTTAAAACCACTGGCTGCATAGCCAAAGGATTCTTGATTCTCAGAACTCACAACCATACTAATTCCAGTTCTGGGGAATTTAATGCCCTCTCTGGCCTCCAGAGGGCACTAGGCATACAAGAGGTACATATGCATACATACAACCAAAAACAATGACATAAAATAAAATAATCTTTAAGAACTGTTTAATGAAGTATCCTGTGTCCTGTTCCCAACTGCACCATGCAGATACCGCAGCTAGGAGAGTCCAATAGCAAAAGTGCTGAAATGCAGAGTGCCTACCACACATATTAACAACTGTGGCCACAACCTGCCAGCTCTTCCTCTTAGAAACTGTGTCTAGTACAAACTTCTGGGGAGGAGGAGGGCCAAAGAATCAGAGGCAGTCACAATTTCCATTCCCATCCTAAGGTGCTGACCCCATTCTGAGGTCTAAGTGAGGCATGAATTTGAGGGCAAAGGGGTTTCTGTAGTATATCTATCCTACAGAGGCAGTGACTGGAGCCCTTTTCCACAACCTCCAAGACACCCACACACTCTTTAGGTAATCAATAAACCATTCTGGAAAGTACCAACATCCATGAGCATCCAACGAATGTTTAATAATATTAAGCCAAATTAAATATGTTAACATTTGGTGAGTTAGTTACTTGTCTAATTAGTAAATCTAGGCACTGTCTACCAAAGGAGGGGAGAATCAAAATGTTTATTGGTAACCAACTGCATATTCCAATATACGGACAGAAGCTGTTAGTCCGAAGTACAGGGCAGCTGGAAACATCAGAGAACCACTCTCTGCTTGAAGGAAAGCAGGCTAGGGTACCATACTGAAATGGATCCTGGATAACAGGAATAAGGAGACTTCAATACAAAAACCTGCAGATGCTCAAAACCTCTTTCTTCTTTCTTTCTTTCTTTCTTTCTTTCTTTCTTTCTTTTTTTAACGCTTTAGCTATGATCTTTATTGTGCTCAGTGAGAGGGTAAGATGCTTCCAGAAAGAGTGTCACATCCTTTCTAGTAGATCTGTCTCCTAGTGAGATAAAACTGCTGTAGGTCTCCCACACATGCCTGTACAGGATCTTCTGAGCAGGGTCCAGGAATTCCCACTCCTCCTCAGAGAAATCCACAGCCACATCCCTGAATGTCACTAAACCCTGAGCCAGAGCCATAGTGTTAGAACTGCAGGAACTGGTCAGCTTTCTTCAGTATTTCTTTATGAAAAACGGGTTCGACAAGCAAAGCTCTCAGAGCGACCGGCGCTAAGCCGCTCTTTTTTCTTTTTCTTTCCCTTTCCCTTTTCCTTTTTCCCTTTCCCTTTTTCCCTTTCCCTTTCTTTCTTTCTTTCTTTCTTTCTTTCTTTCTTTCTTTCTTTCTCTTATTCATCTATTCAACATATATGCATAAGTGTTTTGCCTGCAGTCTGTAGACCAAAAGCATAACTGGTGTCTACTGAGACCAGGAGAGGCCACTGGATCCACTGAAATAGTTGTGAGCCAACATGTAGGTGCAGGAAATCAAACCTGGGTCCCCTGGGAGAGCAGCCAGTACTCTGAACCACTGAGCCATCTCTCCAGCCCCCTCAAATGCTTTATCAAATGGCACAGTGCCCATATATTAGTATAACTCTCAGATCATAGCAGAGAAACCGCTGTGCACCGGACAGTAGTTAGTACAGAAACTTACAAATAGAGTGCAAGCAACATATGTCTGCCACTAATGGGACGCCTACATCACATCTCCTTCTCCCCCTGAGACTCAGGGTCAACAGAAGAGGGGTGGAAAGAGTGTAAGGGCCAGAGGTCTAGTGGACTGTGGCAAAACAGTGTCTTTGGACAGGGCAGAACCATTGAACTTATGAACTCACAGCAGCAAATATGGTTATGTGTATAAGATCAAGCCTGCGACATTCCAGCAGTGATGGGGAGGGACTCACAAGCCCCCCAACCCCTACCTGAGAAGCTACTGACGGTGGCTTCTGGGCATAGACAGTTTATTTTAAGGACGTGACCCCTGGTAGGCTGACCATGGGTCTCAAAGCTCTTTCATGTTGTAAATTCAGTTTTAGAATCACATTATATAACAACCCAATTATAAATCCAGAAATCTCGGTACATTTAAGAAGAAAAGCGTCTTCAAAGCAAAGCATTTGAGGTCTTCAACACAGCAAGTAGCTCAGGCAACCCGCAAGGATAAATGGCTTTGTTACACAACCCAGAGGAAAGGTCCTACTCATGACTGCACCACAGCCGAGAGATTTCACAGCTAAGAGCTTGAAAGAACTCTGGAATCCCAGTGTTCAGATAATGTGACCCGACCTTAAACAAGCGTTTGCTTAATAATTCTGGATGTCCCTGTCTGACATTTGTTTCTTTCTGAGAACCAACTGTACTCAACTTTTTGCTTGATTGATACAGTCTCATGAAGGACAGTCTGGCCTCAGATTCTACGTAGCCAAGGATAGCCTTGAACTCCTGCTCCTCCTTCCCTTATCTCCCACTGCTGTGATTACAGGCGTGTAGCACCATGCGTGTTCTCGGTGGGACCCTCCTTTACGACTTTTCTTGCTTATTTCCAAGTGAATCCAGAATTTCTATGCATTGAAGACTCAGAACAGGAAGATAAAATGGAACAAAACAACAAATGTATAAAGGATTACTCTGTGTAGATTTTTGCCTTTATTAAAAAGCATAAACTGGAAAACATAAAAAGTACAAATGGAAAATACAGAAGAGATCAACATAAGCCCTAAAGCAGTTAATTTTATTTGGGCAATGGATACTGGATTCCAGAGTTGTACTCCTGCTTGCTTCCGTAGACTGGAATTCAGTGGTTATCAATACTCTACATTCACCTCAAATGTAGTCACTCTACGGCTCATAGCAGCAAACTGAGTACTCCAAAAAACCCACTGCAGCTGTTGACATTGCTCAAAAGTTTCTCCAGCATTTAGGGGTTCTTTTAGGATGAATGGTACAGGTTCCAGAGGTGGTGACGCCCTGCAGATAAACACTGAACATTTGTCAGGTTCATTCACGAAGCTGGATTTTCAGACCCGGTTCTACCACCTAACAGTCTGATCTAAAGCTTGTCGCTCAGTTCTGTAGGCCTCAACTGCCTCCTGCTGAGCAGACTTACAGCTGTGGTGCTCAGCAGGGATCCTGACAGCCACACCTGGAAATATCTGGAGTCACATCACCATCAGGTGTCCTGGCACATAGTGAGCTTCTCAACGCCCTGCAGCACGTGAGTGCATCACCCACCGAAAAGGAAAAGTCCTGCCCTACCACATCTCTCCCTGCACCCTGCAGGGCTGTGTGAGTAGATGGGTAAGAATGGATCTGTGGGTAAAACTACAGGAAAGAACAGGTGGGATCAACAGTGTGAACCCAGGCCTCCGGATCATCAGCCCAGTTACTAAGTAACAAGGATTTATCAAACTGCTTCATGTACAGAAGCCCAATGCAGGGGAACTGCACTGACAAAGGAAATTCGGTCTCATCTATTGAGGTCTACAACAAGACAAATTCCAAGATTCGCTGCCCAGTGTATGCCTCTAACTTAAACAACAATTCACATCTCCAGACTCCAAGATTTCAACCAGAGATCTGAAATGACTATGAATATAATCCAGGAAAGCTCAGGGAGGCTAGAACTGAATTCCACAATGCTCTGCTTTAACGCCCTTGCACGTGGCGCGTTATGTCTTTGAGTGGTGAACTTTGATGGGCTAGGAGTTTTCTTTTCTCTCATTCTTCCCCCCACAAATGTCCTTCACCCAAAAACTATAACACAATAACCTCAGAATATGAAACATATGGGAAAAGTTATGGGAAAAAAATAAAACAACTAAAATTCCAAGGTATAAACACCGCAGAACATGGAGGCCAGTCTAGTTATGTACCCTTTCAGCCGTGGACTCCGCTATCATTTGTTTAAGACAGTCTTGCTAAGCCATCCTGGAACTCATAATCCTCCTGCCTCAGTGTCCTGAGAGCTGGAACTATCTACATAAGCACCACACAAGCAGCTTCAGCCATTAAGGGTACTTACTGAACCACACATTTGTTCTTAGTGTAAACTCTGAGGTACAGTGGCAGCCCCCTTACTTCTAAAGATGCTGGAATTGCCACTAAACCTCTTACTGTCAGTCTTTCCTGGTTCAGGCAGGAAAACTGTCTCCCAGGCAAAGAGGTCTAATCTTTTCCGTAAATAATCAAGGAACCACTGTGACTAAGAACGTCTGAAACTCTGAAAGAATGCTTCTTCTTTACTCACAAATTTTAAAATTTGATTAGTGTTCTGCAGAAAAATTCTGGAGGACAACCAACTGCATTTTGAACATAGTATTTTTGCAACGTCGGAATTTAATTTTTTTTTTAAATTTGCAACCTCCTATGGGGGGTGGCAGCACACACCTTTAATCCCAGCACCTGGGAGGCAGAGGCAGGTGAATCTCTCTGAGTTTGAGGCCAGCCTGGTCTACAGAGTGAGTTTCAGCGCAGCCACAACAACATAGAGAAACCCTGTCTTCAGAGACTAAAAAAAAAAAAAATTGCAACCTCCCAAATCAAGTCCCCTTGCCTGGGGAAAATCTCTGTGGCTATTTTAACACCCCCTATATAACCAGAAGTAGAAGAGGATGGAAAAGGCAAAAATAAAGAAATAGGTTTTGTTTTTTGTTTTTATTATTAATTATATGTAAGTACACTGTAGCTGTCTTCAGACGCACCTGAAGAGGGCATCAGATCTCATTACGGGTAGTTGTGAGCCACCATGTGGTTGCTGGGATTTGAACTTCAGACCTTCGGAAGAGTAGTCGGGTGCTCTTACCCACTGAGCCATCTCACCAGCCCCGAAAAGAAATAGTTTTAAAGATTTATTTATTCATTTTATGTGAGTACACTGTTGCTGTCCTCAGACTCACCAGAAGAGGACATCAGATCCCATTACAGAAGGTTGTAGCCACCATGTGGTTGCTGGGAATTGAATACAGGACCTCTGGAAGGGCACTGACTGCTCTTCCGAAGGTCCCGAGTTCAAATGCCAGCAACTACATGGTGGCTCACAACCACTCATAGTGAGATCTGATGCCCTCTTTTGGAGTGTCTGAAGACAGCTACAGTGTACTTATGTATAATAATAAATAAATCTTTGAGCCAGAGCAAGCAGGGACTGAGAGAGCGGGGTTGACCAGAGAGAACAAGGTTGACCAGAGAGAGCAGAGGTCCTAAATATTCAACTCCCAACAACCACATGAAGGCTCACAACCATCTGTATAGCTACAGTGTACTCACATAATACATAAAATAAATAAATCTTTAGAAAGAAAGAAAGGAAGGAAGGAAAGGGAAAGGGAAAGGGAAAGGGAAAGGGAAAGGGAAAGGGAAAGGGAAAGGGAAAGGGAAAGGGAAAGGGAAGGAAAATATTTTTTTTTTCGAGACAGGGTTTCTCTGTATAGCCCTGGCTGTCCTGGAACTTACTCTGTAGACCAGGCTGGCCTCGAACTCAGAAATCTGCCTGCCTCTGCCTCCCAAGTGCTGGGATTAAAGGCATGTGCCACCATCGCCCAGCTAAAAGAAATCTTAATTGTAGATAAAACATCTTTTGCAAAACGAAGGGCACATTATTACACGGGATCCAGGGCCACGGAAGGGCTTCCTCCATAGGTGAGGGCCGGAAGCCATCTAGACAACTTCACTTTGTCCCTAGATAACTAAGAATCATATGAATTGCGGGTTAACATCCGTAGCTGAAGCAACAGGGGTTGGTAACAGTATATCTTGACCGCCTAGCACTGAAAGGCAAACCTACAAAAGCCCTTGTGGTCATGCCAGGCACTCTACTGAGTATTTTCCACATGAACTATGAATTTATTATTTGCTCATTTATTTCCTTTTGGTTTTTTTAAGACAGGACCTTGCGATGTAGCACAGACTGGCATAGTACGCCTGGCCTAGGCATGAGCCACCATGAACTAAATGATTTCATCTTAACTGTAGTATACTAGTAAGTTTTTTTTTTTTTTTTTACTCCTATTAGTACTTTTTATAGCCAGTATTTTGTAAAATAACCCTACAGAGGTATGTAGTACTGCTGGTTTCTAGATAAGGAAACCAGGCAAGAGTGGCACAGCAGGAGTGAGAGTCAAAGCCAGATTTAGCTTATGCTCGCTCTGATAAAGAGAATGTGGAAGAGAAGGAGGTTGCCTCAGACTGAAGCTCTACCAAGAGGCCGCACAAAGAATCCATAAAGCTGGATGTCCTGGAGAGAGCTGAGAAGGAAGAAGAAAGGTGATATCCTGCAGCGCACAGGTCAGCTGCAGCAATGGAACTGTAGGTCACCAGCACAGTAGTCACTCAGCGACAGTGAGACTCCACGGAACCTGACAGCACATGACCGATCTCAGGGTCCGCCAGCAGAAAATCAACTCCTACAGTGCTATTATCAACTTATCCTTATTACACAGCCATGTGCGCCAAGCAGGAGGGGAAGGGGCCGTGCTCTAGCACTCAGCTTCATCTCCCAGCTCCTCTTTGGAAGGCAGGACACAGACATGAAAAGAGGGGTACCACATGGCATCCAGAAAGCTACACCTCGTCTTTTTCCTTTGAAAGGAAGGGGATTTGCATGGGACATCAAGGCCTTACAACAAAGCAGGTCACATGACTGTTACATTACAAATAAGACAGAAAAGGGGATAAGTCATAAAGCTAAAAACCGGTGTCTTAACCACTCACTTTGCCTCAGGACATTCCCTCCAGGAATCTCTCTCCTGGCTAGCTTCCATCAGAAGGCACTATACAAACAACCAGAGAGAAAATACATTGGCTATCTTTTTTACCTACCGCTAGGCCTTGCACACTACACTACCAACCTACCAGGCAAAATATACGTCAAGTGTATATGGTGGCATGACTCTTATGGAGTAACTTACGGTGTTTTGATTGGATCTGAGGCCTGCTCCACAGAAAGGAATTTCATGCCTTGGTACGTAATCCTGGGCTAATTCCCATGGCTGGGAAGGAAGGTCTTAGAACCTAGGGTAGGAGCCTAAAGGGTTAAATTGCTCAAATGTAGTGTCAAACTGTGTTTAATATATATGGTCACATTCGGGCTGGGGCTGTTCTTTCTGCACTGGCAACAGTCGCTGGAGAGATGTATGGCTGTCTGCATGCTGAGAATGAGAAACTGAGGGCTCAGTTCTCAGCAGGACACCTTTATCATACACCATCCCACCACTGCCACCACTGCCCCTGCCACCAAGTCTCAGGCAGCATCAGGGGAAAGAGTAGGAAGAATATATGAGTTGGAGGAGAGGACTGTGGTGTCACGTTCATCAGCTCTCAGCAACAGTTGATCCCGTGAAAGACCAGTACAGGAGCAGTGCGGGCCCCAATCCCAGCGGGAATGATGTGCTCCGCAGGCCCCCATCCCTTCCCGAGGAGTTACCGAGGCCTTACGGAGCAGGTGAACCGCTGCGGGGAGACCCATTCTTTTCTAAATCCCTGGCCACTGGTAGATTTCCTGTGCTCCAGCGCACAGTCCCGTCCCACACACATATGGGCAGCGCCAACAGGACTTGGTAACCTATCAAAAACACAGAACCATAAAAGGAGAGACACACACACATTTTGAGGGGGCTTTATTGCAGGAGCTTGAGGGAAGGCTGGAGGACTGGAATGATCATATCTCACGGTATATGTGTATGAAACTCTGATAAAGATTATCATTTTTACCTGGTTTTTAATCTTCAAATCTGAGCTAATTTTCTTCCTAGAAGCCTCCTAAAAAGCTTTTAAAATGTGTGAGGTAAAAGGCGCTGTTCGCAGGTAAGAATAGAAGCAACCAAGTTTTAGTAACTCTTATTTACTTCACACGTAGCAAATGTACTTGACAAGAGAAGCGCAGAGAGTAAATTCTGTGAGCTCAAGAACAAAACGCAGAGCGTACACCTCAACAGCCACCTAGTCTGAACTCACCCTGAGGGACAGCTTCCTGCAGCTTGCAAGCAGCAAGTGAGGCTTGAGCCATGGCCAAAGACCTTCGACCTCAGTGGGGTCCATACCTCCTTCCGATGCCATGAACCATCCTCTCAACAGCAGTGCCCGGGGATGATAGATGGACATCAGAGGTAGAAACTGAGCCACCAACTCATCCCTTTACCTTGTTTCCTGTGTGGCTTATCTCTGCTCTCTCCTGGGACTGTTAGCACCAGGAGACACTGGGCAAGTCAGAGATTAGCCTCCCTCAAGCAACACTTTTTCAGTTTAATTTCCTAAAGGTTTACGTTTTATTTATGTGTCAATGTATGTGCCAAGTGCCGGTGCTCACCTCCAGAAGTCAGGGGAAGGTGTCAGATACCCGGAGCTGAGGTTGCATGTCCTTAGGAGCCAGCTATGACGTTCCTGGGAACCATGTGCGTGACAAGGACTGAACTTACATTATCAGGCAGCAGCCCCTTTACCTGCTGCTCCCACTTTTCCCACTGAAATGAATGGATAAGAACATAAAAATAGTTTTGGAAAAGGTTTTAATTTTCATCTTTTACTATGACATTTCCAAAATCACAAGTTTGTGTCCCCTTGGGTCTAAAACATTGCCTTTAAATAAAAGACATGGAAACAGTTGTTTTCACTGAGTGATGGCTCTATAGACTCACAGCTAAGGTTCCAAACTCATCCTGTAAAGTCAGACAACTGAGCCTGGAGATGTGTGTGGCTCAAAGGCTAATAAGATCACTTGTTGCTCTGGCAGAGAAACAGGGTTCAATTCTCAGCACCCACCTGATAGCTCACAATCATCTATAACTCCAGTTCCCGAGGCTCTGACAGCCTTTTGTGGCCTCAGTATGTACCAAGCACACACATGGTACACATATATACATGTAGGCAAACACACACATATACACTGAATTTAAGTAAATGAATAAATACAGTCAAACAGCTTCTAGCCAAACCAAATACAGCAGCAGAGAAAATGTCCCATCTAGTAATAAGCATTAATGCTTAAGCATTGGAGATTATCAGTGAGCACACCTGTAGGGCTGTCTCTCGGTCCATTTGTCTCTCCCCCTCCTTCCCTGCCTCCTGCTCTGCCTTCTCTGGATATGCTTCCCAACCTCCACAATGTTAGCTCTGCCACACTCCTCCTCCATGACAGGATGGACAGCAAGCTCTGACATAGCTAGCCATGTAAACCCTTTCTTTTAACAATTTAAGCACTGTCTCAGTAGCAAACAGAAGGTACTAAAGAATTCAGTCTAATTACTAATACAACCCAACCAATTACCTATGTCTCTTTGAGTCTTGGTAAATAAAAGCAGGACCTAGCCGGGCGTGGTGGTGCACGCCTTTAATCCCAGCACTTGGGAGGGAGGCAGAGGCAGGCGGAATTCTGAGTTCGAGGCCAGCCTGGTCTACAGAGTGAGTTCCAGGACAGCCAAGGCTACACAAAGAAGCCCTGTCTCGAAAAACCAAAAAGATAAATTAGCATGTTTATACAGCATTCGTGGCTGGTCAGAGATTTAAGGGTGAGAATAATAAACAACCACTGTGGCTCTCTCTGAGCACGAGCTTTTCCAGCCTTTCACAGTAGGCTTCAAATGAAGCTTACTTGGCTCCAGACCATATCTAAATGTTGGTCGGACAAACTTTCTGTTCAAGTTTTAAAACTCTCAAATACAATTATAAAGAATGAAGACATATATTAGTTCAGCTAATCACTTAACAACTTTGCCGGATGCCTGAGGGAAAAATCACTTCTTTGGATCTAACATTCAAAACTAGCAACCATTATCTAACAAGAAAGGGAACAATCATGCATATTTTGGTGGTAGTGTAAGAGAAGAGGCGCAGGTTTAATTATTTGGATTAAAACCAGTACTAGCTCCCTGAGATCCAAATATGAATCACATAAACATCTAGAAAGAATCTAGACTGTTCAACACCCACAAAGCAGTGTTCCTCCCATCACCCAGGAAGTGTGTGGCTATGAACAGGGTGCAGTGGGTGGCATCTGTCCTTTTAAGCTAACACTCATCATGAACAAGGAAGAATCTCCTATTTCAGCTGGAAGCTCTAGGTCACCTTTGTCCCTGGCCTCAGGATGTCTCGCTTACAGCTGTCACTGCAGTGACTTCCACTTTGGGTGACTATAACTCTCCTATCTATGTCGCTAGGTCCTGAATGACAGATAAAGGTCAGAGATTACAAGTAGGGATATGACTAAAGCTACAGAGCCCCAGGAGTGTCATCTGCACTCCTGCCCCAGGGACAGCACGCCATCATGGAAGTGTGTAAACTATAGCAATTTATATTTGAATGACAACATTCTTTTCATGACAAACACTAAAAGGAAAGTGCGTGGCTCTTCTGTTAATCAAAAGAGGAAACAAGTAAAATAGAGCTTTCTGGAAAAGTTCTATTCACCCCAACAGCACGATCTTCACAGGCTAGGCACTGTCTGCACCTCTAGACTCACAGGCAGTGAGGAGATAGTAAAAGAACAAACAAATAGTTTGGGCTAAACCAGAAAGCAGGGAGGGTGGCAGAGCACGTGCTCATATTTTAGCATTTCAGGGTTCTCTGTGTTTTTGAGCCAAAGGGAATAAAAGGACACAGAGCCTAACATTTTCAAGTTGTTGCAAGGACCCTGCAAAGGACAACAGTCATCCTCGAGGTGGCAGCTGGCAGCTGGCCCTGGGGAAAGCCTGCTCTCCAGACAAGCATCCTTGAGTTAGGCCGAGCCGTCACGGGTGAACCATGCTCCTCCTAAGCAGAGGCAAAACCCTACCTGCCAAAGTCACAGGAAACAACAAGCATTAGCTTTAGATGCCTAAGACTTTGGATAGTTGGAATGTCAAATATGGAAGCTATAATTTTTTTTTAAAGATTTATTTATTTATTTATTATATGTAAGTACACTGTAGCTGTCTTCTGACATTCCAGAAGAGGGAGTCAGATCTCGTTACGGATGGTTGTGAGCCACCATGTAGTTGCTGTGATTTGAACTCTGGACCTTCGGAAGAGCAGTCCGGTGCTCTTACCTGCTGAGCCATCTCACCAGCCCATGGAAGCTATAATTTTTAACTGTGCATAAATGTTAAACATTTGTTTGCATGTTGAATGAGCCAGGATTTCAACCTATTGTAGTGACAACTTTAGAATTTTGGTGTCTTTAAAAAACGTGGAAATGTTATGTAAGAATTTGAATCCCAGGTGTGGGATATGAGGCTGCTTCAGTCTGTTCACTGCAGCTATGATTTGCCTCGTGCTCTAGCAGAGGCGTGATTTTGCCAGCTGCAGGCAGTTTCTGAGATTTTGCCACAAATGTGGAGTTCTGGGGACTTTTCAGAGGATATAAAAATGCTAGGGCCCCCGAGTTGGTGGTGGATTTTTTTTGATTGGTTGTTGTTGGTCCAAGTTTATTGAATAGTTGTATGCAAAAGAAAAAAGAAGACGAAATTAGATATTCTGACAGCAAGGAAGATCAAACTTGCACCAAGGAACCTGAAGGCCCTAATCAGCAGCAAGATAATAATGCTCCAATAATGCTCCCCCTTTCCTCTCTATCCATTATTTCTCATATCTAGGATGAGGAGGTGAAAAAGGTGGAAAAAGGGTGCAGAAGGGTAGAAGGAAGAAGAACCCACAAAGTAGCCAAAGGACGAGCTATAACCTGCAGCCCAAACTGGGCTCACACTCAAGTCCCTCCCGGGTCAGTGTCCTGAATACCAGGGCTGATTATAGACGCAGAGCCTCAAGTCTTTCAAAGACTAAAAACTTAAAGAAAACATTCCAAAAGAACCAAGTAGAGACTGGAGAGGTGGCTCAGTGGTTGAGCACTGACTGCTCTTCCAAAGGTCCTGAGTTCAAATCCCAGCAACCACATGGTGGCTCACAACCATCCATAATGAGATCTGATGCCCTCTTCTGGTGTGTCAGAAGACAGCTAGAGTGTACTTACATACAATAAGTAAATAAATCTTAAAAAAAAAAGGAACCAAGTAATATTTCAGAAATGAACATAATAATCAGTAGGGGAAAGTCCTCCAGGCATTGGTTCAATAACAGAAAAGGCTGGAAGCAGAAATAGCCGGTTGCAGAATTCAGAATAGCTTACACAGCCAAGAATATAACAGTATGAGAGGGAAAAAAACAACCGTCTTGGAGAACACAGGAACTGAATACATGCAGTCAGAGCCCCAAGTTGAAAGGATAAGGAAAAAAAAAAGATGACTATTTAAATACTTAATACACAGGAAAAAATAGATATATAATCTATAAAATCTAAGTAGAAAACTAAAAAGAAACTCATCTTAGTGACACACTACAGAAACTTTTCAAAATGCACCTCCCTTCTCCCCACACCCCACCAAAAAAAAAAAAAAAAAAAAAAAAAAAAGAAGGGGAAAGGAGAAAAACAACCTTTAATGTAGCTAGGGAAGAGATTAGCAATATAGAGGAGGCAATGGATACAACTCTAAACTTCTCTTACATTTTTGGTTGTGAGCCCAGCCTTTAACAGCTGAGTCATCTCTCCAGCCCAACTCTATCAACTTCACAACCAGAGGGCACCGAGCATACACTGTCTTTTCCTCATCCTCTCTCTCTAAGTTCTAAGACAAAAGGACTAACAACCTAAAATAATGTGTCCAGTAGCTATGCACTTGAAGAACATTAACTTAGGTACAGTTTTGTAGACACAGGCACCTCCCTCATCGCAGTTTTAGTTACCTGAGGTCAGCTGCATCCTGGAATAGCAAATGAAAACTCCAAAAGCTGAAGTTCCTAAGTTAGAAACCGTATGGCACTCTGCTGAGATAAAAACTTATGCTGTCCTGCTCATCCTACCTGAGATACGGATCGCCCCCTTACCCATCATGCCTACACCACATGCATGACGGCTCACTGTTCACTTCAGGAGGCGTCTGGCCAATGGGTCAACCATCACTACAGACTGTATCCATGTAACCCTTATTTTACTCAGCAGTCCCAACTCTGGCAATTCAGACCTGGCACCGAGGAGCTGCACAGTGGGGCTCTTCAGTGAAAAGCTGAACATTCTTGACTTGATGGCAAAGAAAAAGAAGTCATTCGAAGTATCTTCTAACTAGTGTGAAGGAAAAAGACATTAATTGTACTTCTTTGTCCAAAAACTGCATAACTCTCAGACATAGTACATGACATGGCACTCTTAAGAGGGAAAAGGCATGATGTTTACAGCTTGTGTTCAGGAAACATCCCACAACACAGGGTTCTGTTCTGCCCAGGTTTAGGAATCGACTGGGTGTCTTGAACAGACTGTCCACAGCTAAAAGGAGAGTCCAGAATACAAACCAAGCCCAGTCTAGAACCAGGATACCCATTCTACAGAACATTACTAAGACTATTAATACTTGCTAGGTGATCTGTCCACTGCTTTGGAGAGAGCACTATAGATGTCCCACTTTGGGTATGGCTCTTTTGTTTATTGTGACCTTGGGCCAGGCCTCAGATTCCATATCTACAAATTCAGTACTGGCAAATCACAATGAGCTGCGACTAATTAAGGTAGCTCAAGTTCGTGTCCTCCTAAAGCCTATGTTGTAACGGTAATCCCTAATTAGATGGTATTAGGTGCAGGCTTTAAAAAGTAACTAGGCTTAGGTCATGAGGGCAGGATGCCATCACAGGATCATGGCTGCTAGAAGAGACGTCACGCTCTCGCTCCTCCAGCCTATGAAAAGACAGTAGCCATCCACGAGCCAGGAAGAAGGTCTCACTAGGGAATGGACATGCTAGCAACCTTGCTCTCAGACATTTAAGACGACAAAGCAGTGAGACACAGCTGTCTATGGTGTAAGGCACTGGCTTATGAAATTACGCTATAGTAGTCTGAACTCACTATCTTATCTGGTACAATCCATACAGTGCCCAGCACACAGCATTCAACAGCTGTTATCAATCCTGATAACCCAGAGTCTCAGCAAACACTAACACACTCCAAGCACATCCCTGTCTACACTTTCCCTCCACTGTTCTCTCTTCCCACATCTCTACTCACCTAAACCTGCACTTATGTGGTCAGTAGGAAGCCAAGTGTGGTGTCACATACCTGTAACCGTGCGCCAACAGCTGAGGCAGAAGAATCGCTCAGTAAGGCCATGCAAGCATGACGGCCTGAGAGGCTCCCTCAGAACCCAGGCAACACAGCACAAGCTGCAATCCCAGCAATGGACAGGTAGTGACAGGAAGCCCCCTGGGGCTTGCTGTCCACTCTGCCAAGTAGACTCTGACCAGTCCTCGGTTCAGTGAGAGGCCATGTCTCAAAAAATAAGAGAAAGCAATTACACGCGCGCGCACACACACACACACACACACACACAGAGGGGTTGGGGAGAGAGGGGGGGATAGAGGCAGAGAGAGACAGAGACAGAGAGAGGCACAGACTGAGTTCCAGGCAAGCCTGAGCTACATAAGCCCAGACTGTTATTTGTTAGCAAAAGAAAGAACAAAACAAACACAGAAGTGCTTTAATTAAACCGTGGTGGCCAAAGAAAGAGAAGCAGCTGTCTGAGGGTCGGCTCCATCCACCATAAGCTTGAGGACAGCTGCGAGGTTGCACCTCATTCTAAAGACAGGGATGTCCACTGGGCAGGAACAAATGACAGGCACACGGGCGATGGGCACACGGTCGGGTAACTTTCTGCTTCCCATGAAAGCAACCTGCCCTCCTTACTCTCATCACCTTAGAGAATCATTCCCTCCCCCAAGCCCTAGTCCCATCCCCCTACTCCCCATCCCAGCCCGGGAGCTCAGCGGCTGGCACAGGGCAGTGCTCAAAGTGCAGCAACAGCAAGCCAGGCAATCACTCGGGCTCTTTTGTTTGTCCCTAATGATGGGGGCAGGGCAGGTACTTCAGTCCCCCTTAACCATTTGTTGACGCCACAGCTGTTCTCCTACCCAAAGCCAATGGCAATTAATCGCTGAAATGTGTCACAAAGAATACATGAGCAAACAACTGAACTCCAGGGACATTCCTCCTTCATCCAATTCGGTGCTGCTGTGAAGAAACTAGATAAAGGCAGAGGCTACTTGTATTAAACAAATCAGGTTTTCCCTTTACTAATGTCAAATCTAAAATCCCAGTACTGTAACTATGAGAAATCAAAACAAAACACAACTTTTAAAAAATTATATATCTATATAAAAAAGAACAAAACTCATTAAAGACTTCAAAAATAAAGCAAAAGGATGAGGAAGGGAAGGCACAAAGCCAAGAGCGAGCAGCCCAGGGCACTGCTGTTTAGAAACAACCTATCAATGATCTCTACATTTTCCCCTGGTGTTTTACATAACTGTAATCACAAATTGTAGTAGTCGCAGCCTGTGTCCTTTAAAGCGCCTGATAAACATTTCTCCACATTTTTCCTCTTAACTTTGCAGCTACACAGAGTAGATGACAGAAAATACCATTTCCTTCCACGACAACTACTACAGTAAAAACTGAGACTACCCTGTCGTTCCTGCAGCCGCTGAACTAAAATAAGATCTACTAAAAATGCCTAGCCACGCAGAGTGGTTAAAAATGTTAACTGGCTTTCAAGTGACACAGACAGACGACAGGCAAGACTTACTAGAGCCATCTCTGTCCTGGGTCAGTTTCTTCTTTAACATCACTGCTAACTGTCCTCACACCAACGGCCAAAAGCCCAGTGTGAGTGGTCATACACGCATACTGGCTCTTCAAGGCTAGGCTTCTTACTCATTGTGTGCCCGTGCTGTGGTGAACAGTACCTGACATAATGGAGGAGACATGCTAACACGCTGGTTGGAATGATTACTACGATTATGATTATTCAGACAGGAAAGATGACTGTGAGTTGAAGTTACCAGACACAACAGACGATATGACTGGCAGAATTTGACTTTAACAATAATTGTAGAAACAAAGTAAACCAGCGTAGACTGGGATACTCGACAGATGAAAGACATAAAGGCTGGAAAGAGCTCAGCATTTAAGGGCATTTGCTACCCTTGCAGAGGACCCAGTTCTGGGCCCAGCCCCTACACAGAGGTAACTCCAAGCCATCTGTTAATTCCAGCTCTGGGGGATCTAACACCCTCTTCTGGCCTCTCTGGGCGTGTGCATACATACAGTACACATACAGACAAACAAGTACGTATTCATGCAAATAAAGTTATGGGGACTGAATAGTTCAGTGGTTAAGGGCACTGGTTTTCTTCCAGAAGACTTGAGTTTGATTCCCAATACTTACCTGGCAGCTCACAAGCATCTGTAACCTCAGTCTCAGAGAAGCTGATGCCTTCTTCTGGCCTCCTTGGGCACTCCACACACATGGAGCACAGATAAACATGCAGGCAAAACCCCAGTACATATGTGTGCTGGTTTGAGTGCGAATGGCCCCTATGGCTCATACATTTGAATGCTTGGTTCCCAGTTGGTCAAGCTGTTTGGGAAGGATGGGGACGTGTGGCCTGGTTGGAGGAGGTGTGTCACTGGAGATGGGCTTTGAGGTTTCAAAAGCCCATGTCATTCCCAATTAGCTCTTTCCTTCTCTTTTCTTCCTCCCTCCTTCTTACAGATTAAGATATAAGCTCTCAGTTACTGCTCCAGTGCCAGGCACACCTGCCTGCTGCCATGCGCCCCACCATGATGGTTACGGACTTTAACCCTCCAGAACTGTGAGCCCCAGGTTAAGTGTTTTCTTTTATACGTTGCCTTGGTCATGGTGTTTGGGCACAGCAACCAAAACGTTAATTAAGACATCATAAAATAAAACATTTATTTGAAAAATAAACTTTTAAAAGAAAAAGCAAAAAGACCTAAGCGAAGAATCTTCCTTATAGATTGAAAAGCAAAGCAGCATCGCAAATCCTGCTACGCACAGTGGTGGTGGGGGCGGTGAGAGGCAATACAGGGCACATAATCAATATCATAGAGAAGCAAGAAAACCAAAACACAGCAACCGGAAAAACCTCTGCCTCCTGGGACATCGGAAACAGGTAGATTTCTGTGCATCATGGCAAGCAGCAAAGAGGCAGTAAGCTAATGCTTTAGGCTGCCATTCAGTGGACAGTGTCCTTGCTAGCCTGAGTGTAAAAGAATCTGCTTACTCAACTTAGTTTCCAGATCTCTTCATATGCCAGTGCAGATATATGTATACAGTGCTAGACTTCAGAGGCATGTGCAAAGATTTAAAATGTGCACTCAGCCCAAATGCCATCACACACACACACGCACACAGACCTGATTGGAAACACCTTGAGAGAGGCTATAGAATCTGCTTCCCATCACCAGGATCAGCCAACTGCGTGCTCTAACCCACTCTCACACATATTTTCTTCTCTTTTACCCCACTTGTGCTTTAGAAGAATTCAAAGGATTTACGAAGAAGGAATTTGTTAATACCGCATCCCTAACAGCTGCAAGGTGGGTGCAGTATGTCCGTGGAGTCTTCTATTACAACGTACAATCAGAAAGCATGCTTGTGCATCCGCTGCCTTTCAGAAAATGGACTTAGGGCTATCCCTTGGGGGCTGCCTGGAGAGCACCTTCCACTAAACTTTAGGAGATGGAGCTCTGTGACTACTGAGTTTAACACTGCAATTATTTAATGACTAAGATCCCTACCAACTATCCACTCAGTCTCCTCAGCCTGTAGCCTGACCATAAACAAGTCATTTGAAGATGAGCAGTGGTTCCTTCCAAGTATTTCATGTTTTGGGATCAGCTGTCCTCTGTTTTTCTTAAAGGGCACATACAACCCTGAAAATGACTGTGACAATCAAGTGATCAAAAGGAAATAAAATGCCATAAAAAGGCAGGAGCTATATGTTCAAGGCCCTGAGTTCAATCAAGCAATCAATCAATGTAGGACATTATAAAACATGTCTCAGGAGTCTAAGTAAACAGAAGAAACTGTCTTCAAGACTGCAAACTGTTGTTCTGGTTCTAAATAAAGTCTGTTCTCTGGTACACCGAAAGTTCTGGAAAGTTACTGACTTGCTACATAATCACTCAAAAAGGGGACGCGGCCTAACATCTGTAAGGCTGAATCGGACCAGCCATCCACCTCACAAAGGAATATTATACACATACAAACAGTATGTCTTTGAATGTGTGATCATTTTACTAAACTGATCCATAATAAGAATGTCCACTGTCAGACACAATAAACAAGTAGCCAAAGACTGAGCTGCCACAGACTAGAGACTTCCAGGTTTTCCGTGCCTGAGGTACCGCCTCCAGAGCCTGACCTCTGCATGCTGGTTTCTTCATACACAAGTCAGGAAAAATAATAACACAGTCTTAAGTTATCAAAATTAAATGAAATAATTCACACTAAGGTCTCATAATACAGCCCAGGAAGGGCAATCACATGGAATGTTTACTATGTTAGGAATTATCTTTTTTAATTTTTGGAATATGGTCTCTGGGTAGCCCTGGCATGCCTTGAATTTGCCATGTAGCCTAGGCTGGACTTGAAGAACTGGCAGTGATCCCCCTGCCTCTCTCTGCCCCTCAAGGCCTGGGATTATAGGCATGTGTCACCACATACAAATTAGAATTTGTAAGTTTTTGCTGTCTCATGCTACCCCAGGGTAACCTGGAACTCACTGTGGATCCCGGAATGCCTTGGAGCTCAGTGATCCTCCTGCCTCAGCCTGCAGAGCACTGGGGTTACAAACATGAGTCACAGCAGGCAGGAAGGCAGGAGCTAGCATTTTTAAATGAAAATGGTACACAGAGATACCAAGTGAAAAGTGTAATCCTAAAAATTAAGAAGGCACAGCTGTCCCCTATGAAGATGACACGTCTTTAAAGGCTAATTTTACATTTACTTCTGTGTGAAGGGCCCACATGCATGTATGAATTTGAGCGCCCACAGAGCTCAGAGAAGTGTGTCAGATACCCCGAGGCTCAAGCTGTGTGCTGGTTGAGCCATCAAGTTGGTGCTGTGAACAGAACTTGGGTCCTCTGCCACAGTACTCCTTTGTATTCACTGAGTACCTCTCCAGCTTTAAGGTAGACGTAAGGTAAAAACTATATAATAGGAAATTCCTTCCTTTAACAAGAAAGCTACAGCCGGGCAGTGCTAGCGCACGCCTTTAATCCCAGCACTTGGGAGGCAGAAGCAGGCAGATCTCTGAGTTCAAGGCCAGCCTGGTCTACAGAGTGAGTTCCAGGACAGCCAGGACTACACAGAAAAACCCTGTCTCGGGGAAAAAAAAAAAAAAGAAAGAAAGAAAGAAAGCAAGCAAGCTAGCTACAGCTGGCACCTCATCTTGCCTTCAATCCTAGATTACAAATATCTACTGTAATTCCTATGGAATGGAAGTAAATCCCATCCCTCAATACCAAGAAACCCACCAACTTAAACCCCGCCTGAGGGGCAGCATCTGAGACAAGAGTCTATGGAGCCCTTAGCCGTCTCTACTTCTACTAACAAATCATCATGAAGAAATTCATCCCTCAAGTCAACTGCAAAATATTTTCTCCAATAAAAACTGCAGAATTTCATGTGAGGGAATCTCTCCAACAATAGGGAGTTGTTCTAGTCTGTGAATAGTACGTGCCAGTGGCACCAGCACAGTGGGAGTTGGACATTGCTGACACTCCTGTCCCCTGGCTAGCCTCGGGTCAGCTCTATCTCCCAACTGCATTTGGCTTTAAAATTTAAAATCAAGCAAAATATATGGTAAAAAAAAAAATGTATGCTAAGCCTCATCCTTGCTACAGAAGCCTGTTTCCAACACTTCTGCACCAGAGCCCCTGTTTTCTACCACCACCCTGAGCACCCCACTAGAATAAGCGTCAAACACAAAAGCGCTTTGTCTTCTTGCCTGACCACCCCCCACTCCCAACAGTGCTTTGGTGTATTAATTTGTATACTCTGGAGAACATCGTAGGCGTCAGCAAAGCCAAGGAACAAACCAAGGGTTGAGGAGTGGTCCGGGTTGGGTTACCTTCTGAAGAAGGAGTGGTGCCTTATGAAACCTTAAGTTTGCCACTACTTGTTTGGCCGTCAGTTCTTAATGAAAAAAATTTTTTTAAAGAAGACTAATATTCGCCTCTAAAAATGGGTTCACAAACCCACTTCACTGAGCTGTTTTAAGGACTGAGATAATAGCTTCGAAGTGCCCTGTGGTATTTATGGAAAGTAACTGCAAAGTAAACTTTACAGTGCTTTTCGCCCAACCGACCAGGGAGATACTGTCTCCCAGGAATTCCACTGGAAAGAAATGAGCAAAACTTTCAAGTTTAGCAGTGTGTCGGGATCAAATGATCCAGATGCTATTTGGGAGTCAGGGTCTCCTCCACCACGCTGCAACAAAGATGCTCATCCCTGTGCAGTCCCCATCTCCGCACAAGGCTGGCTGGCCTTGCCCAGTTCAGCTTCTTTGTTGACCCTAGCAGCTCCTGGGAGGACAGGCCTCTGGAGCTTCCCAAGCCGCTTGTCCTCCACGACTTCTGGGTACCACACTGCTTGCTGATGGGGTGTTTCCTCCAGCAAGTTTTAGAGCCCGTGAGGCATCTGCCACGGTCCTTCTAGAGGGCCGTGTCCCTGTACGGGACCAGCCGCATCCACGCGGGTCTGCCCGAGACCGGACCCGACCCGACCGCTCACGGAGCCTCGCCCGCCACGCTCCCGCAGAGGCCACCCCTCAGCTTCTCGGCCGGACCTGGAGTCGTGGGAGCCGAAACCGCTATTCCACCGCGGCCCGGGCCGCTCTGTCCCCATCGGCACAGACCACACACTTCCTAGCGGCACTGAAGCGTCAACTCACCCCTGAAGAGCAGCAGCAGGAAGAAGTCAGGCAGCCGCGCGTACAGTCGAAGTCGCAGCCGCCGGCTCAGCGCCATGTCGAGGGGAATGTGAGGGGCTCAGGCTCGGAGCGGAGAACCGGCCTCGTGCGCATGCGCCCAGCCTGCTTGGACCCTGCGACCCGCCTCCAGTTTCCATAGCGACCACGCGGCCTCGGCCGAGCCGGCACCATAGTGACCGAGAAAGCTCAAGTCTGGTTGCTATGGATGCAAAGATGCTCAGTGCTTCCAGGTGCTACCTCTGTCGATGAACTTAGCGGGAAGAGAATTAAAAAGCGTGTCTGGGAGGGAGGCGGGGTAGATTTATGAAACTGTAGATTATCGCTACAGATCTAAGAAGGATTACTCCATTAAGATTTAGGGAATGATGGGGCTGGAGAGATGGCTCAGCAGTGAAGAGCACCTGTTGCTCTTACAAGGACCCAGATTCCATTCCCAGCACCCATATTGTGGTTCACAACCACCTGTAACTCCAGTTCCAGGCGATCTGACGCCCTCTTCTGACCTCTGACGGCACTAAACATGCTTGTGGTGTGTGGCACTAAACATGCAAGCACAACACTCATACACATGAAATAAAATAAATCATTTTTAAGGAAATGTGTGTTATTTTACAAATAAAATCATGACAATTTTTGAAACAGTATTTTCACACCTATAGAGGTCCTGATTCCAAAAGTAATGAAAGGAGAAAATGCTGAAATCTGCATAAATATTAGCAAGATACGCCAAGTACATAAATGCAATAAGTTGATGTAGAAGGATAATTCATTTCTATGGTAGAGCTAAAGGATACTGGTATCCCCAACAGTTTATCCTACACAATACAGGGGTAATTCTTGCCATTGAATTTTTTACTTTTTTTTTTTTTTTGACAGTTTTACTTATATAGACCTGGCCACCCTGGAACTTGAAGGCTAAATAGACCAGGCTAGCCTCAAACTCACATAAGCCCAATTTTGTCTGCTTCCAAGAGTTAGTATTAAAGGCAAGCACTACCATGTCTGGATTCTTTAAATTTTTTATAAATTTAACAATATGTATGTGTGTATATCTGCATGTGAGATGTGTGAAAATAAGTGTGGGTTCCCTGAGAGGCCAGAGGCGCAGAGTTAACAAATAGTATGCCTGGTGTGGGTGCTGAGAACTGAACTTGGGTCCTCTGGAATAGCAGCAAGTGTTCTTAACTGCTGAGCCATCTCCCCAGCCTTCTTTTTCATTTTAAAAAGGGTTCGTTATTTTATCATCATCACCATCACCATCATCACCTTTGTATGAGTACAGGAGTACATGACAGGAGGTATATGCCACAATGAGCATATGGAGGTCAGAGTTGATGATGTGGAGGTCAGAGTTCATGAAATTGACTTTCATCCACCTTTACAGGGATTCCAGGGATCAAATTCAGGTTTCCAGGCTTTAGGATCGAGGAGTGGTACCCACTAAGCCATTTTACTAGCCTTGCTCTGAATTCTGAATAGTAGGAAATAGGAAGGGTAGGGTAGGAAAACACAACAAGATCTTTTTTTTTTTTTTTTTTTTTTTTTTTTGGTTTTTCAAGACAGGGTTTCTCTGTGTAGCCCTGGCTGTCCTGGAACTCACTTTGTAGACTAGACTGGCCTCGAACTCAGAAATCCGCCTGCCTCTGCCTCCCGAGTGCTGGGATTAAAGGCGTGCGCCACCATGCCGGGCCACAGCAAGATCTTATAAGCAGGTGATGAGAAGGGCAAAAATGAGCTGAAGCTGAGCTGTGGTGGCGCGTCCCTTTAATCTCTGCACTCAGGAGGTGGAGGCAGGTGGATCTCTGTGAGTTTGAGGCCAGCCTAGTCTATAGAATGAGATCTAAGACAGACAGGGCTACATAAATAAACTATCTCAAAACAACAACAAAGAACTGGACATTAGACCTAAGGAAATCAGGCAATCTGAAGTTATTTAAAACAATGGAAAACTCTTGAGAAAGGTTAGCTGTACCGTGTTTAACATTAGAAAGAGCATCCCTAAGATTCCAGAAACAACACCATTAAAACAGAATTCTGAGCCTGTGAGAAAGTGTGCCAGAGTTCCCAACAGCCGATATTATTATTCAATGGGTAACAAAATAATATTTCAAGAAATTTGAAAGAGAAAGGTCACGGCTAAGCATGCTTGAATTTTCATTTCCACATGACCTTCAGTCTGCATTTTATAAATGTTCAAACCTTTATAAATGTGAATTGATTGCTTCACCACAAACCCAGAAGGAAAAAAAAAACTAATTCCAAATGTCAGGATAAAAATTTAAAATAACCTGTTATGATGCTACTTGTCTTCTACTGACCTTCTGTTTCTGGTCATCATGTGTGTAAGTCATAGGGAAATGTGTGCAAATGGTATTTCTCATGCTGGCCCCTCTCTCTGCATTAAACACAAGTCAAAGTGGAGTTTCCTGCAAGTTTCCCGTAAGCCTAATTTTTGGGGGGTTATTTGTTTTGATTCTTTTTCTGCTCTCTTTTTCCTCTGGCTATGTGCTCAGTCGTATTTACCTCACTGAAGAAACTGATCTGATTCCTTGGGGACCATGAGATGGCATCTGACTGTAGACAGAGCACCTTTATTTAGAAGCCAAAGCTTCCTTTCTTCTGCTAAATTCCTGTGTTTGCATTATGAAAATGGTTCTTTCTGTTAAATGCCCTTCTGTTTTAGAGTCTCTTTTGAAATTCAGGCAGAGATTACAAGAAAAGGCTTCATGAATATTCTGTAAAGGGCAGAGGTTCCTGGGAGAGAGGGTGGCAGGTGCTTCACTGTAAAGTTCTGACTTCCCTCCATAGCAGAGTTCCCCATGTCATTAGTAGTGTCTAAAGTGTGTTCTTGGAATGGAAATGCAAGTGGAGATGCTGCAAGGCAGGGTAACACATTTGTCTGTGATGTGGTCTGTTCGTCCTGCAGAAATCGAACTCTGCTCAGCATGAATAAGCTCAATGAGGTCAGAAGCAATGTTCTGGAAGCATTTGGTAAGTAGAGCTGGGAGTCTGTGCCTTTAACCACACCACAATTCATCTGACTGTGTTTTATTCTACTGTGGGGCATATTAGAAAGAGATGCTTTCTTTTTGGTTTTTCCAGACAGAGTTTCTCTGTGCAGCCCTGGGTGTCCTGAAACTGATTCTATAGACCAGGCTGGCCTCAAAATCAAGAGATCTGCCTACCTCTGCCTCCTGACTGCTGAGATTAAAGGAGTGTGCCACCACCGCCCAGCTGAGAGATGCATTTCTTAAAAGAACTAAAGAACTATACAGAGAAACCCTGTCAAAAAAAAAAAAAAACCTAAAAAAATTAAATCTGCATAAGCTGAACTTAAGAGTTTTACAATACTGTTTAGTACAGACGCAAATCAAGAGGCAAAGAGTGGGTTTCCTGCTTGACTTGCCTCTGAACAGAGCAAATGTGTCTGCTTATTTATGCTTATCTAAGACCAGGATTTCTTACCTATAAAACAGGGATGCTACTACTCATCCCAGTGAACTGATTGCCAGAGATGAAACAGCTGAACCACAGACGGAGCTCAATACAGGTTTACTATTCAATGTTCTTCTCTTTCTCACTACCCTGCTTCTGATAAGCATGAAAAAAATAAATGGGTCAAAATGGCTTTAATATTCTACCCGAGCTTTGATAAATAAAACACTCTCGGCCTTCAGACGTCAGAGGGAAGGAAAAGCAAAGAAGAGGTTTACATGGACGTTGGCTTTTTCTTGTATTCTTTCTGTGATAATTGGCGAAAAAGACCCGAGGCCCCAAACTTACTATGTAGACCAGGCTAGTCCAAATCCACAAAGATCTGCCTGCATCTGCCTCCCAAGTGCTGGAATTAATGGCCTATTAATTCCACAATACAAGCTGATATTACTCTTTTAAAAAAAATTACACGATCATAATTTTGTTTCCTTCCCTATGTCATTAAACCCCAAAATAATCACCCGAAGTCAGTTTTTCCAGCATGAGAGAAGGAAGGGAATCCTTCTGTTTGTGGGAGACTTGCTCTCCCCCTTCCCAATCACTTCTTTGCACGGCTTTTCTGGGAGTTTGGTCATATGCTTGTTGTTCTGTTTCTCATCTCTTTCAACTCCTTCTTTCTTTGTACCATTTTCCACTGCACTTAACTGTCATCCTCTTATCTTTGTCTCCAAAGTAGTTGTTTAATTTTACTTACATAAGACTCACCCCCCTCCCATCGATCTAATGAAATAGTTGCAGGTACATCCTTCCCCTCCAATAAGATGTGTTGTGGTTCACTTAATTTCCATATTTCTCTCTGTGATTCAGTTGAAAAAAAGGTCATACTGGTGTCAAAATTTTCTCAGTGACTTCCTATGGTGAGGCCTTCAGCAGCAGCTACTTAATAAAACTGTCACAGGGGAGCAGGCTAGGCAGCTCAGTTGACAGAGCACTTGCCTGACATGTGTGAGGCTCTGGGTTCAATCCCATCACCGCATAAAGAGGCTTGGTATCATGTATTTGTAATCCCAGCACTCAGGAACTAGAGGCAGTAGGATCAGAAATTCTAGATTATTCTCAACTATAGAACCAGCCTAAGCTACGTGAAACTCCATCTAAAAATGTGAAAACAAAACCAACAACCTCCCTACCAGGTACGATGTTGCACTCCTTTTATCTCAGCACGCAGGAAGCAGAGGCAGGAGGATCTCTGTGAGTTCGATCCTGTGAGTTCTGTGAGTTCTGCAAAGCAAGTTCCAGGACAGCCAGGACTTACAAAGAGAAACCCTGTCTGGAAAAACCAAAATAAATAAAATTAATTAATTAAACAAAATCATCTCTTAGGATTCCAAGTGTAAGTGTTTCTTCGTGTGTCTTCATATATGTGCTGGAGGTTATGGTAGTGCAGGTGTTAAAGTCTCTGGGCTGCTTTACTCCCCAGTACACATTAAAACACAATACCACTGGCTGCTGCTCAGGAGCCTCAAGGACAAAATCAGGAGCAAGTCTTGCTCCTGAAGCACAGGGTAGACCACCTCCTGTTGCAGTGTGCCTAACCTGTGGCATGGCACTTTATGCTATAGTTGTATGCCTCCATCGGACTGCAATTGCTTTGTTTACAGATTGGAGATATTTTTATCCCAGCCCTCCAATTAGAGGTAATTTTCATTTCACACAAATTGCACCACAGAGTGTTTGCTTCCTCAAGGCACCAGGGACAAACCAGAAGCCAGAGCTATTACTTGCCTTTGCTGTGGGGATCATGTGTGCTCAGTAGAGACCCTAGTAGGTCCAACTTGGTGTTTCAGGCCTCTGCAATGAGCAAATTCTTCTGGAGAGTACTGGCCTGACTGGAGAGTACTAGCCTGAACTGTGACGGGAAGGGAAATTTCCCTGTAGTTGCCTCTCCACAGATTTTAGATACCATGTTCCAGGAATGGAAATAGTGGGTATTTTATTCTATTTCCTGGGTTACCTGTATGGGGATGACACAGCCATGTTAAGCCCCACAGTGAGAATTGACTCCAGTCATAATACAGAATAAGGAGAAGGCCATTTAGTAGGCACATCTAGTTCTGACCAAAGGCCAAAGAGAAACCGGCCTTGAAATTTTAGCAGCTTATATAGGTCTCAGGCTTCTACCTTCCACATACATGGTCATCTTTAAATCTCTTTCAGGTCCCCACCCCAAGTTACACTTTGAGCAATGAGAGAGAGAGAGAGAGAGAGAAAGAGAGAGAGAGAGAGAGAGAGAGAGAGAGAGAGAGAGAGAGAGAGACTGTACTGTCTGACTGTTTGGACAAGTAAGAAACTTACCCAGAAAAGATGTTGTCACAATTATTTTTGAAGTAAACCAGTGTTGTTCTCTTCCAGCAGTTGTTACTCAGAGTCACCCTGCCCACCTCCCAGCAGAATTATGTGTTGTCGCCGCTGCACCCACCCCCTACCATAACTGAGTAGGTGGGACTTAATGGAAGTTGTGATCCTGGAGCTAGCCATAGGGGTGAGTTCTTCAACCTGGGAATGGGCCCCAGTGGCCAGTGGTAAGCCAGGATTGTCTCCTTTTGTTGTGGGGAAGAGGATCTAATTGGGAGCAATCTTGTTTTGTTTTGTTTTGTTTTGTTTTGTTTTGTTTTGTTTTGTTTTGTTTTGTTTCAAGTCAGGATTTCTCTGTAGCTCTGTAGAGAAGGTCTTACTGGGACTCTGTAGAAAAGGCTGGCCTCAAACTCACAGAGATCTGCCTGCCTTTATCTCTGGAGTGTTGGTATTAAAGACGAATCCCACCACCACCCTGCTAATTGGTGACAATCGTAGTGAACAAATCTTAATAGAAATGTTTGTTCAGCAAGCCTAAACTTCAATTATGTTTTTTTAAAAGATTTATTTATTTTACTTATATGAGTACACTGTTGCTGTCTTCAGACACACCAGAAGAGGACATAGGATCCAACTGCAGATAGTTGTGAGGCACCATGTGGTTGCTGGGAATTGAACTCAGGACCTCTGGAAGAACAATCAGAATTTCAATTATGCTAAAGGTACAAAATTTCCCCCTAATAAGTCTGTTAAGTTCTTGATTACCTTTAAGTCATACTGGAGGCAAATCTCTTCTCTAGGTAAGTTCTATTTTGTGTAACTTAGTATTTCCTTAGCAAGTTAAACCCATTATAATATCAATCTATTAACCTAATTTCTTCTGCAAAAGGAATAGAGGAATAGGAGACAGCTTAAAACCTTGTAATACTAATATTACACCAAAAAGACCCTAAAAATCCTTGAATCTCTTGTCACTGCCTAGTTAAAAATGAATCAGAAGTCTGGAGAAATGGTTCAGCTATTAAAAGCTAGGGTCCCAACCAAGAATACAAAAATTAATCAGAAAAACAGCTCAAGACCCTTTAGTGGCCACAAAGCTAAAGGACAGACAGATAACAGTAGATACTACTAGTTGTGCCTCTACAGAAGGTAAAATTGTGACAATATAAATTTGGCCAGCTATCTCCTATTTCAAACAGCCATCCTGAGTTTTGGTCCCCACAAACCAACCTTTAACCGACTGCAGCATTAAACTAACATTAATAGAATACATTTTTATTTCTTCGATGGTTAGCCTAAGGAAATGGAGCACAGTTTGAGGGCTAAGGCACGTGGGTAGAGTCAAATCTGACAGCACTGATAATATTCTGCAGTCTTCCTCCCCGGCGATGCTGTTTAGTCCTGTACAGGATAAAGAACGTGTATCACCCATCTCTAAGAGCACCTCTGTTTCACCACCTTTGATAGTCTGGTGTTATAGTCAAGCCCATTTCTTCTTTCCAGGCAACATTTTGTCTTCCAGGCAGGCCTTGTTCCCTAGAATTCAGGGAAGAACTAGGCAGTTTGGCTAAGCTTTGAGATGCACAATCCCCGTACATCCTCCTCAAGGGCAGCTGTGCAACTGGAACTGACCTAATGCGACTCCACCATGCTTTATCTTAGCTGTCTTGTTGTACTGGGCTACAGGCAGTGCTTTCTATATGTAGACATCAAAATTGAGGCCAAGGCAATAATAGATGCTTAATAGCTTTAATTAATTAACACCTTTAGAATGACGGAAACACTCCTGGGTCCTGTAAAACTAACAACTGGGGCTGGAGAGACAGCTCAGTGGGTAAGAGCACCAACTGCTCTTCCAAAGGTCCTGAGTTCAAATCCCAGTAACCACATGGTGGCTCACAACCATCTGTAACAAGATCTGACACCCTCTCCTGGAGTGTCTGAAGACAGCTACAGTGTGCTTACATATAATAAATAAATCTAAAAACAAAACAAACAAAAAGAACTAAGAACTGGCCAACGTTCAGATTCAGATTCCTCTTCTTCTTCCTGCTCTTCCTCTTCATTCTCTTTGTGACAGTGTCCCTCTGTATAGCCGTGGCTGGTCTGGAGCCCCCTGTGCAAAACAGGCTGGCCTGAAACTCACAAAGATCTGTCTCTGCCTCCCTCGAGTTTGGAATTCCCAGCTTATCATCCCGATTAATTTGTTCCTTACACCCTCTAGATTCCTTAGTTATGACTGAAGAAGTCACAGCAAAAAGAAAAAAAATCAGTTGTTATATTTCTGAGCGTTACACTCTCAGTCTCTTGCATTCCCTTTCCTGCTCTGCCTTAGAATCTGCTCAGCCTGAGGACTGCCACAGACCACTCCAGTAGGTATGGGGGTCCCTGGAATGAGGGTCCTTGAAGCTAGGTGGATAAGGTGACAAGCAGAAACAAGCTCAGAGACAGTCTGAATCTGAGCATATTTTGCATCTCTCAAGCAGGGGTTTTTATACATAAAAAAAAAAAACAAACAAACATGACAACTCTTAGAGACTGTATCCAGCAAAACAATCACAAATACCAACAAAAATCATTTGGCACAGTCAAGCACAAAAATCATCCAAGCGTTACAACTCTGAAACTATGTATTCAGTGAATCACAAATAGAATAGGTAACATCATTATAAACATAAATCATCAAAATACAACAATTCTAAAAGGATGTATTCAGTAGGGGCTGTCGTCCAAGACTAGTGGCATATTTCCAGGAGCAGGTTAATAAATCTTTATGGTCAGTGCTATTAACCGCTGAGCTAACTCTTCAGCCCCATGGTCAATTATTATTTAACATGTAATGTCTGATTTTTTTTATAAATCTTCAACGCATAAATTTAAACTATTTTAATTCTTTCTAATTAAGGCTTTCTTTACCATATACCAAAACCCACCTCCGATGACACACCTGCAGCCATATGAAATTTTATTGTTGGGAAAGTTTCTAATCTATCATAATAGTTTTGTAAATGATTTAAAAAGGAAAGCGTTGGTTTCCCTGGGGATAAGGTCATGTTAGTGACCCCATCTCTAGGGGTGGTTTCTTACCCATTATTCTTGCTTAAGATCTTGGCCTAGGCTACCAGGAACATGTAAATAAAAAAAGGAATAAGAGAAATCAAAACAGATAGATTGCCATGAGAACTACAGCTCAATATTTTTTCTCCAGCAAAGAGTTCCACAACCGGTTCCAGGAGGCCTCCCCCTTTGGAGGTCAATCGCCTCAGTCTGTGGAACTTGTCACACAGCTCCTTACTGGAGGTGGTGCGGCAGAGGACCTAACCCTTCTCAAAACTCCTCCGAATGGCACAAAACAGTGCCCATGTGAGACAGCCTTCTGAATTTCCGTTCCTTTCTCATGGTCATTTCCGAACTCCTTTATGCCCTGTGGATCTACTTCAGATATTATGTTTTTACAACCTGACACTAGGCTTCCATAGTTCCATTGTGCCCCCGCTGCAATTTAAATTGTCTTCTTTCGTCTTTCCAAATATAACATATGCACCTCTAGTTTATACCATATTAGATTGTACTACATATTTTCTCCATAGGCTTTATAGACTTTAAGTCTAATTGCTTTTAGCTTTTCTCTTGTGTTAATGTATGTGTTTGAGACCATAATCCTTTTTAAGAAGAGCTTTAGCTGCACCCATAACCGAAATATACTGCCTTTTTGATATGGAGTCTCAAGTACTTTATGATTTCATTTATGACCACTAATTTTTTTTTAAGATTTAATTGTGTGTATGGGTGTCTTGCCTGGATTATGTCTGTGCCTCGCATTTGTAAAGTCCCCACAGAGGTCAGGAGATGGCATTGAATTTCTGGGAAATGGAGTGACAGAAGGCTATGAGACATCACATGGGTACTGGAAAGTGAAACTGGGCCCTCTTCAAGAACAGCAAGTGCATTTTATTGCTAAGGCGTCTCCCAAGCCACTATCACCATTACTTTTTACTTTCCTATTCATTCATTGTTTAGAAGTCTGCTTTCTTGGTGTCTTTTTGTCCTCTCCCATTACCCCATGCTGCTGGGAATTAAGTCTCGGGCCTTCAGCATGCTGGCTAATGATTCTCATGCAGTTTCATTCCCAGCCCTGCTGGAATTCCATCCATTGTTCTGGTCAGAAAATGAGATATAATTAAAATTAACACTTCAGTATTTGTTGAGAGTGATTTTATGTCTTACTAATATTCACCCTTAAATGTGCTTGATGTAATTAGAAAATGAGGTACATTCTTGATAGTTGGGTATAGGGATATAAATAAATATCCATTCAGTTAAATTTATCTATTACTCTCCCCCAAGCTCCAATATCTTCATGGAGTTACTCTTTCTGGAAATGTACAGTTCAGTCAAAATTCCTTTTACTTTTAACTAAGTGGTATACATGGTATACACCAGAGAACTGAGCCATTATGGTGATGTCTGAAAATATGAGGCCTCCACTCTTACAGCCTCCCTCTTTCACCTCCTTTTAGCTCAAGAACAATCCCCTCCCCCATTCTCAAGCTCCAGAGAGTCTGAGCTGCTCTCCCAAATGGCTGTTAAAGTATTTTTTCCCAAACACATACAATCCTCTCAGTGAACAAAATCATGACAAATGGACTGTGTCCTGTGATGTGTGTCCACGTTAGATTTACGATTTCCGTAGCATCTCTTCCAACAAGAGCAACAGCTCAGTGTAAGCACTACTTCCTGTACCACACCCCACATCTACAGCATGTTGCTCCTTAAACACTTTTGAAGCCTAAATAAAGAGACTCATACTCACACACTGGAGCTATAAATGACCAAAGAATCTGAAGAATAAAGGAATATCTATCCAGGTGCAGTGACACATGCCTTTAAAAAGTAAGCACACCAAGGACAAAAAACAGGGAGAGCTCTTTAAATTTGAAGCCAGCCTAGTCTACATATCATCAAAAAAGACCCAGGCCAGGAACAACTGCATAGGAATACCCTATCTTAGGAAATGATAAGTAAGTGAATGTCTTCATGCTGAGAATGCTGGAGAACATTTTTTTCCCTGAAGATGGAAAAATACCTAGAGGTTTGCCCTTGAAGGGCTCTGTTGTAAGTGTACTATGTCAGCAGCATGGACAGGCAGTATCAGACTTTGTTGACAACAGATTCATTGGCTATTGTGGTTTCATTGGCCACAATTTGCTATATCCTTCTGATTTTCCTTGATAGGCTACTGTGCTGGCTGGTTTTGTGTGTCAGCCTGACACAAGCTGGAGTTATTTTAAAGGGATTGAAAATTTAATATGTAAGAATTTGTAAAGACTGGGGCTTTTAAAGTTGTTTAGATCTTGGGGATGAATAAGAAAGTAAGGGTTGAGGCTTAACAGTGATGTGTTTGTGTGTCAAGTTGACAAGGGGTCAGTTGTACTGGCTGGTTTTGTGTGTCAACTTGATACAAGCTGGAGTTATCACAGAGAAAGGAGCTTCCCTTGAGGAAATGCTTCCACGAGATCCAGCTGTAAGGCATTTTCTCAATTAGTGATCAATGGGGGAGGGCCCGGCCCATTGTGGGTGGTGCCATCCCTGGGCTGGTAGTCCTGGGTTCTATAAGAAAGCAAGCTGAGTAAGCCAGGGAAAGCAAGCCAGTAAGCAACATTCCTCCATGGCTTCTGCATCCATTCCTGCATCTAAGTTCCTACCCTGTGTGAGTTCCTGTCCTGTCTTCCTTTGGTGATGAACAGCAATGTGGAAGTGTAAGCTGAATAAACCCTTTCCTCCCCAACGTGCTTCTTGGTCATAATGTTTGTGCAGGAATAGGAACCTTAACTAAGACAAGAGGAATAACTGGGAATAAGCAGACAACCCAGAGGGATACAAAGAAAGTCTTTAGCACAAGACAAGTTTGTTGGCTTGAATCTTTATTGGAGGATTTAAACCACAGGGTCAAATACTGGCAAGGTACAAGGCTCAGGAGGCTGTAGAGGGAAAGGACAAGGCAAAGTTCAAGTGGACAAAAGGGGAGATGAATGACCTGCAGGCTCAGACAGACAAACAGGTGACTGGATGGATGGGTGGTCATTTAGGTCAACAGTGGGGACAGAGCCAAGCTGAGGCAGCTGGGACAGTAGAGTTCTCTGCTTATTGATGGGCAGATTGACGAACACATGACAGGTCATTGTAGGCTGTTGCCAACAGTATTGGATGTCATTATATTTATAGGGTAGAGGTGAAGGTATTGTGACTCAGTCTGATGTATTTGAAAAGTGTGTGGGCCTGATTTTTATGCCCCCATGAGTTATGTAACAGTTTCCTCTAAGACTGAAACATTCTATCCTGCAGGGAAACTACCTGAAGAGGAAGGCAAACACCTCAAAATAGCTTCAGGAAGTCCCTGAAACTGACCAGATACAAGGTCCCTCCCTGCCAAACTAAGCAATCCAAAAAACAAACAAACAAACAAAAACCTGAGAGTCCCTCTCAGACAAAACAAAGCTTAGCCACAAAGAAGACTCTCACACAGGCCAAGCTGCAAAGAAGACTCTGATACCAGCTGCCTAGAAGCGGGAACTAACTGAGCTGCCTGGAAGAGGTTTAGATCAACTGAGGCACCTGGAAAGGATCCTCCTAACCTGTTGGGCTGCCTCCTGGCAGAACAGTATGCTTCAGCTTCCCAGCTTTGTGAGCTGTCACCTGTGCTAAGTGACCCAGCAGCTGTCTTTGAGTCATTTCTATTCCTGTAAGTAACCCCTCACCCATATTCCAGTAAGTGAGTCCAATAAAACTCTTTGGTTCACCAAGTTGGGTGCTTTGCTCTGTCTAGTACTCCCTGTCTGGAGTAAATAGATGCATGTGTTGTGTCTTCCTATGGAAGGTTTTTGTCCTATAACACCATGCCCCCCATGCAGTCCCAGATTGTCTTCATAACTTTAAAGCCCTCTTTTTTTAAAATTTTTTATTAGGTATTTTCCTCATTTACATTTCCAATGCTATCCCAAAAGTCCCCCATACCCACCCCCCTCCACTCCCCTACCCACCCACTCCCCCTTTTTGGCCCTGGCGTTCCCCTGTACTGGGGCATATAAAGTTTGCAAGTCCAATGGGCCTCTCTTTCCATTGATGGCCGACTAGGCCATCTTTTGATACATATGCAGCTAGAGACAAGAGCTCCGAAGTACTGGTTAGTTCATATTGTTGTTCCACCTATAGGGTTGCAGTTCCCTTTAGTTCCTTGGGTACTTTCTCTAGCTCCTCCATTGGGGGCCCTGTGATCCATCCAATAGCTGACTGTGAGCATCCACTTCTGTGTTTGCTAGGCCCCGGCATAGTCTCACAAGAGACAGCTATATCTGGGTCCTTTCAGCAAAATCTTGCTAGTATATGCAATGGTGTCAGCCTTTGGGAGCTGATTATGGGATGGATCCATGGATATGGCAATCACTAGATGGTCCATCCTTTCATCACAGCTCCAAATTTTGTCTCTGTAACTCCTTCCATGGGTGTTTTGTTCCCATTTCTAAGAAGGAGCAAAGTGTCCACACTTTGGTCTTTGTTCTTCTTGAGTTTCATGCGTTTAGCAAATTGTATCTTATATCTTGGGTATCCTAAGTTTCTGGGCTAATATCCACTTATCAGTGAGTACATATTGTGTGAGTTCCTTTGTGATTGGGTTACCTCACTCAGGATGATGCCCTCCAGGTCCATCCATTTGCCTAGGAATTTCATAAATTCATTCTTTTTAATAGCTGAGTAGTACTCCATTGTGTAAATGTACCACATTTTCTGTATCCATTCCTCTGTTGAGGGGCATCTGGGTTCTTTACAGCTTCTGGCTATTATAAATAAGGCTGTAAAGCCCTCTTTTTACAGTTAAAGATAAGCTTTCAGCCAGTTTTTGCACGGGTGGCACTGGACAGATGTTGGTTACATGTCCACCCAGGTGCAGAGTCATCATATCACGTCATTGTATTGCACTCAAAATGGAGTTGAATGCTGCTTATCAAATAGAGCTTTTTCGTGCTAAGGCACAGTCTGAAAATCACTCTTACATATCATAGAGAGGGACAGCCTGATCCTAACAGGTTCTTCTTACTGTTGTTTATCAGACATTATGTTGTGCATGTGCAGCCGGGCGGTGGTGGCACACACCTTTAATCCCAGCACTCGGGAGGCAGAGGCAGGTGGATTTCGAGGCCAGCCTGGTCTACAGAGTGAGTTCCAGGACAGCCAGGGCTACACAGAGAAACCCTGTCTCGAAACAAACAAACAAACAAATGTTGTCCATGTGCTCAGTTTTGAAGTAGGAACTAAGGAGCGGAGATAAAGTTTCCTGCCTGGAGGAGCTTGTGTTCCGGTAGGCAAGAGGAAGACAGATGATGATTAAGGCCAAAGAAACCTTCACAGTGACCCAGTATTGATTCCTACTATTCTGCCGTGTTACACAGAGTAATCCTGTAAAAAAGAAAAGAAGAAAGTTAAATACACAGAGCCAGAAAGAGAGAAATATGTTTCCAAGTGAAAGTAAAAAGAATTGGAAGACAAAATACTATTTGGAAGTTAAGAGAGGTGATAATGGAAAGAGGGGAAGGGGAGGCGGAAGAAAGAGAAGGCAGGAAGGTGAACGGGAATCAGGCAGAACAGAGCAGGCCTGTACCTATTGGGTGAAGCAGCAGCCCAGAGGGACAGTTTCTAGCAGCAGCTTGCTTCCTAGGAGGAGGGTGTGTGGGGAGGAAAAGCATCCATCTCTGCCCCGAAGCTCAAAGGAAAAACTATTTCCTATGACAAATCCCAGCCTCTAGGACTATGTCAAATGCCTGTGTGGGGCGTGAACTTGCTTGACCCTCTACAACCTACACAGCGGAGAACTCAAAAGCAAATGGAAGAGAATCTGTTCAAATCTTGAGATGAATAAAATGACCCAAAGGAGCAACAAAACAGGGAGGCCTCAGTGGAAGGGTTAGGTAGGAGAGCAAAAGAAAACCGGTGACATGGAGGGGACACATTAAGCACAGGAGGATGAAGGGGTAGGGCGGGATGAGAAGATGGGCAGAATTAGAACTGTAGGTCGATGCTTGTGAATAAGAATGCAGATAAAGACAGTGAAGATAAGGCTCAGAACACCCAGAATTCACAGACAGACATGGGTCATGGGCTTAAAGAAGCTATCCCTAATAGGACTCTCGAGGCATGATAGTTAATGTTAGATCTCAACCTGCCTTCATTAAGAACCACCAAGTAACCTGGGAAGTGCCAGAGAAGTGCCCCAGAGAAGATTACTGTATGAATCTTAATGGAGTAGGTGGGAGCGATCCAGAGGTCTTAGGGTCTAAGCCTCCCTCTTCTCTGGAAGTCCCGTAAGGCAGGTATGGTTGAGCATTCATCCCCTGGATATTAAGTGAAGAAATAATCATGTTAAGAAGAGAAATATTTAATGAGGCCACAATAGGAAGAGAAAAAAAAGGGGGGGTCTAATATCCTCGTAAGTTGATCTTTAGGGTTCTTACGTGAGGTTTAGGTTTAAATAGAGCGCAAGAGATGTGCTTAAGCAAGCAGTGCTAGTCAAGATGTTGTCCTGCTTGGCCTTGACCTGTCATTGTCTTGGCTCTGGTCTGTCCTGTTAATTGTAGAACTCTGTATAATCTCTTTCTTAAGATCCTCTCTGGCTGATGCCAGGCCTCCAGCCTTTCTCTTACCCCAGCACGAGTCTCTTGGGAGATTTTCTTTGCCATTCTTTGTTTCAATAGCCCGATAAACATAGGAAGGAGATTAAGGCTTTCCGTGTGGAATATCTTCTCCCCTGCCAGGATGGTTACAGACCTGCCTTCACTGTGAGTCACCCTCTTCCCATTGACCTTGTCAAAAGAGAACAGATATGGACATGAATTGGTCTCTTCTCCAAAAGCTAGGATCAGCCTTCTGTCTGCTGTCTCAGACAAGCATTCTAGGCTTACTGGTTCTTGGATTCTAGGACTTAAACCAAAGCTTTCCACCCCAACCTTTGGGTTCTCATGTCCTTAGGCTCAAACTTACTGATATACATCCAGCTCCTAGTTTTTTGCAGCCTTTGGGCTTGGACAGGGCCATGAACCCAACTCCCCAGTCTCCAGCTTTGCAGGCATCCTGTGGTAGAGACCTCTCAACCACTGTAATCATGTGACCCAATTATCCAAGCATATTACTCTCATATATCAATAAACATATCCTGTTAGCCTCCCTGGAGAATCCAGACTAATACATCAGGATAAAGACATCTCTCATTTTGTTCATCGTACCTAGCCACTGGGCCATTCATTCCCAGATTTGGCACAGCAAAATAGAGAGAAAACAACTGAGAGAAACATTTCTGTTACATTGAAAAGCCCCAGGATGCTGTGATCAACCAACCTGGATGAAAAAGTGTGATGGTTAATCTTCCTTGTCTGCTTAACTGGATTTAGAATTACCACGGAAATGTACCTCTAGGTACATCTCTGAGTGTTTTGAGAGCAATTTAACTGAGGAGGGATGGTTTACCCTGAATGGAAACAGCACTATTCTATGGGTTAGAGTCCTGGACTAAATAAAGAGGCGATGGTGGTACACACCTGTAATCCCAGCAATCAGGAGGCAGAGACAGGCAGATCTCTGAGTTCAAGGCCAGCCTGGTCTACAGAGTGAGTTCCAGGACAGCCAGGGCTACACAGAGGAACCCTGTCTTGAAAAACAGTAACAAAAACTTAACTCTCATAGTTCAAACATTGCAAGGTAGCCTTTTAAAAGATGGAAATTGAATATACAAAGCCTGCAGCAAGAGGGTAGGTATCTTTCATGGGTCCTGGAGTGTTAGGTGGTCACTGATTGTGTAGGAGGTGAAAAACAAGGGCTTTGTTACAGGGGACATTGTAGATCACAGCTAATCCCACGAAGAAGAGCAAAGACCTAGGTTTGATCTCTAGACCCCAGGTAAGACTCCAGGTGTAGTGGTGTGTGCTTGTTGTCTCAGCAGTAGGAAGGTGGGGACATTGGGCTCTTTAGCCGGTCTGATTAGCCAATGATAGACCCTAAACAAACTATGACTAATAACAAAAATAAAACAACAAAAACAATCTGGATTTTGCTTAAGGACCAACACCCAGGTTAACTTTAGGCCTCAACTTCATAAGTACGTGAACGAAGGCACACACACACACACACACACACATACACACATGAAAGCTAACCTTACATATCATTGTGTATTGTATTCCAAAGTTCTTTTGGAGCTATCTCCTTATGCTTTGTATTCTGTATGCTTGTGCGTGTTTAGCATACAATTATCTTTCTGTTGAACTGTGAATTCCTAAGGGAAGGAGCAAAACCACATGTAGATTGAGGGCCTCTCAGAACAGTGTTTCATGTCTATTGAGAGATGCTCTGGGGCTGGAGAGATGAGAGCACTGACTGCTCTTCCAGAGGGGCCTGAGTTCAATTCCCAGCAACAACATGGTGGCTCACAACCATCTGTAGTGGGATTCGAGGCCAACCTGTTGTGTCTAAAGACAGCTACAGTACTCCTATAAATAAAATAAACAATAAATAAAATCTTAAAAATAAAAGCTTTAGAGAGAGGGAGAGAGAGAGAGAGAGCGTGCCGCTGTCTGTGTTAGTAGACTCTTTGCCATGATAATACCTGAGGGCATTACCTTATACAAAGAAAAGGTTTATGTTGGCTCACAGTTGTGGAAATTTGGGTTCAAGATCCCGTGGCTTCATTGCTTTGGGGGCTTGGAGGGGGCAGAACATAATGAGAGGGAAACGTAGCAGAGTAGACTGCTCACATTATGGCCAGGAAGAGAGAGAGGAGGGCTGTGGTTGCTCGGTCCCCTTGGTGGGGTATCCCCAATGACTTGACCCCCCCCAAAGGTTTCATTACTTCCCAATAGTGCTGTGCCGGGGACCAGACCTTTAAGCACATGGGCATTTGGGGAACAGCCAAACCATAGTGGTGGCAGTGGGTCCCTCTGTCCCAGTGGCCTGCACCCGTAGCTCTTAAAGCCATTTGTCCACAATGCTCAGGAAACCTAGAGTGCCTATCAGCTCACTTCCTTCCAGTCGGGTGGAAACTCTTGGGAGGCCATGTTCAATCCCAAACTGTCCCAAGGATGGGCTGAGACAGGGGCTGTGGATCTTATCATTGTTGACTTTGTTCCTCCCCCCAAACCATTTCCTACACCCCCTCACATGGGAGCACTTTGTCTCTAACAGCAAGGTGAAGATCAGCAAGTGTTGGTCCCTGCCCCATTCCCTTGTGTCCCCTCCTAATTCATGGCCTAAGGTGATCACCATTCTTAAATACTAGGCCAGGAGCAGACACTCAAAGTCTACTCTCAGGCACTTAGACGCTTTAGCTTTTCTTGGACTTGCTTTTCTAGTTTATTGTTGTTTGTTTTTTGTTTCTTGAGACAGGGTTTCTCTGTGTAGCCTCGGCTGTTCTGGAACTCACTCTGTATGAGAGGCAGGCCTTGAACTCACAGAGATCTACCTTCCTCTGCCTCACAAGTGCTGGGATTAAAGGCATGCGCCACCACTACCTGGCCTTTTGTCTCTGTCTGTCTCTGTCTCTTCTGTCTCTCTCTCTCTCTCTCTCTCTCTCTCTCTCTCTCTCTCTCTCTCTCTCTCTCTCTCTCTCTCTCTCTCTCTCCCCCTTTCCCCTCTATGAGGCAGGGTTTCTCTGTGTAGCCCCATTGTCCTGATCTCACTCTGCAGACCTCCCTCTCTCCCATATGTATTTACTGCAATTAGTGCTGTGTGCTACACTGCCCAGCACATTTTCCCCACTTTAAAACAAACAAAAAAACAAAAAACAAACAAACAACGGGAAAGGCATCTATTTCTCCAGAACTCCTAGGTTTTCTGTGACTATTTAAATGAAACAACTGACACAAACATATTTTGCAAGGAAGGGCCCACACTTGCGGAGGATTAGGAGTCCTTTAAGGATTAGAGAAAGCTCTCCAGCCACGTCCCCCCTCCTGGGAGAACCCCTCCTGCAGCAGCTGTGGGTGACCCGAGCCTGCCCTAGCAATGCCAGGCTCTGAGAAGCCTCTGGGCTGGCTGCATGGGAGGCTGTCTGATTCCTCTGCACTGTCTGGGAAGTATTAATAACTGAGGCAGGGAGGATTAGCCATATGCCATTTAATTCCTGTTAATCAGGATTGAGGGGGACTTGTGCTTGTAATAACAGATGAGCTGGCCGGCTTCCCCACAGGCCTGGCCTGGCTCACAGGCATTCTGCTGAGCCTGGTGCACAACGCTGCCACTGGCTCAGCCCCCAAGACTGCCTGCTTCGCTGTTTGCACTCACTGTTTGCCCTGCCACCCTGCTCTCCCCCTGCTCAGGTGGCATTTCCTCTCCTGCCCTTATTCCATCCTACATGCCCCTCACTCAGGTGCCTCCGATTCAGGTTTTTTTTTTTTTTTTTTTTTTTTAACCTTCCTCTGGCATCAACCTCTTGATTAACCCTGTGTCCACCTGTCTTGTGCTTTCCCCCTGTCTCCTTGTTTATTGATTGCTTGGTTTTTGTTTTATTGGTTTTTTTTTTCTTTGAAGATTTATTTATTTTATGTATATGAGTACATTCTTGCTGTCTTCAGACACACCAGAAGAGGGCATCAGATTTCATTTCAGATGGTTGTGAGCCACCATGTGTGGCTGCTAGGAATTGAACTCAGGATCTCTAGAAGAGCAGTCAGTGCTCTTGACTGCTGAGCCATCTCTCCAGCCCTGGTTGGTTGGTTTTTGAGACAGGGTTTTGCAATGTGGTCTAGCCTGATCTAGAATTCATTATGTAGCCTAAAATGGCTTAGAACTCCCAGCAATCCCTGTGCCCCAGTCCCTGTGCTAAGATTACAGGTATAGTTCCATGACTGCCTCACGTCCTCAAACACGTGGGCTCCTCCAACATATTTTTCTGTCTTTAATGAGCAAAAACAGTGCCCCCCCCCAGTTGCTCCATGACGCAGCCCCTTCCCAAACCCTACTGAGGCCAGCTTCTCAAGGTATCTTCCTCACACTCCTGGCTTCACATAAGATTCCAAATCAAAGCCTTCCTCTCAGAAATGCTTTTGACTCCCTAGCTAAGAGAAGACACAGCTCAACCCTTTAGAATTTCGTTCTCCATTTCTGTACTCTTTCCCTTCCGTGCTGAGCTCGCAAAAGAGGAAAACAAGTGTCTGAGTAGGTGCTGTGCCCGAAAGCTGCAGGCGTGGGATTTTTACCTCAGCATTTGCAGTGTCTAGCCTAGCATGTGTGTGTGTGTGTGTGTGTGTACAAGTTGTGTACAGGCATCTGCTTTCTGTCCGAGACAAATGTTCACAGGATTCTGTGGGATCTGTTTGTGAGGAGACCGTAGAGGGTCCAAGTGACTGTTTGTGGAATGCAGGCTGCAGACAGGAGAGGATGGGCGTGTATGCACCTGTGCATAGGCATGCAATTCGACTCGCAATTTTGACTCGCAATTCGGAGAAAGCCGCTGAGGAATGTCTAGAAAAGGACATGTGCAGGACATTCGAATTGAAGCAAGAGGACTCTTATGTGCATGGTACTTGTGTGGGATGGATTTCGGGTGGACACCAGAAGGGACACTCTTGTGCTTCCTAGAAGCCTGCAAACCCTCTGTCAGGAAAGCCCCTTAAATAGCCAGTTGGGACCAGTTATGGTGAGTTAGATCTGTAATCTCAGCAACTGGGAGACCGAGGCAGGAGTGTTGTAAATTTGAGACCAGCCTGGGACACACAGTGAGTTCCAGACTGTGCATGCTTGCTTTTGCGTGTGTGTCTGCACGGCGTGTGTGTACGTGTAAACAGCTAATATTCAGAGTGTAGCTTCTCTCAGGAACAGGCCTGGTCTCCAAGAAACTCATTAAATGACAAAATAAAACACCTTTGACCATGCTTTATCTGTTTCTCCAATCTTAAGGTCACAGGGCCAGCAATCCTGTGGCCAGCAGAACCTTTCAGCTTTTGGCATATGGGGGTTACTCCCTCTTCCTGCTGAGGGACCAGGGACACTCTGGGCCACATACCCCAAGAAACCAGGAAGAGGGAGAAGCTCCCATATGCCAAAAAAGAAATAAAGGGCGAGGGGAGGGAAAACAAACAGAAAAGCCTGCTTCTGCAAGCCTTTCCCTGTGTTCCAAAACCCAAGCTAGGAGCTCAGACTGTAGCCTTCCTAGCTTCCTGTTAGCTGGCCTGCTGGTGGGAATGGAAATCACCCTTCTGCTCTGGCCTCCAGTTATTCCAGCCCCATTGCTCCACCTTGTGGTCCATTCTAACTACTACAATTCATTTTTCTCGTCCAGTCCCCTTATCAACCAGCCCCCTTTAACACCAAATGTTCTCTAAAAATGCTCTGTCATTTTGACATTCTATATAAAGTGTCCTAGCATTATAAGAGCTTGAAGATGTAAACAGAGATTCCACATGGATATGAGCCCAGAGCTGAGCCATTGTGAGAAACAACAATGGTGAAAGCTGGGGTTTAATATGTTTCTGAGAAGTAGAAGAAGAAGAAGAAGAAGAAGAAGGAGGAGGAGGAGGAGGAGGAGGAGGAGGAGGAGGAGGAGGAGGAGGAGGAGGAGGAGGAGGAGGAGGAGGAGAAGGAGAAGAAGAAGAAGAAGAAGAAGAAGAAGAAGAAGAAGAAGAAAGCCATATTCCAGACACTTCAGAATGAACCAAGGAAGACCAAGGAGAAAGTCTAAGGTAGATTTTTAGGGTGAGTTTTCTACCCTCTAAGAGGATTTGAGCAGAAGAGAGTGGAGCAGTCCTGATTGTGTTGGAATCCACTTGCTTTGCATCTAGGGACCCTGTAGGGATGTGGCAGCACCCAAAGGGCTCTACCAGCAGAGAGGGGAATGTGAGCATCCCCAGAGAAGGAACCTATGTTGCTTGCCCAAAGAGGTCTGAAGGTGAAATAAAAAGATCTGCTTTAACTCTCTTAATCCTATGACTTTGAGACATCATGCTTTTGTTTAAGAGTCGCCCCGAGCTGTGTGGGATAGAGACTGAAGCAGCCTGGACTACGGAGCAAGAACCCCCAACATAAGTAATCTGTCGACCTGGACCACCACTCCATTCATGTGGGATATTACTTTTCTCTTGTGTGTTAGTCAACGGTGCCTGTGGCACAAGAGTTCTAACTTTGTTAGTATCATTCTTTTGGCTAGGATGCCTTCCCTGTCAGAGCTGTGAATCTAAATCTTCCTGGTCTTCAAGGTGAATTCAAACCCCACTTCCTCCACAAAGCCCTTTCTGGTTTTCCTGCTTTGGAATGTCCTTACATCTTTTCTTTAAAATCGTCCCAGGGACTGCAGTCCTGCTTCTCATGGGAGTGTTATGGGGGCCTTATAGTATAAGAGGCTCCGCTTCAGGTGTAAGTCCGTGGGGACTATGTCGGGGCATCAAATGTTAGTCTGCCGTGGCGATTGCTGAGATGAGTAGCCCATTTACTGATTGAAAGCAATGCCTCTCCTTTTCATAGTTCAACTGTCTTAGTTAGGGTTTTATTGCTGAGAACAGACACCATGACCAAGGCAACTCTTATAAGGATATTTAATTAGGGCTGACTTACAGATTCAGAGGTACAGTCCATTGTCATCAAAGCAAGAGCATGGCAGCATCCAGACAGGCCTGGTGCAGGAGGAGCTGAGAGTTCTACATCTTCATCTGAAGGCTGCTAGCAGAATACTGGCTTCCAGGAAGCTAGGATAAGGGTCTTAAAGCCCACACCCACTGTGACACACCTACTCCAACGGGGCCACACCTTCTAGTAGTGTCACTCCCTGAGCCAAGCATATACAAACCTAAACATGATTTCTCTCAGTGAAATTTTGTGAATGCCTTCTACTGCTCCAAGTTGGGATCATGCACTGTTAGGGCCTCTAAGACATGTGTCTTCCCACTACAGTACCAACCATCTTGCTGAAGCTGACTCTTGAATAGCTTCCCTCCAAGATGACGGCTCCATGAGGAAACAGACTGTGTCTTAGGACTCTAACTTGGACTGAAGATAGGTTTGATAACTATTCATGAATAAGTAGATGTGAAAATGAATAGATGGGTAGATGTGGAGATAGGAAAGGAGAGAATAGCTAAAGGCAGGAGCCTTTCCAGCTCTGTGGTGGTTTGAATATGCTTGGCCCATGGCAAGTGGCACTATTAGGAGATGTGGCCTTGTTGTAATAGGTGTGGCATTGGAATATGTACATCACTGTAGGGTGGGCTTTGAGGTCTTATGCTAAAGCTCCACCTAGTGTAGAAGAGATCCTCTTCTTGGCTGCCTGCAGAAGACAGTATCCTTGTGGATGCCTTCAGGTCAAATTGTAAAACTCGAGGCTCATTCCTGCACTATGTCTGCCTGCATGCTGCCATGCTTCCCACCAAGATGATAATGGACTGAACCTCTGAACTGTAAGCCAGCCACAATTAAATGTTTTTCTTTGTAAGAGTTGCCTTGGTCATGGTGTCTCTTCAAAGCAATGGAAACCCTAACCAACACAAGCTCTAAAAATAGTTGTGTGGTTACAGAGCTGTTTCTTTTTATCTTGTTTGTTGGAACCAGGGTCTCACTCTTGCCACATCTGACTCATTTGGAACTCACTGTGGAGCTTAAGATGATGTTAAAGTCTTAGAGATTCTCCTGCCTCAGCCACCCAAGTGTTAGGAGGATCACCCCTTCTATTTTATGCATTTTGGAAACTATCTGGAAAACAATGTCGGCAGGGTCAAGTGGTGATTTTCCTTTGACTGACGTCACGGATGTGCCTTGCTTCTGTGGGAGGTTTGCTCCTTGCCTGTTCTCTGGGCTAAGCCTGGCCCAGAATTTGGCAAGATCTCTGGGGCGTTTGTTTTTGTCACCCAGCCCTGGTAGGAGGGTGGGTGGGTGGGAGGGGAACTGTTTTGGGAAAGTGTGTTGGGGAGTGTTTATGTGCGTGATGAGTCAGGGCCCCTGGGAGCTGGGAGCCTTCCTCCCTACTTGCCTCTCTGTGGGGGTAGTTCTCACCAGTTGACGGGCAGAGGGTGGAGGATCACCAACTGTCTTGGAAAGTTTGGGAAGTTTTCTTAGTCACAACTTATACCAAGTCAGCTGGAGCTTTATGTAACTGGGACTTCACTTGCAGAGGAACAGAGGTGTGATGGCGTCAGTATGGCTCCCAGACATTGTATAACAGCACTTACCTTTTCAGCCCCTTCTAACAGCCAGTGTTTGAAGTCTTGCCTTGTCCTTAGAAGATAGTATTTGGGGACGTGTGGGGCTAAAGACAACAGCTGTTTTATTGTGACTAGAAAACAGCTTACATTATCTTAGTGAACCCTACTGGAGTAACCCCAAATCAACATCGAATGGGGGGAGTAAAGGCCAAGCCAGTTCCTCTGGAGCAGTAGGTTTGCATAGAGCCAAGCTGCCTATTCTCTTCTCCCTGCTATAGCCCCTGCAGTGCTGTTGGCAAATGCAGGGTATCTCTGTCCTCTTGTCTTCTAACTCTCTGGCCAGAGATGCATCATTGGGTTTTCTGTCTCTGATACTGAGCTAATTTTCCTATCATAGTCTGAGTCTTCACTAAAGCTCCACATAGGGCCTCCTACACGTGTACCTGTGGGTGGAAATGGACAGAGATGCTCTTACAGGGGAAGAAGCATGGGAAGGGAGATGTGTCCGACTTATCCAAATGGATGCTGATGACTTATTGAGGCTGAGGAGGCCTACTTTTAGATGGCAAGAAGAAACAACGAAGGCTAGAAATCAGTGGAGAGTCCCAGGACCTCCTGTAGAACCACTTCAAGGTAGACAAGCACCTTAGAGGAGCCTGAGTTTGTTTTCATGTGTCACAAACTGGAACAAAAAGGTTCCTTGTTGTGCTTCAAGTCTAAGCAATTAAGACCATATTTGGGGTGGGACGGGGAAGATAAAACAGAGTATTGATTTTTTTTTTTTAAGGGGGATGGCACTGATATGGATGTGCTCAGCTCTTTTTTTCCTTCTGGAACAAGAAGGAATGGATGCATTTGAGAATCTAAGCTGGAAAATGCAGTGAGATTTCTTGGCAGGGAGCTTGGCCACCCAAGCCCAGTAGCCTAGAAAGAAGAAAGTCCTCCTGGACAGAGCTGGAGTTAGGATGTGTGTCCATGAATAGATACCAAACAGGAGCAGGAGCCTAACGGTGGCTAGGACAGAGGACGAGATCCAGGATTCTGAATCTTCCAGCCCAGTGTTCAGTCCAGCTCCTTCCTCAGTACCAGGAAGATCTATGGGATAAATAAGATAGAGACGCGGTAAGTGAGGACCCCCCCCCCAGATGCACTTGAGCTTGAATGGAGCCATCCAAGAATGAGGTTGGCCCATGAAAATCAGTGATGGAGGATGTGGGTGAAGCTGGGGCATTACCAGGCAGGTTTTATTTTCATCTTTGGGATTCTGAGCCATGCTGGCACGTCTTGCAACACTGCTGGGAAATGGGGACACAGATAGTGGGGGGGGGAGTGAGCAGAGCAAGAAAAGACACAATGTCTTCCATAGCTTCCTGTCCTGCTGTGTGGCATACAACAGGACCTTTCTGAGTACAGAGAGAGAAAGGACAGAAGTTCCTCAGCACACCACCAGGTGCCAGGCAGGGACAGCACTGAGCTGGCCACAGGCTGCAGCCCTAGGTAATAAAAGCTTCGTCTGAGCTTGTGTGAAGACCATGGTAGGCTCTGTTTTTTTTTTTTTTTTTTTTTTTTTTTTTTATCCTCACAGGCTGAGCTCTGGAGATTCGCTCTTTCCCACACCTTCCTGCCTTATCCTACAGTGCTGGGGCATATCCTATTGCTTCTTCATCTAGGGTTTGGGAAAAGTCTCCATCATGAGGCACCACCCAAAGTCCTCAGCACTCGCCTGTGATCTATGTCTACCATGACCTCGCCTTGGCTTGGATCTGATCATGGAATTGCTTGTCTAAGGCAAAGGCTTCCTTTCTCAGATTATAGGTGTCTCCCTCCATTCCCCTTTCCCCCACTTTCAAATCCACAGATTGGGCCATGATGTCTAGGCTTCATTACAGAAACCGAAGTGTCTAGGAGTGAAGGAGAACATAGAACAGAGAGGTTGTTCCTACAACTGTGAGAACTGCACTGTGGGACTGAACACTGGGCTCTACTGACTACTAGTCCTCTGACCTTGGGCAGAAGACAAAGAAGCTCCAAGGACAGTATGTGTGTGTCTTTGAATGGTGGTTTCCACTTTTTTCCCAGGGAAGGATGGTAGAGGAGTCATGAGTCTTGGAGGGCATATTATATGGAGCATCATCTTTGTTTTGTGGCATACCACATGGTGAGCGCTCTATAAAGATGAGCTCTGGTTTGCATCCATACTCAGCCTTTCATGGCTAATATTAACCACACCAGGCCTAGACATGCACCTAGCTGTGCTGGCCTCCTCTGTTCTGTACCTAGAGCAGCCCATACTCAGCTCCATTTTTATGCACATAAATGTCCTCCTACCTCCGGCACAGCCTCTCGCACTCCCCCATCGCAGGGCCTCACTGAAGTGCTGCCTCTTTCCTCGATAATTCCAACCCACACAGATCTCTGCCTCATTGTACTTCCAGACAGTGCCTGAAAATTTAAGATAGGTGGTAGAATTACAAAATTCGAGAAATGAAGAGTCCTTAGAAATAACCCCAGTCAGTTGCTTTTAATCAGCAAGGGTTAATAAACAGCAAGGATATCTTCAGGACATCCCTGTGGCATGCAGTATAGGCATCACCAGTCACCACAGCACTCCTGATACATCTGCATCCTTCTCAACAGAATGCTCTAGGAAGACAGTACCAATCAATCAGGAATGGCACTGCTATCTACCATCTAGACTGCTGAGAAGTTATCTATGATTGAGTTGGAGGTAGCTGGAGCTTTTGGAAGTATGGGGACTTGCATTGGGCCCAAGGTACTGAGATAGTTGTCTAATTTCTATCCAGTGAGTCTTACTATCCCTGGAGCCTCTTTGTCTTTCGTCTTTAATTGTCCTGTGAGTGTTCTTTACTTGTTAGGCAGTGCTTTCACCAATTAAAGTTGTAGGAGTTGTGAAGGTAGGAACCAGTGTCTCACGTTGATCTAGTATCTTCCTCGGCACAAAGCACCCAGGATAGTTACTGATTCACCTGTTGATATACTCATGACTCGAGGCTTCTCCAAGTCCTTTGAACCTGTTTTCTAAGCTTAGCTCACAAGGGCAGTTGACCCTGGAAAGGGTTCAATTTCTCTGCTGGTCAATTCCACCCTGGACCCCCTGAGTTCCTTCTCCATACCATAATTCCTTGAAAGATGTTACACATCCTGGCCATCAGAAGCCCGTAGATGTCAGTTTGATTTGTGTGCTGTCTTTCTGGGATGTTTGGGTGGTCATACCTCCTGTAAAGTCTCATTTCATCATTAATTCAGTCGGAGTTGTAAGGGAAATCCCATGAGGAGTGAGTGTGATTGGGTGCCTACCTCTTCTGGGATGCTGTGGGCATGGTGGTGGCATTCTTGAAGGAGATTTCTTTCTAAAACAGATTTTAGCAGGAGAGAAGTGTCCTTGTCTTTCCATGTGGAGTAAAAGGAGAGGTAGCTTATTCAAAATGCCTTGAGACAAGAGTCACAAAACTAGAGACTAGTCAACGAAGGACTGGAGTCCAGATGTGTCCACTGGTAAGATAGAACTTATCATCCTGACTTCTGTCTATATCACCTAACACCACACTTGTAGACAGCTCTGGTCCCTTACTGGAGAAGTTCTCTCTGGACCTGGTAAATCCATTCATCATCCATAGCCCAGGTAAGACCACTGCCCTGATTCTGATAAAAGCCCCTAGGCCCTATAAAAAGAGGTAATTCTTCCTCCTGAATGCATGTACACACAGCCTAGGCACACACTAGGTCATGACTAATCAAGCAGGGGTCTTTTTCCCTGACAGCCTACATGGGAGCAAGGAATACAGAATCTGGCTTACCTTCCTCTATAGCAACTATTCTAAGTACCTCACACAAACAACTCTCTCAATGGAAGCGACTGCTTTCTTCTTCTTCTTCTTCTTCTTCTTCTTCTTCTTCTTCTTCTTCTTCTTCTTCTTCTTCTTCTTCTTCTTCTTCCTCCTCCCCCTCCTCCTCTTCCTCCTCTTCCTCTTCCTCCTCTTCCTCTTCTTCCTCTTCCTCTTCTCCTCCTCCTTCTCCTCTTCTTCCTCTTCTTCCTCCTCCTCCTCCTCTTCTTCCTTCTCCCCCTCTTCTTATTTTGTATATGTGTGTGATGTGCATGTGTTTGAGGCTACTCAGGTATGTTCATGTTCATATGTACGAAGGACAGACATTGATATGGAGACGTTTTAAAAAGATTTAATTGATTTGTCTTATATATGTGATGAATATGCTGTTGCTGTCTTCAGATACACCAGAAGAGGGAATTGGATCCCATTACAGATGGTTGTGAGCCACCATATAATTGCTGGGAATTGAACTCAGGACCTCTGGAAGAGCAGTCAGTGCTCTTAACCACTGAGCCATCTCTCCAGTCCAGATATGGAGAAGCTTAATCAGTCTCCACTTTATTTACAGAGGCAAGGTCTTGCTGAACCCAGATATTATCAACTGGGCTAAGTAAGCTGACCAACTTGGCAGGGATTACCCATCTCTGCCTTTAGAGTACCAGGACTATAGGTGGGCTGCTTTCCCTACTCAGATCTTAGTGGGTTATAGAGATCTGAATTCTGGTTACCATACTCAGGTGGCAAACAATGTACATACTGAGTCATCTTTCCTTGTCTGAGTTTTGAGTGTGATGAAATGCTTGGATGGATGGATGGATGGATGGATGGATGGATGGATGGATGGATGGATGGCTTCCTCAAGTAGCTGATGCCTAGCATCCAGTAGATATCAGGAGTCTCTGGCAGATAATAGGACACCAAGGCCCTTTCTCTGCCACAGTACAGCCTTCCACCAGAGGATGCAGGTTAAGGAGCAGCACTCTTCTAGTGTTAATCACTTGTCTTGGACTTTCAAGGTATGCATAAACTCTTCTCTCAGTGATTGCTTTGGTGCCCATAGTATATGGCTGACTGACCCAATTTCTCAGTCAGTCTACTCAGAATGTATGTATGCAGGTGTGTATGTCCTTGATGGCAGATATATAACATATAGGCTTCCAGGGAGAAGTGGTGTGAGCCCTCTGCAGCTGTGGTGTCCTTAACTTATTGGTCATATACTGGATACATTTCTGGGCTGTGGCACCAGGATGCATATATTGTCACATCAATACATGGTCAACATGTGCAGGCATTCCAGAGCCCTGAAAAATGCAGTCAACCTGTAACCCGCTCCCAGATTGTAACACTGTCATTTGGGGTCATACTGACCATCAGAGCTTGCTTTCCTTTCTCCCTCTTCCAGGCCTAGGAGAGTGACACCGACAGAGAGTGAGCCATAGCAGCTTTCTGTCTACACAGCTGGATTACTTCTGGTTTGGTAGAAGTCCGTAAGTCATGGGACAAGTGCATCACAGCTGCTGGCATTTCTTATGCTCCTAGCTGCCATCACAGAAAAACTTAGCTGACAAACTGGTACAGGTTCTGGAAGAAGCTGGTGGGCAGAGAAGGGAGCAAGTAGATATTAAGGCAGAGATCTTACCTAAAACTGGTGCCTAAGATTGCACTCATAGTTGTGTTTATGGGTATAGGGTATGTTTGTGGGTACTTGAGCAGGTAGGTATGCAGCGAATAAGGCATATACCCATGAATGCAGACGAGCAGTGGGATACACAGAACAAGGTGTGATGCTCCTCCTGATGTTCCTGTCTTAATGATGATGGACTGAACCTCTACCTGTAAGCCAGCTCCAATTAAATGCTGTTTTTATAAGACTTTCCTTGGTCATGGTGTTTGTTCATAACAGTAAAACCCTAATGAAGATACAAGGGTATATACTATCTCACAAGAGAGAGTGTAGCTGTTTTAGCAGTTTCTGTATGTTTCCATTTTGGCTTCATCATGCTTATTTGTGTGCTTGGTATGGCATGTACATACAGAATGCAATCATGTGTCTCATGTCTACATCACTGTGTTCCTGCTATTGAGTACCCACATCTGGACCTAAAGTTTAAATTAGCATGTTTAGCTGGGCAGTGGTGGTACATGCCTTTAATCCCAGTACTTGGGAGGCAGAGGCAGGTGGATTTCTGAGTTCGAGGCCAGCCTGGTCTACAGAGTGAGTTCCAGGACAGCCAGAGCTATACAGAGAAACCCTGTCTCGAAAAACCAAAAAAATAAATTAGCATGTTTATACAGCTAAATATCCTTTACATTAGGAAAAAGAGAGGGGATAAAGGGCAAGAGATATGACGATGTAGAAATTGCTGAATGTCAGCACTGCAGATCAGAAAGCTCTTTGTACCTGTGACTCACCAGTTTTCCAGACTGAATACATGCACACACGCAAACACAAATACCATCTAGCTGCCAAGTCACCCTTATGTTGCTTGCCATGTGGGTATCCTCCATGCCCCACACTCAATCATATTCTCTCCTCCCGAGGAAAAACTATGCTCAAAGAGGTGAATCCGTGGCTCTTTGCAGAATGCTGTCTTTGCGCTCAGAAGGCAAGAAGCTCTGGTCAGCTTCCTGCATGCACAGGTTTACTCCCTGTCTCCAACCTCCTCTGCTTCCTCTTACTTCTTCTTACTTCTTCCCCTCTTCCCTTGCAATAGGGCTCAGCAAGAAGCTGTCCCCTAAGGTCCTGCTATCTTCTCCAGGAGGCTAGGATGCCAGGAGACATCAGCTAGTTCTCTATACAGCAGCCCCAGGGCTGGCTCCTGCACTCAGGGAAAGGAGACAGCTCTGGATGCCATGCAAGATTTATGATTGTGTTTTGTTAATTGCATTAGAGGCTCTGTGGGAGAATGGCATGTGCTTTGGCCTTAAACAAAGCAGGCCCAACAGAGGCTAGAGGAGGCAAGCCTACAGCAATATGTATGAACAACCTGCAAGGCCCTATAACCCTGGGGGCTGGTATCCTTTCCCCCTCCTGCTTGCTGAAACAGGGCTCTGCTTCCACTCCTGGGTGCTTTGTTTCCATTTCAGGTAGCTTTTCCCTCCAAGACTCTAGCTGACACTAGAACAGGGTGGCAGGTCTCTTTGAGAATGCAATTTTGCCCCATTCTCTCTCCTTTTTGACTCCTCTTCCCACCTCCTCTGTCACTCCCTATCCCTGTCCCTGTCCACCTCCCCCTCTCTCCCCCTCCTCCTCCTTCTCCCCCCCCCCCCCTCGCCTCTCCATACCCTCTTTTCTCCCCTGCCTCCTTCATCCTGCCCTTATGAAATCTAAATGCACATCTGCTTTGGACACCCTAGGCTCCAAAGGTTTCACTGCACTTGCTGCCTTGTTCCTGGATCGCATGCTTTCTTGACAGCCTGGGTCCTCTACAGTGCTTGAGTTGGCTGGTCATCTTATCCCTGCTCCTTGGCAGAAGGCAGTCATGCAAAATCCAAACAGGTCGCTGGAGAGTATTTACCTTTTTATTTATTTATTTATTACTGAGAGTGGCTAGTGATGTGTTTATAAAAAGATAAAGAGAGGGGGGATATGTTCTATGGAGATGTAGTCAGGAATCGGGGAAGAGGGTGCCTCTGCGGGCTCATGCTGAGACATCACTTCCTCCTGAGGGACCAGCCACATGATGGTATAGTATAGAATAGAGTTTATTCAGGGCATGGGGAGGGGAGTTAAAAGGGAAGTATAGGCAAAGAAAGGCAGAGAGATAGAGATGGCGGAGAGGAGAGGAGAGGAGAGGAGGCCAGCCATTATTAGCACATGGAGGGAGAGGGGGGAAGAGACAAGAGGACACAGCAAAAGCAAGAGAGGAGCAAGAGAGAGAGGAGGGGGCCAGCAGCCCCTTTTATAGTGAGTCATGAATACCTGGCTATTGCCAGGTAACTGTGGTATGGAGCATACCTGTCTGTTGCCAGGTGACTGTGGGGCGGAGCTTAGACAGAATGCTAACAGCCATGACATGCATGTATCCAGCACTACAGGCTCAGCTATTAAGTGAGCCCTCATTTTTCTCGGTGTTACCCGCAGCATAATGACTCTGGGACCTTGTTTCTCTTTCTCGGTTCCTTTGTGTCTTTCTGAGCTGTGGTTGGCGCTGATGTTGGCGATGCGGCTCCGCTCCAGGCTTATTAACCTAGGCCCCAGTTCTGGCTCTGTGAGTTTGGTAGATCAATGTCTCTGTCTTGGAGCCTTCCTTTCTTCATCTGTCAGAGGGACTAACCATAACAGTGCCTGTGACTCAGGGTCCTTGTCACACGGTTAAACAGCAGCCGGTGTGTTATGGGCACATCAGTGTTGGATATCAGGGCCTGCCCCACACTGCCTGCAATTGTCCTGTGCTTTCTCTCCATCTCTGAAATATGCCCATGAGGAACTCCATGTCTTACCCAATAAAGCATTTGAAAAGCCCAGCTGAGATTCAGCTGTGAGAAAGTACAGCTTTGCCCTAGTCTTATCTGGTTTTTGCCTGTTGGGGAGGGCATGTATCTCTAGCCCCACCTTCTGTCCCTCCTGTCTGAGTCTTCTCCCGAGCTCTGGTCCAGCCAGAGCTAGCTATGGAAAAGGAGGTTATTTTTAGCTTCAGACAGAAGCAGCAGCTGTCCACCACCTCTCCGAGCTCATCTCAACACTAGAGGTTCCAGCTACTGTGGTCAAGACCTAAGGAGGTGAGGAGGGCTGGCCAGTCAGGTCTTGAGAACCTACATGGCTCTCTTCTGTCCCAGAAGGGGGCACTTTCTACCCCAGGATAAGCCTCTCTCTAGTTTGCCTCCTGTCCCCCGCTTATTAAGCCCCAGTGGCTTAGCAGCTGAGCTGCAGAGGATGCAAAGTGGGGAGGGAAGGGAGGGACAAGCAGAATTTATCCAGAGGGCTAACAGCCTGCACAGAGGTCTAGTGTGGTCCTAGCCCGTTTTAGAGCTCTTTTGCCAATGTGCAGACTCCAAGATGCTGAATTTTGCAGGCCTGTTCTGTTTGGGGTATTGGGTTCTAGCACAAGCTGAGCACATCTGTGCCATCTCCTAGGGGTTCTTCCTCTGCCTCTGCAGCAATAGCATGAATGCTGGACTTGGTTGTGGGTGCACTGCCTTGAGTTTTTCCATAGTGGTAAATAAGTCTTTGACAGTAGGTGAACAACCCTGAGACATAATATTCAATTACAAAATGATTGTTGAAAATATTTGTCATAGGTCCCCAAATGATGGTAGTTCTAGTGACTCTTGTACTCCAAGCAGTGGCCAAGGGAAGGGAAACACTAGGCAGATTAATCAATCCATCAATTTTTGTATTTGCACACATGATGGCTAGGTATTGGCCTAGGCTTAAGCTACCTTGGTAGGCAAGTCAACAGACAAGAACCCTATTCTTGAAGAACTTACATTCTAAAGTGAATGTATGCAAAAAAAACATATTCCCATAAAAAAAAAAGTTCAACCCTGAATGTTTCTAGATGCCTAGTTATTGATTGCTAAGATCAGGTTTCTCTGGAGCCTATCTTCCTGATGCTGTGAGGCAGCAGTTCTCAGCCTTGTTCAGGTAGCATATTGCTTTATAAATCAGTTAAAACTGTGAACCCCTCTCGGAAAACACATGGAGAGACCACACACTTGGAGACCTGCAGACAGTTGGAGGGGCTCTGCGTTCCTTTGCTGCAGAGTGGGAGGCTCTGCTCGGCCCTGCTCTGGTGCGTAATATATACTGCAGTTCCCAGCAAGAGCTGCGCAGCTGAATTTTAATCACAGCCATCTCCCAATGCAGATCAGGAGAATCTGGCTACTGCTGAACCATTGGAAACATTTCTAAATGCTACCAAATGGCAGACAAGAACTACAAAACTCCTGCACAGCTATAGTCATATGACCCCAAGTGACCTCTGGGACAGTCGCCAATTCTTTTCCCTTCATCAGAGGTCTCAATACTCTTACATTCTTATTGGAAAGGGGTGCTGGGGTCTCTTTCAGCTCTTCTGTACCCTTAGGCTCTGCCATGTGATCATATAGGTTTGTCCTAGAATGTGAAGGGGAGAAATTGAGCCCAATCGCAGATGTCCTTTGGCACGGGAAGAACCACCCCTCCTGTCCTGGAGAGAAGTCCCAGGTGCCCTCAGTGGCCACACTGTCTGTTCCTTGTGCACTCCTACCCTCTACTCTCTTTGTCATGGCTCCATCCTGCAGCTGCAGTGGAGGCACTGACTGCAGAGGCTGCCACTAGACTCAAGGAGTGAGCCATCCATCCCGTGATTAAAGCCAACATTGTCTTAGCTTTGGCACAGGTTGTTGACTTATAAGTTTCACTCCACAGGGAAAGGCTCAACACAGCTCAAACAGCTGAGGATGGAGGGCAGTGGGGCTGTCCTGTGGTGACAGAGGATAGCCTTCCCTGGCAGCTGGCCAGGTATGTGGGAATGCAGGAGTATCTACTTTCTCGAGACTCATGGCCCTGTGTGGAGTGAGCCACAGGGCTCTGATGAGAGCTGAGCTACCATTTCCCTTATTGAGGCACCACCTGAGAATCAGAGGAAGGCTAAGGTAGCCTGTCTGCTCCATAGTAACTGGATGCTTCTTCAGGGCTTTCACAGATATGGGTAGGGAGACTTTCTCCCATCATCCTCAGTACCAGACTTGGGGCCCAGCCATGGCTTCAATACACAAGTGAGGGCATAGGAGTTGTAAGTCTAAGAAACCCCAATATGGGGTTTCTGGCACCAAGGGGTTCAAGCCAGACAATCCAGGGGCCAAACAAGACCTGCTAAGGCTTCATCTCTCTTAGAGACTTTCTCCCCCCTCCCCCAGCATCTTCCCTGCCTCCAGGCTAGAATTGAAATGTTTTTAGCCACAATCATCTGTCTAGAACCAAGGCTTCTCCTCTGCTCTGCAGAATTGGGAGGGGGAGGGGAGTGAAGGAGGGGCCACAAAGGGGCAGAAGCTCTGCCAGATCTCCTGGGCTTGAATGCTCTTACGGGTGTATCCATAGATTATAAAACGTATGACGAAATCTCTGAGAACGTCACCGTAACGAGAGAAGCACAGGTGACTCTTCGGGAGGCCTAAGAAATAAACCCCTATGACTGGTGCTCTGCGGTGATCCCAAACACAAACCTGTGTTCATATCCATATTCTTGAACCTGTCTGTAAAAAACTCTCCCCTATGGTAGGTAACCCTGACAAATATTCATGGGCCGCGCTCACATCTCTACACAGTCATGTCCTTCCCTTTCTATCTTACATGCACATGCCAATGATACATGTCTTATAAAGTAGTTTTACCAAATTCATGTGTAACACCTTCCGGGACATCCCTATAAATAGTCGTAATATAGGTGTGCATGTAACACACATGCATACCCCAGTTGGCAGAAGCAGCACCTTCAGACAGTCTGAGATCACAGCGGACCACGCCCTTTCCAGACCACGCCCACTAGGAAGGCCACACCCCTCAATCTCTCTAAACCCTGCTGCCATCAGGGCCCACTTGTCAGGTGTTAGCCCACTTTATCACACAATTGTCCCACTTTCTTTTCTCATTCCTTCTTCAAGCATCGGTCTGTGGGTGGAAGCGTCTGTTCCCAGTCATCTTGTCATGTCTCTTCATTTTGAGCTAAGAATACGAAACAGAGACATGATTATATATTAGGTGTCCAGGCACCTGAGCTCTCAGCTGATTCATAATAAGCTATTTTGCTCACTTATTTTTGTATGATTTCACAAAACTTGCGAAGATTTTCATATCTGCTCAAATCCTTCCTCAGTTTACCCACTCATAAGAATTAGATCAAATTACTATTTTACTCAGGTCGAATTATTTTGTCTTCATAATGGCAGTATTATGGGACTTAAATCTGATGTAAAAGAAAGCAGCTTTGAGTAATACACACGCACGCACACACACACACACACACACACACATATATGACCAGTAGGACAATTTGAACTATAAAGTTCAGGGACATTTTCCTAGTAGGCTAGAGGTCTGGGGTCCAGGGCTCAATGAATCAAAGTAGAAAATTCATTCCCAGGTCCTTTTTTCTACCTCCCCCCCCCCCCCCACCATACATAGTATGACTTCAGATCTAGTATTTAGGCTAAGTAAGAATGCCCTGGAGTTGATCTGAGAATCTGCACTGGGGCATATAAGCTTGGCTCTAGACTGCTGCCTAGGGCTTACACCTGGGAAAGTTCCTTTCTGCTCTTGGGCTCTGGGACTATACCAAGCAGCTGAGTGCCTACAAACAAGAGACCCTGCAGTGTGGTGTTTCCCAGGACAGGCTAGGATGAGCATCTGTGCTACCCTGGGCAGGTCTAGTGTTGCTGAAGGCAATCCCCTAGTATCTTGCTAAATCAGGCTTAGGGAAACATAGTTTTGCCCATTCCAGGCATCCTAAAGCTCCAAGCACAGCGGCTAGTTTGGGTGAGGGGAGGAGGCGGGGAAGCAGAGAGCTGGAGCCAATGCTAGCTTTGGAGAGAAGCCAGCAGCTTGCGCAGGGCTGACTTGTGTCTGGCCCGACCTTGTAAGAGGTGAAGGCACAATGCTTAAGAGTGTGATTGGCTTTAGGACTTAGAGCAGGCTTATATTCAGCTCAGAACCTTTATTCCTTTAGCTCAGCACTGTCAGATCCACAGTGCTGTTTGTCTGATTCAGTCACTCCTCCCTTGGGACAGTTCTTAAAGAAATTCCCGTACTTGGGACACCCGGTACTTGGCAGCACACTGAGCACATGCAGTGGGAGGAGAGTAAGGCTGGCCTCACAAGAAACCTCAGGGCTTCCCCCAAATGAATATGGGAACAGTGAAGAACGAGTGAAGAAGACTCAGGTAAAGAAAGCCCTTTTCTGTAGAGATCTGGCTTTCTGCAAGGGTGATTCTAGGTGGCCCTCCTCCCAGGAGCGCTGCGGCAGCATCCGGTTTCTGGCAAGGTTGGCCAGGAAAGCTGGCCAAGAGGGTGGGGGTTGCGAGAAGCTGACTGGGTTGGAGGTGGAGCCTGCAAACTCCGCAAGGCAGCAGCCTGGCTCCACCCCTCTCCTGCCTGAAGCTCAAAGGGATGACATCACCCAGACTGAGGGCTCTAGCCTTGAAGGGCTTCATCAGCATCAGCGGGAAGCTGGCACCTGCAGGGCTGAAGGACTTCCTGAGCAGACACACCACAATTCTCTGCTTTTCTCGTGGATCATTTCAGACTTCATGGGTCTATGCTCTGGGGTCTTGGAGATGGCACCTGGCTATCCAAGCCTGGGGCAGTTTCCTCCGCCCAGATTGATCCATGGCAACAGGCCTAAGCACTCCTCCCCACCGTGCCAAGTGCTTCTTTCTCTTGCCAGCAAGCTGCTGTTCCATTTTTCTGAGATTCCACGGAGAAGGATTAGATCACGAATTCTGACCATGCAACATTTAGCCACAGAAAAAGCTGGTGTCCCTCTCCCTGCGGGCCCGTGTCCCCTCCCCCACCCCAAACTCTACTGGGTGCTTGTGTTGCCTGCTTGCAAAGCATATGCTTGGCTGGTTGCTTGGTGTCTGCTGTTTATCCGTCTCTTCCTACTTAACTTCTGTTTCTTCTTGGCCCATCTGGCTCCCTGGTACCTGTCTTTCACTCATACTGTGGCTGCACTGGATACTACATCCTAAGCCCTATCTGTCCCTCTGCCACCTTCCCTCCCAGAGCCTGGAGACTCTTGTCTACTTTGGGGTCACGTCTGAGAGAGAACCTCTGACCTTAGGTTTAGGACCACAGAGAGACTGACACATACACAGCAGAGAAGCCTGGTGTGTGAGTGACTGCAGGATTATCTCAAAGATCTCTGGGAGGGGATGAGGTGTGTCGGGAAGGAAGCATCATGAGAGTTACTTAGGTCTCAATAGAATGCTAGATCTTGAAGGATCCCTCCCTCTCTAGCTATTCTGAGCTCCCTTCCTATTAGAGGAAATCTTGGGGCAGGCGGGGGTGGGGTGGGGTGGAGGGATTGTCATCCACACCAAAACCCATTGATGTTTTCTACCCACTGGAGGGGGCTTGCACATAGCAGCCGTCTGTGCAGAATGAAGCCAGGGAAATCCAAACTTTTTTTGACCTAGGTTCAGTTCAACTTCTTTTTGCTCAGAAGAGGTTGTGGCCGTCTCTGGGCTTCATGGCAGGTCAGCCCTGGGAGAGAGGACTTCTGAGAAGACAGCTTAACAGCCCCGACTCCCGTCCTCGCCAGCAGTTCTGCAGGATGATCTCCCCACAGCTTTCTTGGCGCCAGCTCTTCACTGTGGGCTCACAGAGTCATTTGTCCTCTCCACAGTCCTCTCACCACAGTATACACCCTTGTGGTAGCTCACACTCACCCCTCCAACACAGCCCACTTCCTTCCTGGTGTGTCACGGGGTTGCTGTTCATGACTTTCCTGGGATTCAAGAGGCCTGGGGGATGGGGGGTGGGGGGAAGGAATGAAGATGGAATAGGTGGGTGGGGCCTAAGAGAGGATGGCAGAGGAGAGATGGAGCCCCCCCCCCCCCCCCCCCCCCCCGGCCAAGAGGGGCAAGGCTTGTCATCTGCCTCTCTAGACCCAGACTGCACCTCCAGGCTGAGGCTGGCTGCCCAGGAGGCTGCACTGGGCCTAGAGTCAACAAGGAGGCACACACTCAGGGACCACCAGCTGCTGCTCCTGTGGAAGCATCTGCTTCTCTCGGAAATCCATAGGGCTTGGCTGCCAGGCCTCACTGCGTGCCCACTCGGTGGCTCTGTTCTCTGTCTCTCTTGTTCCATCTGCCTGCTCTACCGGCTGCCTGGCTCAACTCCTCTTAGCCTCCTTATTGCTCTACCAGAATGCTCTCCCTTCATCCTTCTCCACGTCTCTGCCCCACCACATCTATGCACCAAGTATTAGAGCTTGGGTTTTGTCTTTGTCTTTATCCATCACTTGTTTCTTTCCAGTTTCTCCCATATTCGTATTCATACATATTCTCACCCTCCCCCCCTCTCTCTGTTTCCCCCTTATGCATATTCAGTGCTTCTTTGAAACGTCACTTCAATTATTCTACCTGTGAGAAGCCTAGATCGGCTTCATCGATCAAACGTCTTGGCCTCTAACTCTAGGAGCCTGTGTTAGACCACAGTCTAGACTGACTTAATGTTTGGAAGCCTACCTATGCTCTCTGAGAGCCATCAAGGCCCAGACTGTTCTGCAAAGATCCTTCCTCTGATGTGGACACAGCAGCCTGTCCATTGTGTTGGGCGATCGACTGTGAGGATCACAGGAAAGCCTGTCCACCTTGAGCAGGTGATGCTACGCGGATCACCTGCCCTTAAAGGCACCGGAGGAGTGCAGGCCTGTGAAGGAATCCAAGAGTAAGACTTTGTCATTTGGTGTTTTGATTGTCCATTTGTGTGCGCTCCGTCATCCCTGACAGCTCCCGCAGGAGGTTCATAAAATAAGAAAAGGTGGTTTCTCATGGTAAGTCCCTTAGCCAGTGTTTCCAGCACTGGAGCGACTGATCTAGAATCAGAATCTTGGTTTCTAGGCTCTCTGACTATGAGAAGCAATTGAATAGAGTTTAGACTCAGAAGGTTTTGAGTTTAGACTCAAGGTTGAGAGGGATAATAAACCAAGCAGATCTAGGCACAGCCCCCCCCCACCCCCCAACCCCCAGGAAAAGAGGCAACAATGGAGAAAGGTAGAGAGAAGAAGGGAGAAGGGAAGATTAAATAGGACAAGAGGGATGGAGCAGAAGGGGAGTTATAAATGGCAGACTCCTCACCTCCTGCTTGTGTATACCAGCTATGACCATGGCAGTAGCTGGGATGGGGCCGTTAAGCCTTCTTTTCCTCACACAGTATCTGATGTCATTCCTCCAGTCCCTGTAGCTTCTCGGTTTCTCTTCTTAGCATCCTGGACCCTTCTTCCTGCCTTATGTTTTGTTTCCCATCCTGATCCTCAGTCTCGTCCTGTGTTTGCTCCATGCACTTGATGTCCTGCTCCCTCTAATCTTCCCATCCCTGCACTTTCTTACTCCCAGTGTGCTTCCCCCTTAGCCAAATTCCCCAGCATTGCTTTCTCCAGAGGAGCCAGGGTTGGTCCAAGGAGGTCAGAAGGTGGCCAGGGGTAAACGACATGTCTTGCATCAGGGATGTTTTGTGCTTTCCTTCACCTCCCAATGACTCAAAGTCTCCAGCAGCCCTGTGCACCTCTCCTTCAGAAACACAAGCGATTGTAGGCTCACATCCATGACAGGATTGCCTTCTAGTGGCATAAACTCACTTGATTCCTTTCTGGGATCCTTTGCCAGCAATGAGCTGACGGCAGACTCCTCACCTCCCGCTTGTGTATACCAGCTATGACCATGGCAGCAGCCTGGAAGAGCCCTAACCCCTCCCCCATGCATACCTGCTTCCCCTAACCTAAGGCCACTAGCTGGTCACTCCTGAGATGCTTCTGGTTGTGAATCAGCTTGGCTTTTCTTCCATAACCTGGACTGTTGAGTTTTCACATGAACTTCTTAAGCCAACCTCTTAATTTTCTGAAATTTCATTTTTCCTTTCTGTCCAGAAAAATAAAAATTAGATTTAATCAAATTCTTCTTCTAAAAAGATTACTTTAAGCTGGGCAGTGGTGGTACATGTCTTTAATTCCAGCTCTGCGGAGGCAGAGATGGGCAGATGTCTGAGTTCCAGGCCAGCCTCATCTACAGAGTGAGTTCCAGGAATACATAGTGAAACTCTGTTTCTTAAAACAAACAAACAAACAAACAAAACCAACAAAAATAAAAAGAGATTAATTAAAAACATTCTGTGTGTGCATGAGTGTGTGTGTGTGTGTGTGTGTGTGTGTGTGTGTGCGCGCGCGCGCGCGCATCTGTGTCTGTGTGGGTATGACCATGTGAGTGTTGATGCCCATGGAGGTCAAAGGCATCATTGGTTCCCTTACAGCTGCAGTCACAAGCTGTTGTGAGCCACACAGAATAGGTTCTGGGAATGGGGCTCCAGTCTCCTGGAAGAAGAGCAAGTGTTCTTAACTTCTGAGCCATCTCCTCAGTAATCTCTTAAAAATGCACTGTGATTGAACTATCCAAAGGGCCCCAACATCCGGGTCACTTTGCCTCTCTGCCTAGACTTGGAGTGGGATGGGACAACAGAAAATCTTGTAGTCTCTTTGTTTATTTTAAGAAAAATTATATTTTTATTAATTATTTGGGAAAGTATTTTGGGGGACTGAAGAGATGGCTCACAGGTTAAGAGCACATAGTCTACTCATTCATACATAAAAATGAAATAATTTTTCTTTAAAAAAATGAAGAATGTATTTGGGTCATCTTAGTACCTCTGCCAAATCGCCTCAGATGCACCCTACCTCTCATATATATATGACTATCTATCTATCTATCTATCTATCTATCTATCTATCTATCTATCTATCTATGGAACATGATATATATGTCCCATTTAGGGCTGAGAACTCCAGTTTCTTTTTTTCCTTTTTAAATTGATTTGGGAATCTCACATTTTGTATCCTGATAGTGCTCACCTTCCATGTTCCCATGTCTCCCCTCCTCCTCTGTCCCCCTCCCAAAAAGGAAAAGGCAGGTCCATTTTGTATTGTCCATATACTCAGTGGAGCATGGTCAAATTCCTAGTTGCCAGCCCTCCTGACCCAGGGAGTCTTTCTCCAGTTGCAGCCATGCCAGAAGCCATCAACAGAGGAGAGCCACACCCATGGCCATGCCCTTGTCCCCAGTAGCATGGCACTCCAGTTTCTTATTATTTACATGTTGGTAATTTGTGGGTCTCTGCAGTACTGGACAAGGAAGCATCTCTGATGAGGGTAGAGAGATGCACTAATCAGTGAGTAATGATAAATCACTAAGGGTCATTTTTATGGAGTTGGAGAGATGACTCAGCAGTTTGGAGCACTGGCTGCTCTTCCAGAGGTCCTGTGTTCAATTCCCAGCAACTACATGGTGGCTCACAACCATCTGTAATGGGATCTGATGCCCTCTTCTGGTGTGTCTGAAGACAGTAACAGTGTACTCATAGACATAAAATAAATAAGTACTTTTTAAAAAATCATTTTTAATAATATGTCCATGTATCAGAATAATAGTACTAGGTTCTTCCCTGGGCCTATGACATGTCTAGCCTCAGGTTCTTAGACCCGGTCATGGCGCCAGGCACAGGTTCCACGCCATGGAGTAGCCCATAAATTGAGTCATGAAATGTTTAGTTACTCCCATTAACATTCATGCCACTGCAGCAGCAGTAGGTGGTCTTGCCAGGGTAGTTGTTGCTGTAGCTCGCAGGGTTCACAGCTCAGTGAAACTGAGGATTACTGATCACCTCTGGTCGCACGCGCAGTACATTCCAGCACTGTGGAAGCCAGTCAGTGGGGAGAAGCTTCCAGTTTAGTGCCAATTTTGTTTCTCTGCATCTTTGATGCAAGTATGTGGTGTCTTCAGCAATAGAGTCTCACCATCAAGTTCTGGAGGGTAACCAAGAGCAGTGACAGTAGCCTGTAATGTTTGGGGGCTTATGACGCCCTACTGATCAACAGCTCAAAAAGAGGTAACCTATTTCTAGTATTGGAGTTTTAATTTGCTAGCATGGAGTATCTAGTAAGGCTATGGTTCCTTGCTCTCATTATAGGGTAATTCCATTTAAATTCTTTATATTTATATATGCATATTGAATACAATGTCTACAGTAGTAGATTTCCATACAACTGTTTGAAAAGTCTTTAGTGTTAGTTACTGCTCTTCATAGTCTCTCCTCTACCATCTTCTTGTCCTCCATGCCCTTTAACCTTTCCTGATTTCTTATTCTCCTTTCCACCTTTACAGCACTGTCTTCTGTCTTCCCTCTCTTGAAGGATTCCCTTCCATGGTCCCTTAGTAGTATCCTAACCTTTATGGGTATTCCAAATGAAATGTGCACATCCTAAGATTCAAAGCTAACGTTCATACCTGAGCAAAACCACACAGTATTTGTCTTTCTGTGTCTGGGTTGCATCATGCAGGAGGATAGCTTCCAGTTCTACCCATTTACCTGCAAATTTCATCATTTTATTTTCCTCAATTACTGGGTAATATCTCATGGTGCAAGTGCCCTGTATTTAAACTGTCATTCTGGTACTCTTGTGTTCTTGTCTGAGCTCTGTGAACTTTGTTATTTGTTTTTTATTTATTTTTCCAGTTTCTTAAGCAACTCATATCCTTTTCCTTTTAAAGACTTGTTTAAGAGACGATTCAATGGTTGAGAGCACTGGATATTTTTCCAGAGACCTTGGCTTTGATTCCTAGCACTCAAATGATGGCTAACAACCATCCACGACTCCAGTTCCAGGGACTACAATGCCCTATTCTGGCTGTGGTACTGCACACACATGGTACACAGACCTATATGCAGGGAAAATTCTTTGGGTTTCTTTTCATTTTATGTGTAGTTGTCTATTTATTGTTATAGTTTATTGTTTAAATTAAAATATAGCTTAGAACCTTTTTTTTGGAGACTTACTTTACTGTATGAGTGCTTTGTCTGTGTATATGCATATAAGAATATATGTTTATTTACCACATACCTGTAGAGGCCAAAGATAGTGTTAGACCCTTAGAATTTGAGTTATAGATGGTTGTGAACTGCCATGTGGGCGCTGGAAACTCAACCCCCGTAAGAACAGCAAGTGCTCTTAACCACAGAGTCATCTCTCTGGCCCTTGTTTCAGTTCTTTTGGGACAAGGTCTCAAATGTAGCCAGGGCTAGGCTTGAATTTGCTGTGTAGCCAGAACTTCCTTTGTATTTCTGATCGTCCTGCAGCCACCTCTCCAGTACTGTGATTGCTGCATGGGCTGCCCTGCTTAGCTATGCTGTGAATTGTGTAAGAGACAGATGAGAGCATAGGTTGAAACCTCCCAGATGTTTTAGCAAGCCCAAGGGAGTGGGTGTTGTGACTTTTTAGGGGAGCAATGACTATACTGGGAGAAACAGAACTTCCCTTTAATTTCTTGTTGAAGATTGTGCAGGAGAGGAAAAATGTAGGTCTCAGCCGCCCCATCCCCCATCCCCGTGAGGTCTTGGACCATTCATGAAATCTCTATGAGCCCCTCATTCTTAGCTGTCAAGAAAGAATATAATAATCCTATCTCACAGCTTTGCTGGAAAGATTAGATGAGAAACTGAAAGTGTAAGGCCTCTCACGCTGTGAAGAGCTCTAGAGAAGTTATTATGGATGGAGCAGATATGAGTGTTCAGGTGTCAGGACCAAAAGAGGCAGTGAGCCGAACTTGCTCTCTATGAGGCTTAATGAGGGATTCGGAGAAAAATTAAGGAACAGGAAACACTGCGAAGCCTCTGAGCCTTGGGAGCCGAGGAAAGCAGGTTTCCAGTTCTGCAACTCTATCCGCGAAGAGAACCATCATCTGTGTCACAGCCTTCAGACCCTTGTATGGGCTACAGAGATGCTGAGCATGATTGGCATATCAGGGTATGAAGGTGAGGCACTGGCTAGGCGGGGCATGGATGGGTGTCTGCAGGAAGGATCCAGAGTCTTAGAGTAGCTTGGCTTGTTCCATGGATAAGGAGGTGGAAGGCAGATACCCCAAAACAGGTTGGCACTGTAAAATAAACAACCAATGTGGGTAAAAGAAATGTTAAAACACTAAAGGCATTAGAAGGACCCTTCATCCTTTTCTGCTTTTAATGCCCCATCTATGTTACATCCTCGTGGGATTTTTAAGTTCCCTTTGGACAAGAACCTTGTCATTTTGGTTTACACATCTTCATGGTGCCTTGCAGACAGAATCTCTTAATACGTACTGCTTGACTGAGTGATTGGGAGAGAGCAGGAACAAAGAGAAAGGGGAATAAGAGATGAGCTGTTTTTTACATCCATTGTGAAGGCGATCAGAGCATCTGTGCTTTGGTACTGATTGGGGCACAGTTTAAATCTGACTCCCTGTCTACAGAGAAAAGAAGTCCTAATACTAACAGAACCTTGGCTTTGTGTTCCTTCTGCCTTGGCAGTGTCTGGAGGGGATAGGACCATCAGATGGAGGGGTGGAAGGCAGAGTTGGCTGAAGGCAAGGAGGTTTGGAAGAGAATTAAGGCACTGCAGAGATCATGTCCCTGAGACAAGGTTTCTCTGTATAGCCCTGGCAATCCTGGATGTCTCTGTCTTAAAATGTTACATTGAGTTAGTTAGTCCAATTACTACGAAGATGAAACAAGTCCCAAGGTCATACTGTTTGCCAGTGTCAGTGACAGATCTAGGACCAGAATGAGAATCTTGATTTCTAACCCCAAGCCCTTCCAAAGACTACAAATTATGTCTTAAGATTGATCCTAAAGAGAGACCTGGGCCTATGAACTAGGCTGAGTTTGCAAGTCTACTTCCTGCCTGGAGACAAAAGGCTATCCTGAGCTGAGTAAGTCTGCCCCAGAGAACAAAAAAAAATGTCATAGATAATGTTTCCCTCATTTTCTCTTTCCTGTGGTCCAGACAGTGGCTGCAGGTGTGAACACGTTCCCTGTGTTGATTAGTTTATGTCAACTTGACACAGGCTAGAGTCACTGAGAGGAGGTAATCTCAATTGAGAAGATGCCCCTGTAAGATCAGACTTTCAGTCAGGGTTTCATTGCTGTGAAGGGACGATATGACCAAGGTCAACTCTAGTAGAAGAAAATATTTAACTGGGGCTGGCTCACAGTTTCAAATGTTCAGTCCATTATCATCATTACTGGAAGCATGGCCTGGTTCAGGCAGACATGGTGCTGGAGGAGCTGAGAGTTCTATATCTTGATTTGAAGGTAGCCAGGAGACTCTGGATCACACTGGCTAGACATGAGTATGTATGTGAGACCTCAAAGCCCTGCCTTTACAGTGACACACTTCTCCTAACAAGGCTACATTTCCTCCAATAAGACCACACTTCCTAAAAGTGCCACTTCCCATGGGCCAATCATATTCAAACTGCCACACACCTAGAGGGCGCTTTCTTAATCAGTGACTAATGGGGGATGGTCCAGCCCATAGTTGGTGGTGCCATAACTGGACTGGGTTCTATAATAAAAGCAGGCTAAGCAAGCCCTGGGGAATAATCCAGTAAGCAGGACTCCTCCATAGCCTCTTCATCAGTTCCTGTCTCTAGGTTCCTGCTCTGTTTGAGCTCCTGTCCTGAATTCCTTTGATGATGAACTGTGATGTGGAAACATAAGCTAAATAAACCCTCTCCTTCCCAAGTTGCTTTAGTTGTGGTATTCCATGGCAGCAATTAAAAACCTTGACGTACACAAATCAGAGAAGAAAGTTAATGGCCCTAGCTTGCATCCAGAGCAAGATGGAGACAGACATCCTATAATCAGTCCCCATGCATGATGACTACCTCCTTCAGGACTCAAGACTGTGAAGAAACCCGCCTTCCGTTTCCCTCTGTGCATATGAGAGGAGAGGGAGCTAGGCTGAGAGGCCTATTCTGGCTTCTGGCTCTGTCTCCTGCTCTCCTGCTTGGACTGAGCCAGAAGGGTAAGAAGAATGGGAAAAGAGAAATAAAAATAGCCAGAGGATGAAAGCCGCCATCTGTTGTGTGGGCGAGGGGGCCCTGAGGAAGAAGGTGTACTGCTTAGAGTCCAAGCTTCGAAGCTGAAATGGGGGATTTCTGACTTTTAACAGACCACAAGGAGCAGCCAAGGTCGGGGAGGACAGAGGATAGAGCAGAAAGGGTGCAGCTTCTGGAGTTTGGTATAAGTTTGGGTATAAATCCTTTATGGTTGCACATTCAAGTTACCCGACATCCCACTGTGAAGGATGTTAATGCTATCAACCTTGTGGCTTGGTGTTATTGTGAAGGTTAAACAAACATGTCAGGATTCCCTGAACTATGAAAGGCCAGCTCTGTTCTTTTCCATGATCTCAGCCAGGCCCAGCTCTCTGCCTGCCTTCCCTAGGATGCGTGATTGAGCAGGCAACTTCCTGGAACTCTCCTTCTGAAGAATTCAGTGTGTTATACTAAGGGACTTCTTTCTCCCTTGTGATTGTCTCCTGAAGTCACTATCAGACCACTAGGACACAGGGGCCACAGATGAGCACTTGAAAGAACTTCCCAACCAGAAGATGTTGGACTATGGTTGTGAGAGCAGTGTTTCAGCTAGAGAGGCACCGAGTCCCTGGACCTAAGCCCTCTTCTCAGATGCGTGTTTTATTCAGGAGACAAAGAAGACCACATTCATCTGTGTTGAATATCTGTTGGCACATCAGTGAGAGGGGGATTTGTGAGCAGACAGATGCAAGCTTAGATGTGAGCTTTACTTCCTTGTGACTGTAGGGTCTTTGGGAAGTGGTTCGCCTTTCCAGGTCTCAGCTTCCTTCTCTATAAATAAAGAGAATGCTACTTCACTTCAAGGTTTACTTTGGGGCTGGGGTTGTAATTGAGCAGTAGAACACATACTTAGCATGTGAAAAGTCCTGAGTTTAACACACGTGCATTCAGGTTCTGGCAGCATACACACACACTTACACAGACGCCCCCCGCCCCCCAGCTTTGAGGATTAAATTGGGATAGGCACAATGTTTAATCACTACTCAGTAAAGCCAACAAAGGCAATGCTTTCGAAAGAAATCAGTGCTAAACCACACAGACACACCAGTGAAGTCTTGGTCTTAGGATCCCAGTAAGGCCTTAACCTGCTTCAGGAGCCTCTACCTTCATCTCCTCCTTAGTGCAACAGATTTTAGCCTGTGGTCTACCCACTTGGTCCCACCTCTCACCCTGACAACCCCTCTCCTACATCTGAGCATGAATCCCTAACCACTGTGTTTTCTTAATAGCTGTGCTAGAAGTAACTGGGTGTCACCTTGGCTGCATGCTTACCTGGAGTCAGGGCTCTTGGGTAAGGACATGGAGGTTCCAGGCAGTGGTCTCAGGCAGAAAAATGGGCATCTCTTTGTTTGGGGCTGTTTCTCCAGCAGTTGGAGACTTCTGTTCGGGAGCTGGTTCAAGTCCCACCCCTGGCCTTTCAGCTCCCTGGGGGATCTGCTCAGTGCCAACCCTTTGCCCTTAGTGCCCCATTACCAATTCACAACAGACCCTTTCACACCTCAATTAGCCACTTAGGGAAAAGAAAGCACAAGAGCAGGCTGGGGAACCTGTCCAGCCTGAGATGAATAGCTTCCCAAGCCTGCTGTTGCCATGGCAGCCAGCTGGGAACACCGTTTCCAGGGCCTAAGGCTCTCAGACATGCATGGAGGGAGAGGGGGGTGTGCTATGCTGCCCTGCTGGGCTGCCCACTCTTTTCTCCCACCCTGGCCTCCTGGCTGTCTTAGCAACAGCTATCCCCATTGCCATCGCAACCAGTGCTACAGCTTCTGCACTGGCCAGGGGCAGTATCTAGAGAAGCAAGGTGGGGGTATGGTGTGTGTGTGTGTTTGTGTGTGTGTGTGTGTGTGTGTGTGTGTGTGTGTGTGTGTGTGTGTGACTAGTACAAAGCTGGAGAGGAAAGGGAAAGGGAAAGAGATGTGGCAGTCTTAGCCACACTAAAATTTTAAGGATGCGTCCTGATTATATGGAGAAGAGGCTCATCAGCGGGCACTCAGAGGGGCCCTTCGTGGGCTGATTATTACCCTGAGTTTCTAAGAGCATTCTTGTAGATCTGGCTATGTGTGGATTTTTTTTTTTTTTGATCAAAAAACTATTTGTAATTTTTTTTTCAGATTCTAACATATGACAAAGGTCCCTGGTAGGTAAGAACCTTAATTGCAAAGATGTGCTCTGCAGAACGATCTTGGGCTTGGCTGACAGCAGGCTTCGGGTAATGCTTAGGAAAGAAACTAGCATATGAAGGATAGAGCATGTGACTCACTACCCTGGAGGCTGTTCCTGTCCACAGGGTCCCTACCATCCATTGCTTTCCCAGATGTGAACCTCTGGGAGGGGGAAGAATGGAGTGTCTTGCTCCCAACAGCCCCTGTCAATGTTTTGTTGTTTGTCCCCTGGCTGCCAGGTAATGTGCACCTGGCACTATGAAGTGAGCTCTCTCTTACATGTACTGTCCACACTGTCCAAAGTCCAGGGGCGGCGGTAAGACGTTTCTTCAGAGGGTGATTTTACTGTAATCACTAGCCACTCAGGGAAGTCTTTTGTGAACAGTACCATACTACAGACATCTACTCACTATCTGGCCACTGGGATCCCTGTTCATGCCATACCCTCAGCTGGTGGCTGAAGGCAGAGATCCCAGTGTGGTACCCCGGAGGCAGACAGATGGCATGGCGCCTTTGGGTACCCATGTGCCTGGGCTAGAAGCCAGAATGAAGATGCTTAGGAATTCCACAGAGGCAGCTGGACCCCAGACTTCATTGCCAGCAGTGGAAGGGAGGCAGGTGTAAATGGAAGGCCGGGGGAAAGGGCAGGAGAGTGGGTAAAGCCTTGGGACCCCCCTCCAAGAGGTATCATAGACCACACTGAGGGGGCATGGCTGCCATCTCTAGGAGGCTGAGTAATTAGTGAATGGAGAAAAGCTTTATTAGTCACTGCTGAGAAGAAGCACAACAGGTATTATCCAATCAGCTAATGGAGGGCTTCATGGTTTTCAAGAGGCTGCTATAAGGAGGGAATTTTGTTCTCTTCTCTCTTTGCCCCCAGAAGACTCATGGTGCTGAGAGCAGACGGTGAGGGGGAAGAGGATGGGCCCTTATTCTTGAGTCACTTAGCTGCCAGGGTACGTTTTTGGGGCTCTGGGAAGCACAGCATAGTCAGCTGCCTGTTGGTAGGAGGTAAGGGTCAGATTAGGGAGGCGATGCTACAAATGACTGAGGGCCTAGTCAGAAGTCATAACTGAAAATGACTAAGTGATGAAGGAAGAGTCCTGGGGGCTAGAGCTGACTCAGGACTGATGCTGGCTGGAGGCTCTGCTCTCCCACCTGACTCACCTGCTCCTGAAAGAGGAAGGCTGCCTGAAGGAGGAGGTGAGTGATCCAGAGGATGTTGTTAAAGAAGCCATGTTTCTTATGCTGGGAAGCTTTGGGGGTGCAGAGTGAAAGAAAGGCCCCTTCTGGTTGGAGATGCAGCTCAATGGTAGAACATTTATCTAGGATGCCCAAGGCCCTGGATTTGATCCCCAGCATTGAACAACACCTCTCCCCGCCCCCCAAAAAACCCCATAAGAAACCACACAGGACACTTTCTCTAGTAGTAATTTTCCAATAATAATGTGAGAGGATAGGGTCTTCCTTGAGATGTACCATCAGGAGATGGGGCGAGGATGGGTCACAGACATGTGCAGCAGAAGGAGTGGAGATGCTAGTTAAGGGTACCCAGGTGTTGAGGTTTGGTCTTGCTGTCTATCTAAGCTAAGTAAGGGTTCTCAAGACCTAGAGTCTTCACGTAGACCCAAATGATTTCTGATTGGTAAATAAAATGCCAACAGCCAGTGACTGGGCATAACAGATACAGGTGGGGTTTAGGTTTCCCAGGCTTGAGGTTGGAGGAGGAGAAGCACGAGGTGAAGAAGATGGAGGAGGAAGGAGAAACCTCCATGGGTTAAGTGAGTTCAAGAGAATATGGTTCTGAGGGCTGGCCAATCGGAGTTAAGAGCAGCTGAAACATAGTAAGTGATAACTCAGGACTACTGATAGGAAAGTAGACTCTAACAGCACAGAGAGTAGATAACTGCCCAGATCTTGTGTTGAGTAAGGCTTATTGTAAATATAAAGGTTGCATGTGTCTTTTATCCAGGAACTAAATGGTCAAAGGTGGAGTAGAAACCTGGATTGGGATTAAATGATTCCTACAACACCCAGGTTTCAGGAACAGATGGAAAGTCACCAAGCCCTGGCTCCATTAGCCTGTAAAATGAGAATGAAATGCCTAGTTTATAGGGCATTGTTGGGAGGGAGGGATTCTGTTCTGGTGTTAATGTCTCTGAGACCACAGCTGAGAGACTGGGGCAGGGTCTTTAGTTGCTTCCATCCTAGAAGAGGCCATACTGAGCACAGGTCTTCAGAGAAACAGCTTAATTTTCTTTTCTGTTCTGAACAGAAGGGAGAAAATCAGACCAGTAAAATGGACCAGGCTAGGAGAATGTGTGCTTGTCACAGTGGAACAGTAGATCAGACGATGTGCAGATTAACGCTAAATAAATGGATGAAAGAATGGATAAGTAAATAAATAAATAGTTGACAACAAAGTTTATAATCTTTACCTCTACTTTGGGTTGGTACTAAAACTGTGTGTCAGTTGAAAAATGCCCAGTTGGTTTTTAGGAAACCCAAATGGGGCTTATTTGTGTTTGGGGCACAGTTATAGAAAGGAGAATTCAGGAGGATGTGGGTTTCAGGAGCATGATGTGGAAAACTGAAGATGCTCCTCTGATGCTTCTCTGTGGTCCCTATGACAGGGCTGGGGCTACATCTTACATATAATGCTCCATCTCAAGCCAGGGCAGTGCCATCTCATGCCCTAAGGGAAGCCCTCATTGTTTCCAGCTTCTTTATTTTAAGAGATAAACCTGACCGGTAAGAAGAAGGAAGATTAGATCTTGTATAATTACCAGAGTGCCACATATTATAATGGATGTGACACACAAATGGAGAAAATTAGGGATGTCACTTCTTCAGGAACACACAGTGACAAGTTCATATTCCTGGGACACAGATGCAGATGTTCACAACTCCCATGAAGATCACCACTGAGGGTGACACTGCCCAGGGAGTCTGGGTGCATCCTGAGCTGTTCCTTCTGTGGTCCCTGCTCTTTGCTGTTGCTGTCGTTCATGCCATCTTGACCACCAGATTAGTCAAGGTTCTGCTGACTTGCTGTGATCTCGACTCCTATTCTTCAGGTCCAAAATATTCATGCAGAGTCTCATCTTATACTGTGTATTATGAAATTGGGGAAACCCAAGATAGTTTGTATTAGGGGCATTCCTTAGGAGTATTGAGTGCAGGCTTATCAGAATTCTTTCCTGCAATGTACATCTGGAGCATACTGGTCATGAGAACTTTGACAGTTGGGTAGACAACCAGCAGAGTGAGTAGCCAACGAACCATTATCTTTTCTGCAGAGATCATTAGAAACAAGGTGTTGGCTCTTACCTCTACTTAGAGGCATGCCCTTCCCCAGCAGGAGAAGACTGGTGGCCCTTTCAGCATTTTTTTCAGCTCTAAGCAGTCCAGTACTTCTTCCTAAGGTTGTTTCCTCATGTAGTCTTTGGTTCCTATTGGCTGCAGAGCAGCAAACATCTCTATCACGGGACACTTCCTCTTCACTTAACATTTGGGGGTTGCAGCCCTTTGCTGTTCATTGCATGGACAACAGCAATCAGCATGTAGATTGAGTTGCTAAGATAAGAAGTACATTATAGAGCTGAGTTCGCCTCTTCTGGGAAGAAAGTCAGCTTCTCAAAAGAGGGACTGATTGGCTGTCTCTGCCACTGGGGAAGGAAAAGCAGAATGGTTTTTATAAGGAGGAAACCTCCCAGCCCTCTATGCATACGGGAGCAGAAAGGATTGGGGGAAAGGAGGTTAAAGTGGGCTGAGGGATCCATCAGTCTGCATGTGCTGGGGCCTGGTCCTGTCTTCCATGCTAAAGACATTTCATATTACATCCTCTGTTGGTGATTGTGGATGGTCCTTGAATCCACATGCCTTGTATTTCCAAAACCACCTAATTGTTGCTGAGCCTTGTATATCTAAGGCAGATAATGTGCAATGTTAGCCCCTGGGCACTGGGACCCAGGACAGCAAATTCAGATAAAAATAATATTTGGGCAAAGAGTGTAAGAGGTAGGTAACTATGGAAGGTTTCCAATAGACATTTAGGGCTCTGAAAAAGTGAACCGAGACCTCATGAGGTGAAATAGCTCACCAAAGATATTTTTGTTGGTAGATGATCGGGGACAAAACTTTGGCCATCTGACTGTCGAGATGGCTCAGTGGTTAAGAGCACTGACTGCTCTTCCGAAGGTTCTGAGTTCAATTCTTAGCAACCACATGGTGGTTCACAACCACCCGTAATGAGACCTGACGCCCTCTTCTGGTGTGTCTGAAGACAGCTACAGTGTACCGGAGCAAGTGGGGCTGACCAGAGTGAGCAGAGGTCCTAAATTCAATTCCCAACAATCACATGAAGGTTCAGAATCATCTGAACAGCTTCAGTGTACTCATATACATAAAATAAATAAATCAACCTAAAAAAAAAAAAAACTTTGGGCAGCAAAATTTTACTTTTCCTGTTAATGACAGAGTCTTTCCAAAGAGGAAGCTGTGTGGAAGACATGGTTTTGGTAAATGAACACAAATCTTGCATAACAGCCAGTGTCTAAAACCCTTTGCTGGGCATCTTGTGTTTGGTGGATCTATCAGTTATGAACATTCTAGGGTTAGCCCTGAGCTGATAATATAGCTGGGCCTCAGGGCTGTTGTGGTCATGGAGTGCTAAACTTGGAGACATGCCACTTTACTTTTTGGGTCACACCAGCCATTACAGAAGTCAAAGCTCTAAATAAGGGCCAGAGAGAAGTCTCAGCTGGTAAATAAAGGTGCTTAGCATGAAGCCTAATGACCCGAGTTTAAGAAGGTAAGAGCTGATTCTCATAAGTTATCCTCCAACTTCCCCACATGTGTCATGTGCATGCAAACATGAGTGCACATGTGTGCACACACACACTAAATAAAATACAATTTTAAAAAGTTTTTTTTTAAAGCTCTAAATGAAGTAAAAATGTCAAACCAGTCATTTCCTGTTCATTTCCCCAGTTCTTCCTGCACCCAGCCTGGCTCGTGATTTTCCCGGGGATTTTATGGTTCCTTGTGTTTGGACTTTCAGTCATGACTCCTACAGCTGATCTCCAGCATGCTTCCCCCTCCTTCCCATCACTGCCTCCACTGAGAACGCCTCCACTCCACCTGGTACTGCTTTCTGGGCACTGCACAGCTGGTCTTGTCCCATCAGAGGTGTTGATCTGCCCCCATGCTGAAGGATAGTACCAAGAAAGCTCAGTGATACTGGAAACCTTGCTGTTGCCCAGGAGTGGGGCTGACTTCCCCAGCAGACCAGACACTGTCTAGCAGTGTATATCCATCCAATGAAGTTCACTGCCAGGCACTGTGATGCTACATGCTGGACTACCTTGTCTCGTAAAGCAGGGTCTGTGCCCCCCACTGGAACACCCTGTTTGAATGAGGAAACAGGCAGGCAAACAAACAGGTTCCGTGCAGTGTGACAGACCTACATATGATCATAATACATAGGAGTTTTTACAACCAAATGGAAGCACAGCCTCCATTTTTCAGAGGAGGTGATGGCATTGGAAAGGGAACAGCAACGAAACCAGTGAGTAGAGCTGGAGGAAGGGCCCAAAAGAAGGCCACTTCTGCCTGGCAAATGCCAGGGAAAGAGACAGGCACCTACAGGTCAGAGCAGATGGTGGAAAGATCCATCTCTCCTGTGCAAAGGAACTGAGACATGTATCTCCTTGATGAGGTCAGGACTGCCTATGAGCAAGAAGGCATTCAGGCTACAAAGTTCCCCCAAACAAAGCAAAAGAACCTTGAGTGAGGGGCCAATAGGAACTTCCTATCACAATGTCTTATTCCAATGCTATTCCACACATTAGGGAATGACCTCTGATAGCCATACTTCATACCCTTAGATCTGAGAGAGTGAGTTTAACAAGTAAATAGCAAGTGAAAATTAAAGAATAAATAGCAAGAGATAGATGGTAGGTAGATCTTGCTATTTATTCTTTATATATTAAATACTAAATAATACTCTTTAACATGTATAAAATATGTATTTGTATATATATATAGAGAGAGAGGGGGGGAGTGCAAGTGAGCGCCAACCTTCAAGTTGGGTGCTCAAAAATATCTAGCAGAAATGGACTAGGGAAGCCCCAGTGTGTCAATCAGCTGGAGTTCCCAACAGAAAAAGTTGTAGGCAGAGCAGGGTGTCCCTTTGGGTGAGGCTTCAGAGTGAAAGAACAAACGGCAGCAGGAAGGGAACATCATCAAATCGGAGGTGTCCCACTTTCCTTTCTGTCACTGCAGTGAAAAACCCTGACAAACAGCAACTCGGGAAGACAGGGGTCTATTTTAGCTTACAATGCCAGGCTACAGTTCAACATAGTGAGGAAGTCAGGAAGAAACTTATAGCAATTAGTCACATCCACAGTCAAGAGCAAAGAGAGGATGAGTACAAGCATGTGTCCCTGTGCACAGCCCCCTTCTCGAAGGCTCAGGACGCAGCCCAGGAAATGCACGGTGGGTCTTCCCATTTTAATAACCCAACTAAGAAAATCCCTCACAGGCATGTTCACCGGCCAACCCAATCTACACAATCACTGAGCCCCTCTTCCCAAGAGATTCCGGATTGTGTCAAGTTGACAGTTGAAACAATCACAAGAGATTTATGAATCGCCTGTATCAACTGACTAGGGGAGCCCATTAAGGTAGCAAGCTGGAGTTCCCAAAGGAAAGAGTCCCAGGCTAGGCAGAGCGCAGGGTCCCTTTGGATGAAGCTGTCAGGTAAAAGAACAAATAGTTACAGATAGAGATAACACTTTCAAATTATGTGCTCACAACATCCAGGAGAAGTCAACCGGAGAAGTTGAGGCAGTCGGCTTGAGTTCCCAGTGAAGATGAGGCAGTCGGCTGATGTTCCCAATTGAGCTTGGTCTATATGGATGAGTGCCCCATGGCTGAACTTCTGGGGAAATTCTGGCTTCTCTTTCCCACTGTGGGCACTTTTATATCATGGGATAAACAAGAGTAACATCTGTTGAAAATGGTTTACCTTCTAGCTATTTTTAACGAGAGGATGGTTTTCCTCGTGGGCTGTTTTGCCGCTTTTTTCTCTTCCTGCCACAGAGTTGGGTGGAAAACCATTCTCATACAAGGGTCCTTGTAGGAGAGTTTAAGATAAGCATACTTGGGTCTGAAATGGGAAGTTGGGAGTAATTTTGCCTCCAGATTCAGCTTTTTAGTGAGCTCAGAACATATGTGTGTAATGCACACGACAAATACCTACAGCTCTATCATTATACCAAGTGATTTATTCCCCAAACACAAACTCAGCAGCACGAGAAATGTTCCTAGGGTGGGAGTCTCTGCCTCTCTGTCCCCTGAACCTGTTTCTGGAAGGATAAGGGAAGTCCAGTTTCATCTTTCCATCACCCCAGGCAACTTGGCTTTTCATAGGCAGAACTTGCTACAGCTCTTCAGTTTACTTGGTTACGGTTTATATTGTACACAGGTAAGTCCCTACTGTGTGGTTTAGTTTTCTCGTCTTGGAAACTGTAAGAAACGTGCTTGAGTTTCCTTTTTACAAATCTTGGGAAGGGCAAAGACTCAGATTCTGGCTAGGTACTCAGTGAGACCAAAGTGGTGTCCCCATCTTTGTTTGTTGGCACTCCCATTTGAACACAGCCTGAGCACAGCCTTTGCTTCCCTGGGGCCATCATAAGGCCATTATGAAGAGCTCCGACTCCACTCCCTGAACTCCTGGGCACGAGAACTGCTTGCTTAGGTGATGCCTGAGATGGTATGAATGCACACGAGAACTGCTTGCTTAGGTGATGCCTGAGATGGTATGAATGCACGCGCGCGTGTGTGTGTGTGTGTGTGTGTGTGTGTGTGCATGTGTGTGTGTGTGCATGTGTGTGTGTGTTCATGTGTTCATGTGTGTGCATGGGATGCATGCACAACAAGAGTGTGGAGGTCAGAGCATGACCTCTGGTTTCAGTCTTTAAGTGCCTTCTACCTTTTACTTGAGACCAGTTTTGTCATTGGTTGTAACTTATGTTGGTCAGGCTAGCTATGAATTTCTGGGAACTTGCCAGTCTCCACCTCCCATCTTGGTGCTGTTAGTATTGTAGGCACACACCACTGAGCCTGGGTTTTAAATTTCCTTAATTAAATTAATTCCTTGGCAACTTTATGCATGTATATAATGTATTCTGATTAATCTCTTCCCCAGCCCTCTCCCATTTCCCTGTCCTTCCTGTCATATGCCTTTCTTCCCACAAGTTCCTCCCTTGGATTCATGACTTTTGGTTTGGTTTCTGTGACCCACTTAGTCTAACTAACTACAGCCGTCTGTGTGACCAAAGGATTAGACTTTCCTTTGGAGCCTGGTGGGGTCACCAGTAGGAGTGAAGGCAATAACTTCATGTCCTCTACAATTTATCAGTGACCCTCCTCCATGTGTGCATGGCTAATGGCCAGCTCATTCTTGTGTACAACCAACATAGGCATCCACAGCTGGTATGATAAGATTACTCCCTGCCCAGACGATGGCATTTCACAGCCCTTCTTCCTATCTTCTAGCTCTTACATTCTTTTTGCCCTCTTTTGAAATGTTCCATAAACCTCAAAAGTGACAGTATAAATGTCCTACTTAGGGCTGAACATTAACCACCAGTATTCTCAGCACCCTGCCATGAATTTCCCTGTCCTCTAGAGATATTTCTCTTCATAAGGTCAGGAGCAGAATTTATCTTTGAGAATTCACATAAATATTTAGAAGGCAGTTTGATACTCTGTCAGTTTAGTTAAACAATAGTATTTGGTTAGAGCTCACGACTTCCTCCAAACCAAAACCTCCAAGCTTTTGATGTGGGTTTTAAGGATCTGCACTAGGGTTTCTACCTTTGCCAGGCAAGTGCTTTATTAAGCCAGCCTCTGAACCTCAACACTTGGAGATTTTATCTCTCCCCAAAATCCATTTTGCTTGGCTTCTTCTAACTGTAATGGAAATACATTTAATCAGAGGAGTGCTGAGTCAGTGGGGGAGGGGATGAACAGCACATGTTACCATGGCATCTGGAGTGGCCATGTCCTCCTTGCGATGCAGAAGGACCTTTTGTTCATTCCATCATTTTTCAGTCGGCATGTACTACTTATATTTTAGTCACTAAGAAATGCAGTTTTTACTTATATTGTAAGTCTTTCAGGAGAAGAGTAGATTGACACACAGTACGTTTCTAATAAATAATTGGGTTTTCAATGGTTGATAATTATAATTCCAACTTCTAACCCTTACCCTAACCCTAACCCTAACCCTAGCCCTAACCCTAACCCTAACCCTAACCCTAACCCTAACCCTAACCCTAACCCTAACCCTAACCCTAACTCTAACCCTAACCTGTAATCCCAGGATTCAGTCGGCAGAGATAGGAGGATTGCTGCAAACTGGAGGGCAGCCTGCTTTCCATAACTAATTCCACATCAGCCAGTACCACATAGTGAGACCTTGTCTCAAAAGACCAAAGAAACAGCAGGGCAGGAGTGGTAGACACTTTTAATCATAGCACTCAGGAAACAGATGCAGGACAATCTTTGGGTTCAAGGCCAACCTGGTCTACTGAGCCAGTCTCAGGACAGCTAGAGCTGTTACACAGAGAAACCTTGTCTTCTAAAACAAATACAAAGGGCTGGGCAGTGGCGGCACATGCCTTTAATCCCAGCACTTGGGAGGCAGAGGTCAGCCTGATCTACAGAGTGAGTTCCAGGATAGCCAAGACTACACAGAGAAACCAGGTCTTAAAAACCAAAACCAAACCAAACCAAGCCCAACCAAACCCAAAACACCAAAACCAAACCAAACCAAACCCAAAATCAAAACCCCAAAACCAAAAGACCAAAGAAATGAGGAGCCATCAATCCCAGTGCTAGCCATCTGGCTTCCTAGATAAGCATGGTCTTATCTACAAAGCCAATTCTTAAAGGGAAGTGTTGTGTCTGGGACTGCATTTTATCATTCTGTTCTCCTTCTAAGGAGGAGGACACTGAGGCCTGAAAGGGGAAAACCTCACAGTGGGGGCAGGGCTAGGATTCAGGTAGTCTGGATCTCTGTCAATCAAGTCGTTTGTTTCTTGCTGAGTAGCAAAAGTGATTTCCCAAGAATTTATAAACTGGGGCATAGATCAGCATACTGAGAAGGAAAATTGTTCACAGTGACACAGCAAGTAAGAGGCAGAGTCAGGCAAGGAACCCCTGGATCCTGACCGCCAGGCTGGCACCGTTACTCATGCCAGGCAGACCATGTGTCCTTGCCAGTTTCAAAAAACAGAGGCTTTTTTTTTTTTTTTGGTTATGTGCCAAAGGCACTGAAAGAATATGCATACACATCTGCAAACTCCATGCAGCTATTCAGCAAGAATGTGGCAGCTGCGGTGGTCTGGGCTCTGAAGCATGGGCACACCTGTTCTTTATGCCTACATCTATTTCTTTCCAACCAAGAAGGAAAAATGCTCACAGATATGCAGTTCAGGTTCAGCTCACAGACATGGGTTCTTGTGTGTGTGTGTGTGTGTGTGTGTGTGTGTGTGTGTGTGTGTGTGATACATAAAAGTCAGGGAGTAATGAAATTAAAGGTCTTTCTTTATTCCTATCAGAGGGAGCTCCCTGCAAGGTCATTAAACTATGATGAGGTTTAGGAGGGCTTTCTAACCACGCAGAAACCACCCCAGGAATTCAATGCAGTGCCATTACAGTGTAGCTCCTTCCCCACCAACTGTCTGCTATGATACTGTAGAAGTAAATAGCTGAGCTTCTGGAAAAACAGTTAAGGGAGAGAGAAATTCGGTAGTATCAGCAAAGGAACAGATTTTTATTTTCATCCTCCACTTCTCTCTCCATCCTTTTCTCCTTTTCCTGTCCCCCGCCCCTCCACCCCTGTCTTCTTAGAAGGCAGGATCTTGTTACATAGCACTAACTAGCTCCATCCATCCTCCTGTCTTAATTTCCCTAGTGATGGGATTACAGACATAGGCCTCAATGGCCATCTCAAAACATGACTTTCTTAGCTGGGCAGTGGTGGTGACTACCTTTAATCCCAGCACTCAGGAGGCAGAAGCAGGTGGGACTCTGTGACTTCGAGGCCAGCCTGGTCTTCAAAGAGAGTCCAGGACAGCTAGGGCTACACAGAGAAACCCAACCATGAACTGCACACCCCGCCCCTACCCCAAAATGATTTTTTTAATGTATATGTGTGTGTGTGGCATGTATGGGTATACATATGTATGTCCATGCGCATGTGGATGCCTGAGGTTGATCTTTGAAGTTTGCTTTTATTACTTTCTATCTTAGTCATTGGCACAGGGTCTCTCAGCTACACCCAGAATTTGCCAATGTGGCTAGTTTAACTAGTCAGCTTGCTTCGTGAAACTCTTGTCTCTGCCGTCCAAGTACTGGATTTACAGATAGATTGACACTCTCACCTAACATTTGCATGGGATCTAGAGATCTAAATTCTGGTCTTCACACTAGTGGTGCTCTGGATAGTCATATGTTAATTTGACAGAGGTTAAAGTCATCTGAGAGATAGGAACTTCTATTGAGAAAATGCCTCCATAAAATAGTGTAGTAGGCATTTCCTTAGTGAATGACTGTTTGGAAGGGCCCAGCCCCTTGTGGATGGTGCTTTCCCTCGGCTAATGGTCCTGGGTTCTGTAAGAGCAAGCCATAGGGAGCAAGCAGCCCTCTATAGTCTTTATATCAGTTCCTGCCTCTGGCTTCCTGCCATTTGAGTTCCTGTCCTGACTTTCTTGAAGATGAACAGTGATGGAAATATAAGCCAAATAAACCCTTTTCTCACCAACTTGCTTTTTGGTCACAGTGTTTTATTCTAGCAAGACAAGTGGCAAGGACCTTATCCACTGAGCCATTCCAAAAACTGCCCTCCAAAAGTGCTTTAAAAAGAAAAATAAGAAAAGGAATGAGATAGCAACTATTAAAACTGACAGGAACGAGAGATACATTTGCCAAGTGGTAGAGGTGTCCTGTGTGGCAAACAGGCCTAAGATGACAGCCGTGCAGACACAGAGCACTGACAACAATACCCTGTGTTACCACAGAGTCTGACATTTGTCAGGATTTCTCAGAAATACACATTTACTTGATCATTTTGTGACCCTACAAGATGAGCCAGAAGTTAACGTCATTTTATATGTAAGGAAAGTGGCAAGTTTACATGGGGAAGTCAGGGAACCGTGCATCTGGTGTCAGCCTCAGAGCGTTGGACCACTGTGGTTGTGCTCATGCCAATGCTGACAGGTCTGACAGGCGGACGATGCAGGAAAGCAGTAGGCTTTCTACAACCCCTGGAGGGCAATGCTGAACAGGTAGTTGGCACAGGAAGACCTCGCCATGCTTCCAGCCTAGTGATCACCATTCCGTGACAAAATTAACATCTGTCACTGGAAGGAGCAGATGATCTTCCTTTCCAGTCATCTGTCCTGGACCTAAAGTGGGGCACTGAAGATGTGGGAGTGAGTATTGCCATAGAGTCAGTGTCTCCCAGGACACTCTGGCTTATCCGATATGTAGTGAGAGCAAAGATCGTCTCGTTCGTGCTCCTGTGGCATAGTGTCTTCCTTGGCCAGGCAAATATCCAAATCTTTTTCCTCTCAGCACCAAGCCCACAAACCATGGTACAAATGGGGTGGCACCTTCTTGGTGAAGGGCTTGCTTCTTTCCCTGTATTTTCTTGTCTTCCTCCAGCTCTACTCCCTCTACTCATCCCCTCTGTGTGAAAAGCTCTTCATCTTAGTCATGGCAGGGGATTTCTGTGAGCGTGCATTCGGCTTGGATCATAATCTCTCTGTGGTGCTCAGGAATCCAAGCAGCCACCATGAGCGACAGACAAAGGGCCTTGCCAGATGCTTGACGTGTAGGAAGCACCAACTCTATGTAAAAGTTCTTTTGTTCACTTTGTGTAATTGTCATCTCAATGGCTTATGATCTGTTAACCCAGGCCTAGGAAGGTTCTGGCCTCTGGACAATCTGATCTAGGCCTACAGTGTTTTCAGCCTCTGAGACTTACAGCTGAATACACTCATGCTTTCTAGTTCCTTCTGAACTCTGGCAGGCTTAACTCAGCCATGCTAGCTCAAACTGCTCACCCAGATGACTGGTTCAGTCTGGCTTTGCTCTCGACCTCTGACTGAACTGCTCTCCTTGGCCTCTAACACTAGCGATCTGTTCTAATCTTCTGGCTCCTTCTCCTTCTCTGGCTCATTCTGTCATCACCTGGGTCTAGCCTTTTCTCTCTTTGCAATCTGTCTCGGTACAACTGTAAAACAGCCCCCCCCTTTTCTTTCCCCTCCTCTGCTCCCTTTTATGTTGGCTCTCTTTCCTCTTTCTTCTTGTGAGAGTTTGGCATAGCCTATTCTGTCAAATCTTTCTCTGATTCATCACTTTCTCTGCCCCTCAATTAGACATCATTTTTTAAAACACAGGTGCTTCCCTTTACAAACTAACTTTACCTTCATTGCTTGAGATTAAAGGTGTGTACTAAGGCTGAGCCACACCACAACTAGAAACAGTTTTTTTTTTTTTTTTCTCTAATAAACAACAAAATCTCAGGGTTTACAGTGTGATCAAATATCTTGCAACAAAGATAAGAGCTGTGATTCTGAATCCAGTTCTTTGGTTTGATGGGATTTGCTTGTATTAGAGTTGGATGGAGTCTTAAAGACTTTCATCCAGTTCATTGTTCAGTGGGGGGCTGGGGGGGTGGGGAGCTGAAGGTTCAGAGCCCTTGAGTAACTAGCCACGTAAAACAGTCACTTTTTCCTCTAGATGTCCCTATGTTTCTAAATCTCTTTTGGATAGTCCCCACCCTACTTTTAAATGTGATTACTCTCTAGGTAGCTCTCTCCTTTCTAAACAACTCACAGGAAAAATGCCTTCAGCCTACCATGGAGAATGTGACTGAATTGTCTCTTGATGCCATCAGAAAGGACATGCCCCTCTAACAGCATGGGCGGTCTTTGCTTTCTGCCCTATTTTTTAAGCCTTTTACGTGAAGAGATAGGAAGGTTTCCACTCATATCTGTTTCCCCAGCAGGCAAGGTTGACTCCTCCCCTGTGCCCTCCCCCCTTTCTCTGGTCTAGCCTTTTCTTGCGGAGGCACAACTCCTAAGCCTGTAAGCCAGATGCGCCCGAAAGTCAAATAAAGGTCAGTGGACTAGAGAGCTGGTTCTCGGCTTAATGACCCCCCCCCCAAAGTAATATTTTAAAAAGCTTTCTCTTCATTTCATGCCAAAGTTCAGTTTGATTTATTGGACTAGAGGCAGCCTCGGCTCCAGACATTCAAACACATCAAAGAGTAAAACAGAGAGAGAGAGAGAGAGAGAGAGAGAGAGAGAGAGAGAGAGAGAGAGAGAGAGAGAACAAGATGAACACCTTTCTATATGGCCTCTGGAGGATAAAGGTACAGTGGGTGGGTTTCAGGGGAATTCTTGATATTTTCATCATGGATCCTCAATATGTGGGCATAAGCATTTTGGAAGGCACCGAGAAAACTGCCAGGCTAAAAATACTTATAAAACAGCCTTGATCAAGGAGAATGCAGAGACGAGTGTGAGGTCTTCAGGAATGTGTGAGACTCAGTATGGCAGCCAGACTTGGTGCATAGCTTAGGCTCCTGTGCCAGGCAACAGAGCCATCCATGGTCAGCTGGGCTTGGCTAGAGAGAAGTGTGCCAGCCTAGTACAAGAGTGTAGGAGGGGCACCTATCACTTGTCATGTGGCCTAAAACTACAAGTGTAAGAATGAAACCACTGTTTGGAAAATTGAATGTTGCTGAATGGCTTTTTTTCAGGCAGTTTCAGTGAAAGTTCACACCTTCAAAATGAACTAGTGGAGTGCCATTTATTGCATTATTCAATGTTATATTAGCCATTAAGAATGAATACTTATAGCTGGGTCTGGTGACACAGGACTATAAATTCTAGTATTCTAGAGGCTAAAGCAGGAAGACTGCAAGTTTGAAGGTAGTTTAGGCTATCTATTAGGACCCTGTCTCTTCCAGGTAGTGGTGGCACATGCCTTTAATTCTAGCACTTGTGAGGCAGAGGCAGGCAGATTTCTGAGTTCGAGGCCAGCCTGGTCTACAGAGTGAGTTCCAGGACAGCCAGGACTATACAGAGAAACCCTGTCTCGAAATCCCCCCCCCCAAAAAAAGACCCTGTCTCAGAAAAACTAATGGAAATATGTAAGGTAAATAAAATAAAAATAATAAAAGCCTGCCTCCAAAGAATAATACCTTTTTAAGTATTCTGCATAATTTCTTCTATATATCAGTTTTCTACTTTTTAAAACTGAAAGCTACAAATTATATATGTTTATGGCATGCCAGCATGTTTTTGACACATATACATTGCCGAATGACTACATTGAGCTAATTCACAAACATTGCCTCATGTTTATTATCTGGGACTAGGAACACAAACTCCACTCTCTCTTGGCAATTATCAAGCCCAAATGCATTGTTAGTAATTACAGTCACCATGTTATACAATAGAACCTCAGACCCTTTCCTTCCAGCTGACCTTGGACAGCCATTGCCCAGCCTCTCCCCAGCTGCCTTCTGTGAGTTGTGACAACCTTGTGTTTACTTCGATTGCCCTTCATTATGGTTGTAATTCGTTCTTATTGGCTTCCTATTCTCTGTCTACTCCATTTCCAGAGCCTTTTTGCTAATTTATTTATTTATTTATATTATTTTTAATTATGTGTATGTGTGGCTATGTGCACATAGGTGCATGTGTCCCTGGAGGTCAGAGATGTCAGATATCCTGGAGCTGGAGGCTGGAGTTATAGGAGATCCTGAGCCATCCTGTGTGGGTGCTAGGAACTAAACCCTGGTCCTCTGTGAGAACAGCCCATGCTCTTAACCACTGAGTCATCTCCCCAGCCCCATCTTACGTTAATCCTTAATTCCATGTTCCTGACACATAATTATGAAAGTTTTCTTTCCTGATTCTCTTTCAGGTCTCCGGAGGCATTCCTAATAATGACCAGGCTCTTGGACTTCATGTAGAAACACCCTACTTCCCTTCATCCTTCTGTCTAGATGTTTTAAAATTTTATACAACCCTCCGAACTGAGGGACACAGGGCCCTTCTTCTTGAGCCCCAGGTCATGTTCTACGTGTTGGTGAAGCACAGGTGGAACCACCTATCTGTTCATTTTTAAAAACTGTACCTGCTGTGTATGCAGTTGCATCTACCTCATATGCCCTAGAATGTGTGGCACTGTACATGTGTACAACATGTAATGATCAAGTCAAGCTAATTAACATGCCTATCCTCTAAGTCATTTATTGTTTCTTTGTGTCAGGAACATTCATTCAAAATCCATTCTTCTTGCTCTTTTGTAATCCATGTTACTGTTAACTGTGCTCACCCTACTGTGCGATACAGCTCTTGAATTTGTCCTAATGGGATTGTCATAGCCAAGCACCAAGCCCTTTCCCCCCTCCCTCTTCACATCCTCCCCAGCTTTGGGAACCACTTCTCTTTGCTTCCATGACATTTTTAGCTCCTTCATTTGAACAAGAATATACAGGATTTTAGTTTCTGGCCCTGGCTTTTTTCAATTTGTTCCTGTTTTTAAATAAAAATTATAGTTTGAGGAAGAGACCTGTTTTTGAGGAATCATGTCAAAGACAATATGATATAAGCAACCACCCACAGGACACAGCAGATGATGTTCCAAGGTATAAATGTGACATTTTGCATTTATATTGTACACAGATCAAGGTAAGTCTGTTTGTCACCCTGATATAATTTGGTTAATCTGTTCCTGGCTATTCCATCAGGAATCTTCGCTTCCCTGGTACCTTAAATTATTTCCACAGTCTGTTCCTTTTAGAGGACAAAAGTCAGATCCCTGTACCCTTCCAACTGCAGTCCTGTGGCCAGCTGTAATTTGTGAGAGATAATTAAGTTAGAGACCATCAGGTGACTCAGGAGAAATGAACACTATTGATGGACTTTTGGGCAGTTTGTCAACAAATTTATATACCCATTTTTTTTCTTTTCTTCAGGTTTGACCCACTGAGGAAGTTTCATTTTGAGTGCTCCATGGAAATATACTGTGTATACCACCTAAGTTGTCTCATGAAAGCAAATCAACATAGGAGTCTGTTGGGGGCATGTAGGCTTTGCTTCTGTGGTGCTTTGTGTTCCATGGCAGAGAAAGGCAAGCATGCTGGTGGGTGGAATCCCAGGGATTGAAGCAGTTCCACTTGCATTGGGTCCAAAAGCTGTTTCCTCGTATGGCTCCCAGTTCCCCATTCTCAGGGAAACTGAAGAGCGAGTCCTGATCAAAGCAGCCACTGTACCTTTGAAAAGCAGAGCTCACCTCTTTTAAAATTAACTTTAATATTAGATGTATGGGTGTTTAGTTTACATGTACGTCTGTGTGCAGTACCCATGGGGGCCAGAAGAGGGCATCAGATTCCCTGGAACTAGAGTTACAGATGGTTGTGAGCCATCACGTGGGTATTGGGAATTGAATCCAGGTTCTCCGGAAGAACAGTTAACAGCGGGTGCTCTTAAACCACCGAGCCATCTCTCCAGCCCCAGAGCTTCTCTCTTGATTGAAGAACTTGTCCATTGGCCTCATTCATAGTGGATGGTCTTCACTGCCTCCAAAAGGATCAACAGCACCTATCCCAGACAAAATTCAAGGAGACACAGCACACCTACATGGTCCAGATGGAGGAAAGATGGTGATCAGGGTTCTCTTCTCAGTCTCCCCTGAGAGTGGGGGCACCAGCATGTCAGCCCCATTTAAATTTCATCTCAAGGTCTTAGTAAATGTCCTGTGCCTCTGAGAGAGAGGAAGGCCTCCTTTCCTCTTTCTGGTGGTTACCTTCAGATATGGTGTAGCTCTCCGTTCTGCTGCTTTCTACAAATGCAGAAGAGTCTTTGTCTCAGGTGGTCCCACTCCCTCATGCTCTAGCCCATGCTCCAGCCAGCCCCAGTAACACAGCACACACTGCATCCACTTCCGCAACTGAGGCCATGCTCTGCCTACTCTATGAACTGCTTCCGTGCCCCACCCATGTCAGTTATTCCAGATTTCCCTGCAGAGCCTCCACCCGAATTGATCCTGTGCCCTCTATCCTCCATCTGGGCCAAGTAGGGGTGCTTCATCTTCTTGAATTTTGTCTGGGATAGGTGCTGTTGATCCTCTGGGAGGCAGTGAAGACTATCCACTAGATAATAAAGACAGGCAGGCAGGCAGGCAAGTGTTTTATCATCTGAATGGTAGGTGTTTAATAAGAATCTGTTTCATGGATGAATAAATGACAGAACGAATATGGTAGAAAATAGAAAAGCCAGAGGCCAAGTGATCTTTGACTCAAAACAGATACAGGGAATGAAGTTTCTATGGTTTAGATGTCATTTGTCCCCTTCAAAGACCATGTTGAAAAGCCACTTTTGGTATAAGAGTTCTGAGAGCTGGTGGCTATTTATGAGGCTTTTGTGTCCTCAAGAGGGATTAGTGGCTTTCTTTCTGGAGGGAGTTCTTAGTTGCAGAGGATAGGTGGGGGTAGGGGGGAGCCTTTGTCGCTTCCACACCTGTCCACTTGCCCTACCAATGTTCTCTACCATATTGTGAGGCAGTATGAGACCCTTGACAGATGTTACTGCCCAGTCTTGGACTTCCAGCCTCCAAAACTCTTGATAAATAAATGTCTATTCTTTATAAATTACCCAGTCTCAGATATACTATGACAGCAATAGGAAAGTAGAACATAAGAGAAATAGATAAGGATGGGGGTTTAGTCCTGTAGTAGTCTCCTGGCATGCATGAGACCCTGGGTCCCATCTCTAGCACTTCAGAGGGGGAAAAAGAGATAAACAAAGACAGCAGTAAACATATAAGGAAACACATAGCTGGCTCCTGAGACAGATGGGAAACCTCATCTGTCCTTGTGGTATCAGTAGGGTGTCAAGCATTGTTAAAACACTGTTCAATTCCTGCTGGGCAGTGGCTCATATTTGTGATCTCAGAGATGCTGAGGTAAGTTAAGATCGATGTGAATTTAAGGCCAACCTCAACTATAAAGTGAGTTCCATATTAGTTGGGACTACAGTCAGACCTTGCCTCCACCTCCATCCCCCCCCCCCCAAAGTCCCCAAACAACTGATAAGTTTACTGTTAGTGTTAATACTCTTCTTACTGTAGGTTAGGCGCTCCTTCTGATGGTCACTCTTGGTTGTTGTTGTTTTTTTTTTTTTTTTTTTTGAGACAGGGTTTCTCTGTGTAGCCCTGGCTGTCCTGGAACTCACTCTGGAGACCAGGCTGGTCTTGAACTCAGAAATCCACCTGCCTCTGCCTCCCGAGTGCTGGGATTAAAGAGTGTGCCACCACTGCCCACTGATGGTCACTCTTGATGGTTGCTGAAAGACCATGGTTCTCAACCTGTGGGTTGTGACCACTTTGGGGGTCAAATGACCCTTTCACAAAGGTCACCTAAGATCATCAGAAAACACAGATCTTTACATTATGATTCATAGCAGTAGCAACATTATAGTTAAGAAATAGCAATGAAAGCTGGGCATATACAAAGAAACCCTGTCTCAAAAAACAAAACAAAACAAAAAACCAAAAAAACCAAAAACCAAAAACCAAAAAACAAAAACAAAAAAAAGAGAAAGAAATAGCAATGAAAATAATTTTGGGGGGATGGTCATGATAACATGAGGATCTGTATTAGGAAGGTTGAAAACCACTTCTGTAATAACTTAAGAAGTTGGGTTGGGGCAATTTGACTTTCCGATTGGCAGTTGGTGGATTCTGTTTTACTCTCCTTGTGCCTTTGAGCAAAAAGACAGTTGAATAAACAGCCAGCCAGACCTCCCTTAGGACAATACATCCATTTGAACATTCCATAGAAACCTTGAGAAAGCGACTGGTGACTGAAGCTGGTTGTTTAGGCTCCTGGAGGCTCGTGCTCAGTCAGAGTTTTTGCTATCATAAGCCTCAGTGATGACTAGGTGACATGCAACCATTTTTCCCTGGACCAATGAGACAGTATTTCCCTTTGTGACTGCTGTGAGGGTGTAAACACAAGCCTTCATTTGCATGTGAGCTTTGCTATATTCAGTGCAGATGCCCCTTCTCAGGCTATATACACAAGCTTTTTTTGGCTTACTTTGTGAAAGTGTCTGTTGGGAAACACTTTCTTATGCTGATTTTCCTGGCCTTATATTAGACCCAGTAAAAGGCTTCTCTCCAGTGTTTGTGGAGTGGGCTCAACAGGTGACAAGACAAAGAAACAGCAGAGACAGAAGAGGAAACTGAGTGACAGTGGCAATAATAGTTAAGTAGTCAGCAGGCTGAGCTGCAAAAGTGGCAAGATGGCTGGCTCTTGATGACTGAAGAAGGGGGAACCTCAACAGTTGTGAGGGGAGGAACAAAAAAGGTGGTAGAAGCAGAAAAGAGGCACGGTAGTTTCTGTTTTCTGGAAAGTTCGAGAGAGCTGTAAAGCCTTTAAGGCCTCACAGACTTCAGAGCTTGGGAGTTAGAAGGCTCACCACTGTGGCCTGCTGAAGAATCTCAAAGCTCAGGGAAGCTAGGAGATGCCATGCCAGCTCTGTCAAGGGCTAGGAAATCAGGACTCCTTATGTGCACACAAGAACTATAACAACCTCAACAACATTGTTGTTGCTTGCTTGCTGCTTCTGCTCACTGCTAATGGCTAGACTGAGGGACACAAAAGCTGCCCAAACCAAGCACTTGGAGAGATTCTCCCTGTCTACCCATAATTTCTATCTCGGGACCTCAGCCAGCTGATTAGTAACACTGCCACTAGAGATCATGCCTTGTGTCCTAGTTGGGTTTCTGTTGCTGTGATAAAAACTGACCAAAAACAACTTGGGGAAGGAAAACATCGATTGCAGTTATTTCTGCCACTGAGGATACTAGGGAAGGAGCTCGAGGCAGGAACCTGGAGACAAGAACTGAGGCAGAGATTCCGGAGGAGCTACTGCTTATTGGATTGTGGGCCTTAGGACCTGGAAGAAACAGCTTTTTGAAACCGTCCTCTTTGGCCAAGGAGAAAGACCTCTTTTTATCTTCCTCAGCTACCTTTCTTATATAGCCCAGGTTTGTCTGTCCAGGGATGGCACTGCCCACAGGAAATGGATCCTTCTACATCCATTTGCACTTAAAAAAATGCCTCTCTACCTGGTCATAGGCCAATCTGATTGATCTAGGTAATTCTTCAATTGAGATTCCCTCTTCCCCGGTGATGCTGGGTGTGCCTCTGCTTGACAGTCTAACCATGACACTGAATATCCTGAAATTTCACATTCTTGGAATTTTCCATGAATACCAGAATATTTTGTACACATGAACACAGTGTAAAAGTGGTCTGGATGAGAAAACAAGTCACTAGCCCCTAGACAGAACCTGGCAGGGCTGGAGGCATCCAGAGCCATGGGCTACTGCAAAGACAACAGATAGGGTTGAAATTGTGTCTCCTAACCTGTGTGCTATGGTCATCTAGGATACTGTGGGCTCTGGGGGGGGGGTCCTGGGAGCTGGGCAGGGGGATATCAAGGGAGGAGTAGGATAGGTGTGGAATATACATTCATCTCTTCATGATTGACTAAGAATTCTACATGTCTTTCTTTTCAGCCAAAGAGGACAGTTTCGGAAAACTGTTTCTTCCAGGTCCTGAGACCTGCTGCTTTGACTCCCATGCTCTGAGACCCATGGCAAAAATACCAAGTACTTAGGAAGTGCAGGGTACTTGCTAACAATTGCTTCCATCCATACATTCCCAGCTCTGTGGTCAAGGAGTTTTACTAATTCTTCTTTCATACATGAGAAAACTACACTTCAACTGACAGGCAGCTTATCCCACTTGACTCTGGCAAGAGGCAGATACAGGAGTTGGACTCAATTTCAACTGAGTTGAAATTCCAGTTCTTTGTCTAATATAAGTGCCTGGTGCCATATTGCCTATAAGTAGGCAGAGGCCCCAGATCCATAGGTCCCAGGAAAGAGTGAGGTCTACAAATGTGAGGAACAACACAATCAAAGCCCGAGACCATAGAGCTGTTTATAATTTTGGATGCAAAAAAAAAAAACATTCACTGAGCTTGTTCACTGTGGATAACACCTTTGTCGGGGCCCAGTGAGGGTGGTATTATAGTTCTCACAAGTTCACAAGATGCAGAGATGTTGAGTAGCTCCCAAAGGGTCTTCAGCCTTTGAGGCAGAGGCAGAATTTGAACTGAGATAGAGTTCTTGCACTATGCAAGGCTGCCTTCAAGGCTAGAGGAAAAGCTTCCAGATCTTAGTGTTAATATGTAGGTCTGACACTAAAAAGATGGCTCCAGATAGTATGTTATTTTCATGTTGATCTGCTGCTCTTAAGAACTTCAAAGTAGTTGATGTTCGTTGCTTCTGAAAGACATGATATCCAAGTACCAAAGAAGACACTTCCTTCGCTCAGAATGCTTCCTGTTTCAGAAACTGCTATTGCTTGGGTCTGGGATGTCTTCCAAAGGACTGAATGTTGAAGGTGTGGTCCTTGCTTGACATTCTTAGGTGTCAGCCATGGTTCTAGAAGGTACAATATTTCAGGAATCTTTAAGAGATGGGGTCTAGTTGGAAGTCTTACCCCTCTTAGCTGGGGAGTGACTATGGGGCACTGATATCCTCTCTGTTTTCACACATGTCCCTTAGGTGAGCAGCGTTCCTTACCACACTCCCCATCCATGATGTGTTACCAGTGGACCTAAAGCGTCAGGACTAGTCATGGCTCTAACTCTCCAGGTCTGAATCAAAATACACCATTACTCCTTAGAAGTTGACTTAGTGCAGCTTTTTTTTTAATATAGCAACAAAAAACTGATTCACACAGAAAAGCAGATTAGAGTAAATCTAAGGCAGAACAAGGAGCTGCTACACTCTGACTATTCTCTACCATCAAAATTGTTCTAGCATTGAGCTGGGCTCTCAACTTATTATAGGGCATACCTGGTTTCCATTACTCTAGTTTACTAACCATTATCATCTCTAACATTTCAAAAAGGAAACTGATGCATAGATCGGTAAGGTCACTTACCAAGGTCACCTACATGGTATAATTAGAGCTAAGATTGAATCCTGTATGCCAAATATGTGTCCTTAGCACAACTGTTATAAGATAGATACAGGTCAGAAAAAAATCTCTTAAAAATAGTTACTGTTCTGAATTGTTAAATATTCATGCAAATAGAAGAATGCAGATAAGAAAGATGTACAGGTCAGTGAGCTACTGTAAACCAAATGCCCCTGATACTTCTGCTTCCTGCTACTGTGTTTGCTATTGCTGGATTGCTGTTTTGCTGGATTGCTTGTTGAAGTTATCCTGATGATGGAGATTGGACTTGCCCCAAGGAACTCATCACCCTAATCATCAGGAAGTAGTCTAAAGAGGTCTACAACTCCTTTCCCCTCTAGCCTTCTTTCTCCCCTACCTAGTGAGGGGGACTTGGAAGGGTGGTAGATGATAGTACCCAATAAAGTAGTGCCAAGAAAGTACACCAACGCTTACATGTCTTTTAGGGTTCATTCCTATTGCTCTGTGTAGCTGGTTCATGAGTCTAGGTAACTTTGTATTCACATCGTGTTGGTCGTGGATATTTAACTTGCCAGTGTTGGTTACAAATCCTAACGCTTAGTGTTCTAATGTGAGTCATAACGGAACTGCTGATAGGTTTCCCATGAACTGTGAGCAGCAGTATATGAAAGCTTTCTACAGTCTTGTGAGAATTTTACGTTCTTGGTCTTTTTCATTTTAATTTCCCCAGTGGGTGTGTAGTGGTATCTGACCGTAGTTCCAACTTGTGCTTTCTTGAACATTGAAATAATTTCCTGTATCTAGTGGCCAATCAGATGCTGTCTGGTGTGAATTGTCTATTGAGTATTCAGGCTTCTTGACCATTTTTCTTTTAGGATAACTGTCTTTTTCTAAGTTCTCATATATACATTCATTTTCCTTCCTGTATGTGTGATAGTGCACAGAGGTCAGAGGAAAATTTAGGGAAACTGGGTCCTGGGAAGTGAATTCAGGTCATCAGGCTTGTTGGCAAGTGTTTTTATCCACTGAACCACATCTCTAGCCTCAATATACAGTGAGGGAAGGAGCATGTTGGGACTGGAGAATGTAGGGGAAGAGTAGGCAGGGAGAGAGCCCACGTCTGGCCTGAGTTCCTGTGCTCTGGGCAGGTGGACACAGGAGGACTGCTGGAGGCTTCCCACTTGGCCCCGGGTGGGCATCTGGCTGTGTGAAGCCACTGGACCCCACTTAATGGGGGGTGGACAAGGGGTAGCCCCTGATACCAGGGGCTCTTGGGTGACACCCTCAGCCCTGGAGTTACGGGAGAGAAGGCAGGGGGAGAGAGATTCCAACATAGGTGAGAGTCCTTAATCTGGTCCATGGCTGGAGCACAGGAAGGCCTTCTGATGGGAGATTAGAAGAAAGCCTATCCTATTGTCCAAGCAGAGTGGGCCCTTAATGAACAGAGACAGTCTATTGTTTTAGAGCTTTATTGTAGAAAGGCAGGGGGAAAGAGAAAAGGTAGAAAGAGAGAGATTGGCCATGACCAAGAGGAGAGAAGAGGGAAAAGGAGAGAGAAAGAAAAAAGGCTAGAGGAAGAAGGAAAGTAAGAAAAGTAAAAGCTTAAGAGAGTATGAGGGAGAGATTGAGGAGAGAGAGTAAGAGGGAGAGAGGAAGAGAGTGAGGTGGGGCCAAGCAGCCTCTCTTAAAGTGGGATTGTTAGCTTGTTGTTGCTAGGTAACTGGGAAGAAGTCTAGCCTGAAGGTCAGAAGCTTGGGACATTGTCTACTTGACTGAAAGCCATGAGCTTCTTCTATAGGGGCCATGGGGGTGGTAACTTTGATAGGAACCAGGGTTCCAGGAGACATGAGGGAATGCCTTCTGTCCCATGTAGGTGAATTATCACCACTGTGTTTCACTGAGGTTCACAACCTCAGCTCGACTGGAGACTAGGCTGTCCATACATGGCCAATTGCCCCACAGGAGCAGATAGGGAGAAAGGGAGAAAGGAAAGGAGGGAAGGAGGGAGGGACTACATAAGCCCTTCAGAAGTTCCTTTGTTAAGCCATCAGGAATGGGGCTTAGAGTCTTTGGAGTTCTCTCTTTTCCCATTAAAGGAGAAAATATGCAGATTCCTTCTTTAGGAGCATTGTGCTAGAAGAAGTGAAAGAATGTGTACTTAGGACAAATAGCCTCAACAGCAGATTAAGATTCAGCTCCACATGTGACAGAATGTGACAAAATAGCTGGCCAGAAGCTGGCCAGGTCTCCTATGCCTCAGGAGAGTGAGCAGAGTAAACATGTATCTGTCTTCTCCCATGGCTTTTGTTGAAAGGGAAGGGCCCAGGGGTCAAGATATCCCCATCCCCAAATCCCACTGCAGGCTTCCTCCTTAACAAAGCAGAGCAGTTCTAGGCTGTTGTGGAAGGTTTTCTGTCCTTCGGTGAAGCAAGGGCCCAGGGGAAAGGAAAGCCGTCCTTGTGCCCTCAGCATTTGCTTCTCGACTCATTCTAGGCAGCTCTGCCTCATGCACGATGTACTTCATTGGGTTAGCTTCATCCCTGCCTACACCCACCATCTACCTTGAGTACCAGAGAGTGTGAAAGTCCTTTGCTCACAAGGCCCTGAGGTCTAGCAATTTGCAGCCACTCCCTTTTTATTTAAAAAAATCAGCTGATGCCATTTCTATGGGCATCAAGTTCCAGGCAGCTCTTCCATCCTGTGACCACTGTGGTCTCGGTCTTGTATTTTCCCTGGAGGGAGGCAGTCAGGTGGTTCTGAGCAGAAAGGCCCTGACTGCATTGTTTTCCAGAGGGAACAGCATCAGCATAAACCTCCAGCAAGTGAGATCAGATCAGCTTTGCATGGTGCCGAGGACCCTTGGGAACTAGATCAGCTCTGTGATGTCAGCTTTGAGGGAGAGCAACACAGCAATATATAGTCTTTCCTCTGACTTCCTTCCCTTCCTTCCATTTGGGAATCTTTAGAGGATGAAGGAGAAAGGAGAAAAACAGCTTCTTAAATGGGCAGCCAATGGATAGGCACCTCAATTCATGGGGCTGGGTGGAGTCACACTCACCAGAGACAAGAGGCTACAAATAGCTTGTAGAAAGCAGGCAGGAGGCACTCCCCTGGGGATACAACTCAGGCAAGGATACAAGACCTTAGAAAGTGCCTTGAATTGGTGGCTTCAGGATAACACTGTGAACACAGGTTAGGTTTATTCTGTGAATTCTGATTTATGATAGAAATGGCATAGCTTTCTTAAGGGTAAAGAATCCTAGTCACACCCACACAGAGGATGATAGCTAGATGAAAACATTTAACTTTGGGTTTCTGGCGCCTGTCTGGTCTCATGCTCTAAATCTCTGAATCTTTGAGCGTTGGAATATAAACCTGTCTTAGAGATGACGAAGCTGTTCGTGTCTTGGCTCAGCATCTTCTATATGATATCTTGGTCTGTTTTCTACTGCTACAACAAAATACTTGATGCTGAGTAATTTATAATGAATAGTGGTTTATTTAGCTTACTGTACTGGAGACTGGGATGTCTAAGAGCATGGCTCTTGGCATCCGGTGAGGGCTTTCTTGCTGTAGTACAATCTGGCAGAAGACATCACATGTAAGACAGACAGGGTGCCAGCTTGGATGTCTGTTCCTTTACTTAGTCCACTAATGCTGTCATGGAGGCTCCACCTCCAAGACTTCATTTAATCTTAATCACTTCCCGAAGACTTCATCTCTAGACACCATTAACACAAATTTGGTAATAAGTGAAATCATCTGAACTTTTAGAGCAGTGCTTCTCAACCTGTGGGGTGTGACCTCTTTGGTGGTCCAACGACCTTTTCACAGGAGTCGACTGAGACTGTTCTGTCCACACTTTGGTCTTCCTTCTTCTTGAGTTTCATGTGTTTTGCAAATTGTATCTTGGGTATTCTAAGTTTCTGGGCTAATATCCACTTCAGTGAGTACATATCATGTGAGTTATTTTTTGTTGTTTTTGTTTTGTTTTGTTTTGTTTTTGTTTTGTTTTTCGAGACAGGGTTTCTCTGTATAGCCCTGGCTATCCTGGAACTCACTTTATAGACCAGGCTGGCCTCGAACTCAGAAATCTGCCTGCCTCTGCCTCCCGAGTGCTGGGATTAAAGGCGTGCGCCACCATGCCAAGCTTCATGTGAGTTCTTTTGTGATTGGGTTACCTCACTCAGGATGATACCCTCCAAATCCATCCATTTGCCTAGGAATTTCATAAACTAATTGTTTTTAATAGCTGAGTAGTACTTTATTGTATAAATGTACCACATTTTCTGTATCCATTCCTCTGTTGAGGGACATCTGGGTTCTTTCCAGCTTCTGGCTATTATAAATAAGGCTGCTATGAACATAATGGAGCATGTGTTCTTATTACCAGTTGGAACATCTTCTGGATATATGCCCAGGAGAGGTATTGCTAGATCCTCCGGTAGTACTATGTCCAATTTTTTGAGGAACCACCAGACTGATTTCCAGAGTGGTTGTACCAGCTTGAAATCCCACCAGCAATGGAGGAGTGTTCCTCTTTCTCTGCATCCTCGTCAGCATCTGCTGTCACCTGAATTTTTGATCTTAGCCATTCTGACTGGTGTGAGGTGGAATCTCAAGGTTGTTTTGATTTATATTTCCCTGATGATTAAGGATGTTGAACATTTTTCAGGTGCTTCTCAGCCATTCGATATTCCTCAGTTGAGAATTCTTTGTTTAGCTCTGTGCCCCATTTTTAATGGGGTGATTTGATTTCCTTAGAATAGGGAACAAAATACCCATAGAAGGAGTTATAGAGACAAAGTTTGGAGCTGAGATGAAAGGATGGACCATCCAGAGACTGCCCTACCCGGGGATCCATCCCATAATCAGACACCAAACCCAGACACAATTGCATATGCCAGCAAGATTTTGCTGAGAGGACCCTGATATAGCTGTCTCTTGTGAGGCTATGCCAGTGCCTGGCAAATACAGAAGTGGATGCTCACAGTCATCTATTGGATGGAACACAGGGCCCCCAGTGGAGAAGCTAGAGAAAGTACCCAAGGAGCTGAAGGGGTCTACAACCCTATAGGTGGAACAACAATATGAACTAACCAGTACTCCCAGAGCTCGTGTCTCTAGCTGCATATGTAGCAGAAGATGGCCTAGTCAGCCATCGTTGGGAAGAGAGGCCCCTTGGTCTTGCAAACTTTATATGCCGCAGTACAGGGGAACACCAGGGCCAAGAAGTGGGAGCAGGTGGGTAGGGGAGCAGGGTGCGGGGAGGATATAGGGGACTTTCGGTATAGCATTTGAAATGTAAATAAAGAAAATATCTAATAAAAAATTGGAAAAAAAGACTGTCCTGCCCATCAGATATTTCTATTACGATTCATAACATTAGCAAAATTACAGCTATAAAGTAGCAGTGAAATGATTGTGTGGCTGGGGGTCACCACAGCATGAGGAGCTGTATAAAAAGTTGCAGCATTAGGAAGGCTGAGAACCACTGCCTTAGCGGGATACAGAGGCAGCTTCCACCCTCCCCAGATCCCACTGCCTCAGACCCTTCGTGGTTTCCTTCCCCTATTGGTCCATGAGGCTAATCTGCCACTCTTTCACTATTCCTAACAGAGGTGAAAGTCGATGGCTAGTTTCTGCTTCTCTGAGATTAACGCAGCAGCTTCCTTCATTTCTTAGTCTTTGCTTGGAGTTGATGTTTTAATGCATCCTCTATGGCCTGAGGTCAGAACCATTTTATAACCAGTTGTACGTGTAATACCTAGTTCCCAAAATGCCCTGTTAAACTCCTTCCTTGCCTCCTCTCATCTGTTCATAATCCCCATTCACTAAGTGCATGCTGCTGGACGATGTCTGGGCCTATTCCGAAGTACATAGCAGGCGCTGACTGAGAGTGAGTCAGAAGGTGCATGAATGGCCTTTCAATTTAGAGACCAGCTGCATGGACTAATGGATCTGAATCTCTAGATGTTCAGATTGCCTTCTGAGTGCTAGAATACAGCATTGATGAAGTTAATGTGGCAGCTAGCTCAGCCTCTCTCTCTCTCTCTGTGTCTCTCTCTCTTGTGCTTTATCTAGTTATCTTATATAGCTTTCATCACAAAGGGGGAAATTATGAAAAGAAAGAATAAAACCATGTTTTTCCCTCCTATGTCAAATCAACATTTTTGCTATTGTTTGTTTGTTTGTTTGTTGTCTTTTGATGGAGCTCATGTTAACTTCTCATTCCCTGAGAGGAGAGGCCAAGGCTCAAAAAATGTTAAGCAAACTGCCCAAGTTTATAAAACTAGTCAATAATAAAGCTGTGGTTAAACTCAGCTGCTGATGCTCTGCCCCAGACTGACTCTGGACCTGTGGTTTACGCTCCTTGTTGTATCCCTGCCTGAGATAGGAGTGTTTTCCTTCATAGCTTCAGTAAACTCAACGTTTGTGTGAATACTGGTGATTACTTGGCAAGATTTCAACCCAGGGAGTTGGAAGCACATGTGTGGTACGTGCACACACACACGGCACACTGGGAAATGGGACAAGAAGTCCACCACTGTCTCTGCTGCATTCTTTTGCTGCCCTCTGTGCAAGCAGGTGCTTTGGTCAGGCTGAGAAGTAGCTCCACACCTATAAGAGTTGCTTTGTCCTCCTGCAGGTAGGGGCTGATGACTAGGTAGTGAGTCTGGAAGAGACCTTTGTGGCAAACTATGGTCAGTTCCATGCCCTCCCTTCAAGAATAGCGCTAGCGTAACTATAATCCAGAAGTGTAAATCCCAGTTTGCTTACATCTCTGCTATGTTTCTTTTCGAATGTGACTTTCCAGCTCTTTCTCTCTTTTTTTTCTCTTTTCATGCCATAAAATATTTGCATATTTGAATGTCAGATTTTCCAAGTGCTGGAAGCAACAGGCTTTGGTATATTCTTGAGTTATTTTGTATAGCAGCATCTGTCTTGTTTCAGCAGCCATCAGAGCTGTGAAGTGACCCAGGAGCAGCCTGGCAGGAAGAAAGAACGATGGATCTATGGGTTGCTCCTTACAACATGGAGCCAGCAGAGGGCTGGAGGGGCCCATCAGTTCACGGCAGCTTCAGGACACATTTCCCCCAGCTTACTTTTTAAAAGGCAGATTAGCAAAGGAAACAAATTCTGAGTGTTGACTACAGAATGTATCTTTGAAACTTGCTAGACTAATTACTGAGGCTCCAAAATCACTTTAAAAGCAACACATTTTGTTTTGCAATATACATTCTTGTTGCCAATTTTTTTTCTAATTTCCATCAGAATTTACCTCACACTGGAAAGTTGATCAGGGTAGAACTGGAGCTTGGTAGAGAACACTCTTATTAAGACATCATCGTTCAAAAGACTTCTTGACTTTTCTGTCTATAGAATAATGTCAGGAACATTCCCCTAGAAAATGTTCTCAGAGTTTTAAATGGCTTCCTTCTGAAGTGATACCCTCTGGGTTAAGTTACTATAGTAATAGATGCTTATTCCACGCCAGGCAACCGTAGCTACATCCTCACAATTCCCTTCAGATCTGGGTGCTTCAATGATCTATATTTATAGAAGAATAACCTGATACTTCTCTAATGTAAGACACTATAAAGGATTGATACTGGGTCTGTGTGGTGATTTTTGGTATCTGTGATGTGTATTATATTGCTATTATTTATAAAGAGATAATAACAGCAGGCTTTCCTAACCCAATGTTATAGTTAGTGTTAATTTCCAACATGACAAAATCTTGAGTAACCTAGAAGACAAGCCTCTAGGCATGCTTATGGCAGATTATTTTGGATATTAGGAATTGAAGGACTCATCCACTATGGGTGACACCATTCCCTTGGCTGGGATTCTGGACTATGTAAGTAGAGAAAGAGAGCTTTGCAGTAGCACACATTCAGCTCTCTGCTTCCTGATTGTGTATGTGATATAACCAGCTGCTTTAATCTTCCAGTGCTTTGAATTCTTTGCCACGATGGACTGTACCCTTCAACTGTCAGCCAGAATAAACCCTTTCTCTCTGAAGTTACTTTTCCCATGGCATTTTATCAAATCAACAGGAAAGGAAGCTAAGATACCTAATATCTTAATATTTGAATGCTTAGGCTCTGGCCTATGCATGTGTACTGGCTAGTTTTGTGTCAGCTTGACACAGCTGGAGTTATCACACAGAAAGGAGCTTCAGTTGAGGAAATGCCTCCATGAGATCCAACTGTAAGTCATTTTCTCAGTTAGTGATCAAGGGGGAAAGGCCCCTTGTGGGTGGGACCATCTCTGGGCTGGTAGTCTTGGTTCTATAAGAAAGCAGGCTGAGCAAGCCAGGTGAGGCAAGCCAGTAAAGAACATCCCTCCATGGCCTCTGCATTGGCTCCTGCTTTCTGACCTGCTTGAGTTCCAGTCCTGACTTCCTTGGTGATGATCAGCAGTATGGAAGTGTAAGCTGAATAAACCCTTTCCTCCCCAACTTGCTTCTTGGTCATGATGTTTGTGCAGGAATAGAAACCCTGACTAAGACAGCATGTATTACAGTTTCTCTTTTCTTTTCTTTTCTTTTCTTTTCTTTTCTTTTCTTTTCTTTTCTTTTCTTTTCTTTTCTTTTCTTTTCTTTTCTTTTCTCTTTCTCTCTCTTTTTTTAAAGATTTGTTTATTTTATATATGTGAGTACACTGTCACTGTAGCTGTCTTCAGACACACCAGAAGAGGGCATCAGATCCCATTACATATAGTTGTGAGCCACCATGTGGTTGCTGGGAATTGAACTCAGGACCTCTAGAAGAGCAGTCAGTGCTCTTCACCACTGAGCCATCTCTTCAGCCCTGTATCACATTTTCTAAGGAGCTTTCTGGTAATTTCCAGATAATATTTTACCAACTAATAGTTGATAAAAGAGATGAAATACAGAATTTGTAGCCTAAATACAGAAATGTGGCTGCTTAGAGAGCATACCAACTAGAAACATTAATTTCACAAAATGTATTCTATTCTGAAGTGTGCCACAGCAGTTGGTAGGGACATCATCATTGCAAAGAATACATCTTTTCCTTTACATTGAGGTGGTGACAATTATTTTTAAAATTTACCATGTGATACTGAGTAATCTAAGTAGATACAAGTCTTTTGATATCTATAGCTCTTTTGTAGGTATCCTCTAAGATATTTGCCCTTGATCAACAGCTGTCTCAGATTCCAAATAGGGATCTTAGTTAATTTAGGCATACTGCTTTCAAGTCATTTACTCATTCATTCATTCAGTTCGTCACTGTTACCACTGGGTGTAAATGGAGTGTCAGATATTGAGAAGTAAATACAGTCATGATTATTATTAACGATAGCAGGACAGAATGAGGGCAATGGGAGGCACACTATACAAGAGGCTTGGCTCCTGGTAGGTTATCATTGTGACACAGTGTGCTGTAGTCTAGATCTTAATTGTTCCCTGAAGGACACATGCTTGGTGCTTTGGGACAATCAGAGTTATAGAGAGAATCTCTTGTGCAATGTACGGAAGCATCATCACCTATCAATTAAAAGCCTATGGCCAATGAGCTGATTCAAAATTAGAAGGTAGGGCATCTGGCGTGCACATACATACACACACACACACACACACACACAGAGAGAGAGAGAGAGAGAGAGAGAGATAGAGACAGACAGACAGACAGACAGACAGACAGATAGACAGAGAGAGAGAGACAGAGACAGAGAGACAGAGAGACACAGAGAGAGAATTCTGGGATAGAGTGAGGATTGGACACTTGCTGGGACAGAGGAAGTCAGTTGCATGAAACTGAAGAACAGATAGATAACCAGCCATGTGATGGGACTTAGAATAGAATAAACGAGATAATTAAATTATGAACTAGTTGGGGAATGGGCCCAAGTTTATGGCCTAAGCATTTATTCATAATTATAATTAAGTCTCAGAAGTATTATTTCAGGGAACAAAGAAGCCAAGTGTAAAAGCCTATGGTTACACACAGTAAAGACTTTAAGAGGTTGGACTTATGTGGAAGACTTATCTAGGTTAGCAACATAGGGTAATGGGTGGATTTATTTCTTCTCTCTCTTTAACACTCAGATGCAGGGTGAATAGTCTTCCTCTATCTTGTGCTCCCAACATATGTACCATCATGTGCAACAGAGACAACTGGACTGTGGGTCCGTGTTCTGCCCTGCCACTGGGGTGTGGGATACCTAGCAGAATGCAGAGGGGCCAGATGTAGATTTGTGCTCCGCCCTGCCACTGGGATGTGAAGTGCTTGGCTGTGTCTCCCTGTACCAACATCTTCAGGAAGCTCTGAGACACTACTCGAGGTTGGGAAAACACAGTCTGAGATGAGGGGCCAAAGTTGGGGTTCCCTGACTCCTGGACACCCAGACACCTCTGGGGTGCTACACAGAGAAGTCAGGAAGGAAGGATCATGGGTCCATGGGACCCTCAATGAGGCCAGGACTGTTGGGGGTCTCCTGATGGTTAGCCTGGGGCCAGGGTGAAATGGGAATTCCAGCTTTGCTCATTGGTGATTGTCCTTAGCTTGGTAGAGAGGCTTTCTACAAAAGACTTAGGCTGAGGCTCTGTAGATGAAGGCCTTCTCTGTGCTCCCCATGGTGGTTTCAATGGAAGAGACAGTCTGTGTTTATCCATACTGTTTATTGACTGTTCATCATGGAAAATGGATATGTACCAACTTCTCAGAGATTAAATATCTTTTTCAGGGAAGAATGTCTGGAAGGGAAGCTTACTGCTAAACCCTGGGCCTCAAGATACCTCATTAGCATGGAGAACTCTGTCACAGGTCATGTTTCTTTATGTGGAAAGTGTGGCATGTGTCCCAGGCCAGGAATCTGGCAGGGAGCAGGGAGGTGCCTGCCATTTCACATAGGTACCTGGGAACCAGGGTCTCAGACCTGCTTCTCCTTACCAAGTTTCCTGGCATGGTCCATCGTCACACACTGGACATGAACTCGAATCTCCCAAACTGTGAGCTAAGTAAACCTTTCCTCTTTTGAAGTTGATTTAGCACTGATGTTTGTTATAGTAACAGAAAGCTGACACACCATGCCTGGATAGATGTCCAGTAAAAGACATATGGCTATGAAGTTCAGCCTGAGGCTCTGGAATGCTGTCTGTCCCCTGGATACCATGTGGTCATTATGGCCTTGAAATCAGGACAGCTGTCACTAACTAATGAGATTGGGCCTACAACCATTCTCTCTTGAGGAAGATAGAAGAAGGCTCACTGTGATCAGTGTCTTACAAGTCTTGGGCTCTTATATCACATCTTTGCCTTTCTAGTGTACTCAGATTCAACCCTGGTCATCCCAGTACCTCATCCATAAACAGGGATCAATAGCATCTCTCCCAAGGCTTTAAGCATTTCTTTTATTTAAAAATCAGAGAGGGTGACACAGCTAAAGTCCACATGAGAATTCCTTTTTCACGCTCTCCGCGCACAGAAGTAATATTAGTCAAGATTTATAGGGCATTTCTGAGAGCCAGACTTCTTAAGAAGCTGTCTTGTTTCTACGCATCTAATCTGTGTGAGATTCTGTGGGCATTCTCTCAGTGGATTCCTGTTTCTGCGGTGCCAAAGCTGAGGTAAGGAATTCAGTTCCGTGGTCCTCTAGCTGCTGAGAGGAGAAAGGAAGAAAAACCACAGGTCTCAGCCTATGTGGACAGTTACCACACTCTCCATCAAGGAATGTACTTTATGTTCAAAGCAAGAACTGTCACACATACTTCATGGTTGCAGGAATTTGAGGTAGCTCCTATTCCCATTGCTTGCCTTCTTCCTTGAGCGGCAGTGTCTCAGAAGCAGGGTATCATTTCCATTCTCAACACTGGGGTTAGCTACCCTTCTCACATGGATGCTGAAAGCTTCCTTGACTTGGAAAAATTATAGAAAATGGAGCTTTAAAATAGTTCACACCTCTATTATATTTTGGTATCTGTCGGAAGGAACACCAGTAGTTAGAGACCTGCTGAGTTCATGCTGACAGCTCTGCAGGTAAAGTCTGTCTTGAAAGGTATTTCTTCTGGCTTCAGGCTGGGTTTGGAGGTCTAAAGTGAGGACTCTGGAGGTGGCAACATCTGGGCCATGTCCCAGTGACATCTGGGCACTTCTCAGGTCCTTGGTACCTGCAGTTTGGTGTTTTATCTGAACATGTGTGACACTTTCCTCATCTGGTCAGATGATCCAGAGTCTTCCAGTCTACTGCTTAATGATACTTTTTTCATGAATAAAGTGAAATAGGCCAGAGGGAAGATAGAGCAGAGAATGTGGGTCTAAGTGTAGTTCTGCTGTGACCTTGAATGGATTAGGTTCCTAGGAACTCACTAGGTTGAAGAGATGATCAAAACAGAAGATTCATGGGTGAGTACTTGGCAAAGCTTAGGAGGCTCTCAAACTTGGAAACAGCATGATGCTTCAGATACCATTTCTGATCCAGCAGCTGCCTCTGCCCCTGGCTCAGAGTCCTGTGGGTGGAGGGGAGGGAGGGGAGAGAGGAGAGGAGTCCTCTATTGGGTGGATATTGTCCCCAGGGGCACAAAAGATGGCAGACCTAGGAAGGGGTGTCTGTCTTGCTTCTGTGTCTAAATTAAATGTGTTTCTGTCAAAGCTGTCAGCAGGATGTCATCTCCTTCACAAGTACAGTGAGGGAGATGGGAACATGCAGAGCCCCAAGGGGGTAGGGTTTGGGGGGCTGGGCCCAGCTTTGTCAAAAAGTGGGTGGTATTTTCATTAATGAAATGGCTCAGGGACTTTGTCTGGTTTTCCTCTATGTCTGGATTCTCTCTGCCTTCATCCCTCATCCCAGCTCAGCTTCTAGAAATACTGTCCTTGTCACAGTGCATCATTCCATGTCCAGCTTCTTTCTGTGTCAGGGTAACATGGTCCTGCCATGGGAGGAGAGAGAGAGTGGAGGAGCTGGAGGTTTGCTTGGCAGGTGGAGGGATCTGAGGTCAGAAGCTGGTTTAGAACACAGTTGCCTGCCTTGTTGCTGAGTGCACACTGCTCGGAGTGATTCAGAATTCATCCTAGTGTGTGTGTGTGTGTACTTAGTCCTGGATTTAGCCTTGGGTCCAGAGAACTCGTGGTCCTTGGAAACCAACATAGTCTATCATCTTAAAGGAGCCCTTGCAAGGGCCTGGAGATGTATCTAAGTTGGCAGAGCACTTGTCTAGCATGTTCAAAGCCCTGATTTAATCTTCACGACCAGATAAACCAGGTGTGGTGATGGGTGTCTGTAATGCCACTACCTAGGAGGTGTGGGTAGGAGAGTCAAAAGTTCAAGGTCATCTTGAATACTTATTGTATTGAGACCAACCTAGAACCCATAACACCCTGTCTCAAAAAAAGGAGTGTGTGTGTGGGGGGAGGGGTGGGTGGGTGAGGTGGAGGAGGAGAATGAGAGGGAGAAGGAGGGGGAGCCTTAATTATAAAAGAGAATCTTCATAGTGGCGTAACAGATGGGTGCCCTCCAGCAGATCACCTTGATCATGAAATCTTATAATAAGATTTCATCTTTTATCTGGGTCCGTTCTGCACACTTTCTCAGTCTTTCAGCCAAACTTCTTACCAAGCAAGAACACATGTACAGGCCTTCCCCTGTCTCCTGCCCCTCCTCAAAATCTAGATCACTCCTGGTGGAAGACTGCCAAGAACCTCCAGGTTGTCCAGGAAACAGCCAAGGCCAGCTTGTGTATTTGGAGAAGTGGCCAGTGTGTGCCTCATTTCCCTGTTACCTGGCTGCATCCCTGGGAGACTTGCTAGCGCCTTTGTTTCCTCTGTGGGAGGAAGGCAACCTTCGCCCACCACTCAGCAGCAGGTGCTGTCTTCCAGGTTCCTTCTCAGTTGCCTTCAAGGTAATGTGGTTGGGGAAGGCACTCAGTGGGTTAGTAGCAAAAAATGGATCTTCAAGTTCCCAGCTAAAGCTCTTCTTTCCAAAGACATGAAGCCCTTTGGTGATTTGGCAATATTACCACAGAAATTTCGAGGGCAGGACTTAAGTAGCTTGTTTGGTTACACCTTGGCTTGGTGTCTACACCTTTGCTCTCCCTACTCTGACCATAAGGCAGCAGGGGCTTTCACTTCTCCATCCATGTTGTGCACCAGGGGCTCTGGCTTCTCTGTCAGCTTCTCAGGTGTCCCATCTGTTGCTGTTGTCAGCTTTCACAGTTTCTTCTTCAGGTGCTGGCAACATATTAGCAGTCTCCATTTTTGAAAAGAGGTTTCAATCCGGCATTTAGAGATCCCAGTCAACAGCAAATGGTTTGAAAAACAAATCAACGAACTTAAAACAGCAAAACAATTCTAATCATATATTTGTAGAGTTCCAAAGGCAGCTTCGTCTCACCCATTGTTTAAAGTCTCCATGTCGGGACTTACATCACCCGCAGACAGGTCATGAGAAGGTGGCAGCCAGATGACCTGGGCTACCACCATGGGTGACCATATTTCTCTTGGAGTACCAGAGGGCAAACTTGAGCTTTGACTCGACTGCCCATCATTTGTTGGCGTAAATGATATATGTTACTCATACATGTATGTGGTATGTATACCACAATATGTGTAAGCTTTTACTATGTGCGGGCATCTTTTCTATATGAGACCACTTTTTACGGAAAGCCTCCTAAGGTCCTGTCATGAAGCCCTCCAGGGGTCAAGTGCTCAGACAGAGGCAACTGTGAACTCTCTGCTTTTATTCAAACTTGGAGCCCCTTGCTTCCATGTGGGGGCTCATAATGAGGCAAATAGGGATGGGGTTCTCTGAGGCAGAGGGACAGTTATGCTGAGAACCCTAGGAGGAACCAGAAAACCAAATGAAGGTGGCATTTCACTTGTACAGTTCTCTGAGTGAAGAGACTCTGGCATCTGGAGCTGGGAGTGCTGACAATATTTCCCACCTTTGTTCCCCAGGAAGAACCTCCACCTGACACCCAACATCTGTTCCGCTCAGAAGGGCTCTGCAAGGCAGCACTGAGTCAACATTTGGAAGATCACAGCTTGTAGCCTGCCAGCAGGGATGAGGAGGGAGGAGAGGAAGATGATGGGCTGGAAGAGCGCCCTTGACTCCTCTGCACTTTTGTCCCCCTCCCTCTGGTTTTCCATACCCTCTCTCTCTCTTCTTCCTCCAGGTATTGGGAAGAGACAAGGAAAAGATGGTTCCTGTCTTCATGGAGTTTTGTTTCTGGTGGGAAAGACAGATGCTAAACTACCAAGTAGGGATAAAGGACCCCATGGGGGTGAGAGTTGGGGTGTGCATGCTTGCCTTTAAGGTGGCTTCCCTAAGGGCTTCCTGGGAGAAGTGTAGTTTTTGAGAATATATTTTAGTAGAGACTGGAATGAAGTGAGGGGAGAAGCCAGGTGGAGCTGGGGGAAAGAGGATTACAAAGGAAATGAGCACGAGTCAGTGTAGAAGCCCTTGGATGAGACCAGTGTTCTGCATGTTGAAGGGAGGGCAAGGGAAGTACCAAGGAAGGCAGATAAGGAAGTCATCAGACCCCAGGGGACCCTGAGGGACTAACAAAGCCGTTCCTCTCTGTTCAGAGGAGGCTTGTGGCAGTCTTAGAGGATTATAGAGTACCAGCTGATTTCAGCTGGGGTATATTTAAAAAGCTTGTAGCTGTAACATTTTCTACTTCTTCCTTCCAGAGGCCATTTCTGCACAGTGAGTGCTAGCGTCTGGATAAGTATCCTGTGAAGGCCCATATGTTAATGATCTTGTCTTAGCCCACAGCCCTGCTAGAAGGTGTGAAATCTTTAAGAGATTTAAGAGACCTAGTGCAACATTTCCTGTCACTAGAGGCAGCCTTCAGAGGTGAGGTTGTGACAAAAATTACTTCTTCTTCTTCTTCTTTTTTTTTTTTTTTTTTTTGTATTCTGGCTGGGGTGAATGACTGCCTGTCCACATTTCTCAGCATGATGTGTTGTCTCACCATAGGCCCCAGCTAACCATAGGCTGAACGCCAGTTTGTCTGTGTAAGTTGACATCAGGTGTTTGTTAGATAATGGGTGGGCTGGCTGGCAGTGAACACTGTCAGGCATAATGCTTATGAATGTCTGTAGAGTGATTTGCAACGGAAGTCACTGTGTCCCAGGGACATCTATGTTAGACCTATATAACCTTTGCTATCCACCGGAAGGTAGAGCAGGTTATGTGTCAGTCTTCTGCTTTCTCTTACCTCTGTGGTTTCCGTTCATCAGACTCTTATTTCAGGAACTCAGGCTCTAGCTCAGTAGGTAAAGGGCTCTGCATAAAATTGGGTGTGGTGACATATACCTGTAATACCAGTTCTCATGGGATGGAAGCTAGGAGTGCAGAGGTTCAAGGTTATCTTTAGCTCATATATCTCATATATTAGATCCAAGGCCAGCCTGGGCTCCATGAGACCCTGTCTGAAACAAAACAAAATAAAGCAAAAAATTATAACAACAACAATAACTCCACCACTACCAACCTATCATTCAAAAAGCAGGATGTTTTCTCATTGGTTTCTACCAAGACCCTGACCAATAAAGACTCCTAAGGAATAGAAGTTGGTTCCCATGGTTAGGTATCATGTTGATGATCCCCAAATTGAATTATTTTTCTCCTCCCTTTCTTCCATCTCTCCTTCTTTCTGTTTCCTCCTCTTCCTCTTCCTTTTCTTCCTCTTCCTCCTCCTCTTCCTTTCCTCCTCCTTTCTTTCTCTTCTTCCTCTTCTTCCTCCTTCTCCCTTCCTTCTCTGGTGCTGGAGATCTAACCCTCTTGTATATGCTGCACAAACACCCTACCATTGAACTCTAGTCTCGGTCCTACTTTCCTCATTTAGACTTTTATTTATTATTATTACATGTGCAGGCACACAAGTACTAAGGCATCATGGATGGAAGTCAGAGGGCAACGTTTGGGAGTCAGTTCTCTTCTTCCGCCATGGGTTGTGGGGATGGAGCTGAGGTCTTCAGTATTTCGCAGCAGTCACTTTTGCCTGCTGAGCCATCTTGTTGCTACTTCTTTTCTCCTTTTAAAGAGCAAGATTGTTGTGAATTCAACTACATGGGTCTTTGAGCAGAGAATTGAACTCCCACTTTCTGTACTGGCTTATCTAGGATATTTGGGTAAGGTCTCCCTCCGGAGTAAAGGACAAATTTGTTGTTATCCAATATAGTATTAACTAATGACAGACAAGTTAACCACCTACTATAAAGGATGCGTGTTTCCCATCCAGTGCACAATTGTCTTTTCCCATTGTCTTGTGGGGACTAGGCTTCAGGAAATGTTGGTCTTTGGCCATTGCTCTTGTTTCTGACCTGGGAGTCATGAATGTTTCCCACATCCTTAAAGCTAAAGTTACGGGTCGTTGCCATGCTAGCTCATAATTGGAGTAAAATCTCAGACCTTTCATTGATTCTTAACTGGAGATTCCCTTGTTTATGGCAGGTTCTTTAAATGCCCTGCTACCATCTTTAAAAAAAATATTTTTTCATACACTATATCTGATCATGGTTGTTCATTTTTCAACTCCTCCCAGATCCTCCCCACCCTCCCAACCCCATGCCCTTTCTTTCTCTCTCTCTTTAGAAAACAAAGAAGCAGGAAAAAATAAAATAAAGCCAAACAAACCAGAATTTAAACAAAACAAAATAAAGAAAAGAAACACATTATAACACAAACACACACATTAAAAAATATAAAGTCAGAAACCAATACAAGCAAAAGATCAATAAAGACTGGAGGCCTGCTGCTGTCAGGGTCAACCAAGTAAGCTTACCAAGCCCCATCCCCCTGCCTGCTGGGTACCTGGCATGCCCAGTAGATGTGAGGTCTTCCCTATCCCCTCCGTGCTCCATCTTCTGGTCCACACCTCTAACCGCAATCCCAGATGCCTGCAGACATCAGCGACTACTAGCACACTTACCCAATTCCCTGCCTGGTCAGCCCCCTTGGCAAACCCAGAACCATCAACTTCTGCCCTGGCCCCTCTGCACTCCATTTCTAGGACCACAACTCTGACTGAATGCCTGGAGGCCTGCTGCTGCCCAGAACAAACAGAAGACTGCAGCTATCAGGGACCATGAAGTCAACCTGTATCCCTAGATACAAAAGCCAGGCCAATATGGCACCATTAGAACCCAGCTATCCTACTACATACAACAAGACCTGAATATCCTAACACACCTGAATCGAAAGAAAATGATCTTAAATCTATTCTTATGGAGATGATAGAGGGCTTTAAAGAGGAAATGAATAAATCTCTTAAAGAGATACAGGAACATACAATCAAATAGGTAGAGGTCCTTAAAGAGGAAATGAATAAGTATAAAGAAATACAAGAAAATACAATCAAACAGGTGAAGGAAGTGAACATAATGCTTTAAGACCTGAAAATGAAAATAGAAGCAATAAAGAAAAACTTAAGGCAATCCTGGAGATAGAAAACCTAGGAAAGAGATCAGGAAATGCAGACACAAGCATCGCCAACAGAATACAAGAGATGAAAGATAGAATCTCAGGTATAGAAGATATAATAGAAGAAATTTATACATCTGTCAAAGAATAGCTAAAGATTTCTAACACAAAACATCCAGGACACTATGAAAAGACCACACCAAAGAATAATAGGACTAAAAAAAGGAGAAGACTCTCAGTTTGAAGGCCCAGAAAACATCTTCAACAAAATCAGAAGAAAATTTCCCTAACCTAAAAAGAGATTCCTATCAATGTACAAAAAGCTTGCAGAACACCAAGTAGAGTGGACTAGAAAAGAGAATTCTCCTACTACATAACAATCAAAACACTAAATGTACAGAACAAAGAATATTAAATGCAGCAAGGGATAAATTCCAAGTAACATAATAAGGTAGACCTATTAGAATTACACCAGCATTTCTCAATGGAGACTTTAAAAGTCAGAAGGGCCTGAGCAGATATCTCATAGTCTCTAAGAGATCACGGATGCCAGCCAAGACTACTATACCCAGAAAAACTTTCACTCTCCATAGATGAGAAAACAAAATATTCCATGACAAAACCAAATTCAAATAATTCCACATCAGAAAAACCTAAACACACACACACACACACACACACACACACACACACACACACACACACACACAGAGAGAGAGAGAGAGAGAGAGAGAGAGAGAGAGAGAGAGAGAGAGAGAGAACCACACCAACATCAAAATAGCAGGAACTAAGAATCATTGGTCATTAATATCTCTCATTATCAATGGACTCAACTGCCCAATAAAAAAGACACCAACTAATAGATACGTAAGTAGGATCCATCATTCTGCTGCATACAAGAGACACACCTTGTAACAGAGATAAACATTACCTCAGAGTAAAGGGCTAGAAAAAAAGTTTTCCAAGCAAATAGAATAAAGAAACAAGCTGAAGTAGCCATTCTAATATGTAATAAAATAGACTTTCAATGAAAAGTGATCAAAAGAGATGCAGAAGGATACTTCATACTTATCAGATGACAAATCCACCAAGATGATGCCTCAATTCTGAACATCCATACCCCAAAAGCAAGGGCACCCACATTTGAAAACGAAACATTACTAAAGCTTAAATCACACAACAAAACCTACACATTAATAGTAGGAGATTTCAACACCCCACGCTCACCAACAGATCAAGACAGAAACTAATCAGAGAAATCGTGAAATTAACAGAAGTTATCATTCAAATGGACCTAACAGATAACTTTAGAACATTTCACCAAAACACAAAAGATTATACCTTCTTCTCAGCACCTCATGAATCCTTTTCCAAAATTGACCATTTTCTCAGTCACAAAGCAAGCCTCAACAAATACAAGAACACTGAAATAACCCCTTGTGTCCTATCAGACAGTCATGGATTAAAATTAGACTTCAGCAACAGAAATACAGAAAGCCTACACACTCAGGGAAACTGAGCAACTCTCTACTGGGTCAGTAAAGAAATAAAGAAATTGAAGACTTTCTAGAATTTAATGAAAATAAAGGCATAGCAAACTCAAATGTATGAGACACAATGAAAGCAGCGCTAATGGGAAAGTTCATAGCACTAAGTGCCTTCATAAAGAATAGAGAATACTTATAGTAACTATCTAAAGGTACACCTCAAAGCTCCAGGAAAAACACGAAGGAAACACAGCCAAGAGGAGTAGATGGAAAGAAATAATCAAACTCATGGCTGAAATCAATTAGAAACAAAGAGAACAATACCAAGAATCAATGAAACCAAGAGTTGATTCTTTGAGAAAAATCAACAAAATGGACAAATCCTTAGCCAAACTAACCAAAAGACAGATAGACAGTACACAAATTAACAAAATCAGAAATGTATATTAATATATGTAATTATATAAAGCCCTCCTTTATACAAATGGTAAATGGCCTGAGAAAAACGTTAGGGAGACAACACCCTTCACAATAGCCACATATAGTATAAAATATATTTGTGTAACTCTAACCAAGCAAGTGAAAGACCTATAATGACAAAAACTTCAATACTCTGAAGAAAGAAATTTAAGAAGATAGCAAAAGATGGAAAAGATCTCCCATGCCCATGCATTGGTGGATTTAACATAGTAAAATGGCCAACTTCCCAAAAGCAATGTACAGATTCAATGTAATTCCTATCAAAATTCCAACACAGTTCTTCACAGACCTTGAAAGAGCAATTCTCAACTCCATATGGAAAAACAAACAAACAAACAAAAACCTAGGATAGCTGAAAGTATCCTGTACAATAAAAGAATTTCTGATGGTATTGCCATCCCTGAGCTCAAGCAATACTACAGAGCAATAGTGATAAAATCTGCATGGTATTGGTACAGAAACAGACAGGTTGGTCAAGGGAATCGAACCAAAGACCCAGAAATAAACCCACATACCCATGGGCACTTGATTTTTGACAAAGAAACCAAAACCATACAATGGAAAAATGAAAATATCTTCAACATATGGTGCTGTTCTAACTGGATGTCTGCATGTAGAAGAATGCAAATAGTTACATATTTATCACCCTGCACAAAAGTCAAGTCCAAGTGGATCAAAGACCTCAACATAAAACTAAGTATACTAAATTTAAAGGAACAAAAAGTAGGGAATAGCCTTGAACTCATTGATACAGGAGACAACTTCCTGAACAGAACACCCATCGCTCAGGTACTAAGAGCAACAATTAAAAAATTGGACCTCATGAAACTGAAAAACTTCTGTCAGGCACATTAACTGGACAATACAGCAGCCTACAGAATGGGAAAAGATGTTCACCACCCCTACATCTGACAGAGGGCTAATATCCAAAATACATAAAAAAATAAAAAAAGTTAGACATCAACAACCAATATAACTCAATTAAAAATGGGGTACACAGCTAACCAGAAAATTCTCAACAGAGCAATCTCAAATGGCCAAGAAACACTTAAAGAAATGTACAGGCTGGACAGTGGTGGCGCACGCCTTTAATCCCAGCACTTGGGAGGCAGAGGCAGGCAGATTTCTGAGTTCCAGGCCAGCCTGGTCTACAGAGTGAGTTCCAGGACAGCCAGGTCTACACAGAGAAACCCTGTCTCTAAAAAACAAAACAAAACAAAACAAACAAACAAAACCCACCAAAAAAACAAACAAACAAAAAGAAATGTACAACATCCTAGTCATCAGAGAAATGCAAATCAAAACAACTCTGAGATTCCACCTTATACCCATCAGAATAGCTAAGATCAAAACCTCAATGGACAGCAGATGCTGGTGAGGGTGTGGAGCAAAGGGAACACTCCTCCATTGCAAGTGGGAGTGTGAACCACTCTGAAAATCAATTTGGCGATTTCTCAGAAAATTGGGAACAGTTCTACATCAAGACCCCGCTATACGACTTCTGGACATATACACAAAAGATATTCCACCATCCCTCAAGGATACTTGCTCAACTATGTTCATAGCAGCTTTATTCATAATAGCCAGAAACTGAGAACAACCTAGATGTCCCTCAACTGAAGAATGGAAAAAGAAAATGTGGTTCATTTACATAATGGAATACTACTGGGCTATTAAAAACAATGACTTCATGAATTTTGGAGGCAAAGAGATGGAACTAGAAAAGATCATCTTGATTGAGGTAACCCAGACCCCAAAGAACATGTATGGTATGTATTCACTGATAAGTAGATATTAGCCATAAAGTACAGAATACCCAGAATATAACCCACAGACCCAAAGAAACTAAATAAAAAGAAGGGCCCAAGGGAGGATGCTTGAATCTTAGACAGGGAAATAAAACAGATATTGGAGGTGAATGGAAGGGGCAACCGATTGGGAGAGGAGATAGGGAGGGGAACGGGACAGGTGGGTGGAAATCAGGTGTAGAAAGAGCAGGGAAAAGAGAAAGGAAATCGGAAGTGGGCATGGGGGAGCATCTCTAGGGCATGTCAGAGACCTGGAATGCGGGGGTGGGGGGGTGGGGTGGTGGCGACCCTTGGGGGGATGACTCTATCGGAGACTCCTAGCAGTGGGGATATGGAGCCTGAAGTGGCCACTTCCTATAGCCAGTCAGGATTCCTATTGGAGGCATAAGGACAGAATCCCACCCACAAAACCTCTGACAAGAAACGTGTCTTGCCTACAAGATATACAGGGACAGAGATGGAGCTGAGAAGGAGGGAATGCCCAACCAATCACTGGCTCAACTTGAGACTCATCCCACGGGCAAGAACCAATCCCTGACACTATTAACAACTCTCTCTCTCTCTCTCTCTCTCTCTCTGTCTGTCTGGTTTTTTCGAGACAGGGTTTCTCTGTATAGCCCTAGCTGTCCTGGAACTCACTTTGTAGACCAGGCTGGCCTCAAACTCAGAAATCCGTCTGCCTTTGCCTCCTGAGTCCTGGGATTATGCTTGCAGACAGGCTCCTACCATAACTGTCCCCAGAGAGGCTCCACCCAGCTGCCGATGGAAACAGATGCAGAGACCCACAGCCAAACATTAGATGGAGCTTGGGGAGTTGTTTGGAAGAGTTGGAGGAAAGGAATGAGGGACCCAAAGAGGATAGGAATTCCACAGGAAGACCAGCATAGTCAACTAACCTGGACCTCCGGGGGCTCCCAGAGACTGCACCACCAACCAAAGAGCTAGCGTGGTCTGGACCTAGTCCACCCCCCAGACCCCCGACACACATACACACATATGTAGCAAATGTGCAGCTTGGTCTTCATGCTAGTCTCCCAACAAGTGGATCTGAGGCTGTCCCTGAATTGGTTACATGTCTTTGGATCTTTTCGCCTAACTGGGCTGCTTTGTCTGGTCTCAGTGGGAGAGGATGCACCTAGTCCTGCAGATAGCTGATGTACCAGGGTGAAGTGATACCCCAGGGGGTGGGGGAAGTTCTCCCTTCTCAGAGGAGAAGGGGAGGAGGGAATGGATGAAGATGTAGGAGGGAGCCCTGGAAAGAGAGGTGGGCAAATATTAGGATGTAAAGTGAATAAATTAATTATTGGAAAAAAAGACCAATATGACAAAAAATACTCAAACACAGCAATATGAGACAAATAGCCTACAAAAATACTAAGTTTGTATTGTGTTCACTATCTACTGCTAGGCACAGGTCTACCCTTAAGTGTGACTAATTCGCCCAGTGAGAGTCCACTGGCAAAACCTAATTCTCTCTTTACACCTGCTACCGTATGTAATGCTGTGTGTTCAAAACCAAGCCCACCCTCATTCACACAGCCCCCTACTCAGCATTCCTTCTTGCATCAACAAAACTGTCGCATTAAAGGAAACTGTACCCGTTCTCTGTCTCATTTCTTACCATTCCCAATTCTTTAGCAAATTCATGGGTCACTTTCAAAATGTCAGCCACATCCTGTGCTTACCCAGGCCACGCCAAACCTGCAATATGTCCAAGCACACAAATCATTACTGTACCGTCTGTCCACCAAACTGACCTGACTCTAAGCTGCCCTCCCTCCTCAGTTCTTTAGACCACACACCTTGGGTTCTTTCATGAGTGTTTCACCTTTTTAAAGAATTTCATTTTTGGGCTGATGAAATGGCTCAATGTATAAAGGAGTTTGTCACCTGCTGATGTAATTATGATGACCTATGTTAGACTCCTGGATCCCACCTGATGCAAGCAGGGAGTTGACTTGGGCTGGCTGTCTTTTGACCACACAGATGTGCATGCTCACAAGCACACACATACACACATACATAAACACACATGTGCACAATATACATATACACACAAAGTAAAAGTAAACACATGTAAAAATGAACAAAAGTGACGATGTGTAGATCAAATCAAAGCATATATTATGAGAAAATTTACTTCTAATCTACAGTGTGATTTATTTATCTTACTAGACAGTACTGCCTTTGCACCTGTAAGTTGCATCATAACATAATATCACAATAGGACAGCTGCAGATTTAGTAAACATTTTTTAAAAATTTAGACATTTTTGCTCAAATGTGTACGTGCACCACAGGCATGTCTGCTGCCCACAGAGGCCAGAAGAGGGCACCAATTCCTACGGAACTGGAGTTATATACATTTGTGAGCTGCCATTTGTGGGTGCTGGGAATAGATCCAGACTTCTCTGCAAGAACAGTTCTCTCAACTGCTGAGCCATCTCTCTCTCCCCTTGGCAATATTTTTATTGAACAGAAGCTTTAAATCCCATAGACACCTAGAAATTATTTCAGTAAGCAGAGCCATGCCTACTTGTAGAAGGTGATTTAACAGTCAACCCTAGATGCCACCTGCAGATTCAACTAACTATAGATAGAACATACGAGAAAGTTACCATGTACTGAGCGTGCACTTTTCCCCCTTATTATTCCCTAAGCAACCTGGTGTGACAACTGCTGTTATAGCATGTGGTGTGTGTGTGTGTGTGTGTGTGTGTGTGTGTGTGTGTGCAGGCAATTGTGTTAAAGGCCATTTGAAATCTAGAAGAGAATTGTGTAAGTTACCTGCAAATATCATACCTTTTTATATAAGAGGCTTTTTATATATGAGATTTTGGCACGCGCAGGATTCTCTCAGCCAGTTCCCCATGGATACTGATGACGGCTGTTTATGGCTTCTCATTGTGCCTTTTGCCCCTTTTTATTTTGAGAATTCCCTTTGAATAATTTCCACCAAGTATCATCTGATCTGAGACAAAAGCAAGAGTTCACACTTTGCAGAGTTTAGTGATCAGATTAGCATCCCTAAGGGGAGGGTCTGACAACGGTTCTTCCACTCTGATGAGGGAGCCAGGGCACCATGCAGCTGACTGTGAAGGCAACCAGCTGGGACTAACATTTGGAGATCCCTTCTTGCCTGGGGTGTTCTCCTCCAGAAAAAATATCACAAAGGTGTGACTTGAGGTGAAACTCGAAAAGAAGAATCTTTGTTTCCAATTCTTCTTTCCTTCCTTTTCCCAGTACCCTGCTCTGGCTCCCATCTCCTCAGGTGTCTGATCTATTAGCGTGATGAAACACTGCTGTGGCAATCCTGAGACTTCACCCCTCCCCAGCTGCATATTAATAAAAGCATTTACATTTTAAACAAAAAGCTTCTGGAGATGGTGTCAGAATTAAAGGCAGGGGCTGGCGATGTGACTCGGTGGTAAAGAACGTGTTTAGCATATGTAAAACCTTAGGTTCAATTCCTGTGCTGAAAGATGATATAAAATGGAAAAAGCAAAAAAAGCAAAAAAAGCAGAAAATAAAATCAAGGAGTAGATACCACAGGTTGATACAAAAGGACTCATGTGTGGAACTGTGTGACCTGTCACTGACATTTCTGAGTGTATTTTCATATTTCCTTATTATAATACTTGTGGTCTCACTGTTCTTTAGACAGCTATAGAACTCAGTTTGTAGATGTGCTGTCATGTAAAAGACTTGGTGATGAACTCCAGAGACTTGACTGACCATGGAAGTGTGTTGGTTAGTTTTTGTCAACTTGAGACTAGTAGAGATACCTAAAAAGAGGAATTGCCTGTGGGTGTGTCTGTGGGATGCTATCTTGTCTGATGATGGGTGTGGGAGGGTCTAGCTCACTGGTGGCAGTGCTACCTCTGGCCTTGTGGTCCTGAGCTGTAAAAGAAAGTAAATGGAGCCATCAAAATCAAGTTAGTAGACACTATTCCTCCAGGTTCCTGCCTCGGATTTTTCTCTATGATTAGCTCTAACCTGGAAGCACCTTTCTTTCCCAAGTTGCTTTTGGTTAGTGTTTTATTCACAGCAACAGAGAAGCAAACTAGGGGAGCTAGTAAGGAGACAATGTCTGGGATCAAGCTGAAGGTCAGTCCACTTTGGAAACACTTTTCTTGTGCCAAACCTTGGGGCAAGGCTGGTCAGTCCATCCGAAGCTAAGAGGATCTGAGCACAAGGCAGGCTGGGTCTGTAGACCTGATATGTGGGGGTCTAGAGAGAGTGAGGGTGCTGGTGAACATGGTCCTGTTCAGTGCGACTGAGAGGGAGAGCAGATCCAAGTTGCCCTGGAATGACAAAATGACAGTCACAAGAGACTTGGGCTGGTGGGACCTGACCTGCTGTGATCACCAGCACAATAACCGCCAGGGTTCTGGAGACAACCAGAGTCCAAAGGAAACAGGATCAAGCCCCAGGGGAAAGAGCTGATGACACAAGAACAGATAGAGAACTGCCTCTGATGTGAAGGCTGGAGGTGCAGAGAGGCCCCCAACTCTGCTGAGAACAGAGGTAGGGGCCTGCCATAGACAGCGCTTTGAAGGTTGTGAGAAAGAGCCCAGTGCTCTTTCTCAGAAATGCCAGGGCTGAGAAGTCTACCTCTCCCCTAACATGGGGATTGGTTAGCTTATCCTGCTTTGCATCTTTTGATGCCCAGAACAACAGCAGGCACAGTCTAGCTTCTAGATGTAGATTTAGTGTACAATTGCAGAGTTTCCTCTGGGGATCCAGAAGCGATGACGTGATGCCCATCCTCATGGGGCTTACCTTCTAGCATAGTGGAGGGATAATAATGAGGTAGGAAGCAAAGAAGACTCATTTTCTGAAGAATTAAATGCTCTGTGGAAGGGAAAAGAGATGGATGAATTGATTCTGTGATGGAGGACTACTTTGAAATGAGTAGATCAGGTGGTGATGTTGGAACTGAGTTCTGATTGATAAGAAAGAATCAACTGCCAAGCCTAACTCTTGAGGGTAGAGAGTTGGGAAAGACTGGCTCAAGCAGTAAATGCAAAACCTTGGGCAGCGACTCCTCAGGAGTGTTTGAGAAAAAGAAAAGCACTCAGGATTGCCATGTGGCTCCAGTAGAGTATACCATGGCAAGAGTGAAGGGCCTGAGCTTGGAGAAGAAGGCAGAGGCTCCAGCCACAGTTTTAGTGGAGTCCTGTTGGCATTTTGGGTGAGACAGGCACTGATATTAGGTGATATTTAAACATCTTTAGCCCTCGCCTACTAAATGTTAGTAGCACCTCCTCTCCCAATTCATTCTGACAACCAAGAAAAATCCCCATAACCGTTTCCATTCCCACACACTGCCTCACGAGGACCCCTTGAAGATTACTGTATTAGTCATGGCTCTCTAGAGAAACAGAACCAAGAGTGTGTGTATGTACTTACAGACCAAACACAAACACACACACACACACACACACACACACACACACACACACACACACCACATATGGTCACAGCTTCCATGGTTTGACTTTATAATGGTGTAAAAGTCATATGCATTTAGTAGAAGTGATTTTTAAAATTTTTCAGGGCTAGTGTGTGCAATAGAATACTCTTGAGATAGCTCCCAGTCAGCTACATACTTGGAAAGGCACCGTTGCTGAGCTACGATGTGGAGCAGGTTACATGTTTTAAATGTATTTTCAACATACTACTTTTTACCTTACAATGGATTTATGAGACAAAAGCCCATTTTAAGTTGAGAACCACTCACATACCGTGTGTGTGTGTGTGTGTGTGTGTGTGTGTGTGTGTGTGTGTGTGTACAGAGTACAGATTAGTTAGTGCAGTTCTTCAGGCTGAGGCATCCAAAGATTGCAGTCAGTGAGGTGGAAAGCTAATGGGTTAGTTCTCATCTGAAGGTCAATGGTGAGCTGGCCAGAGGCTCAGAAATGGCTGCTGTTTCATTTCAAGTGTGAACATAGGGAAGAGCCAGTGTCTTGATTTGAAGATAGTCAGGCAGAGGGAATTCTCTCCTATTTAGTGACAATCAGCCTAGTTGCTTTGTCCGGTCTGGAGGAAGTCAACCACACTGGGAAATACAGCCTCCTTTACCTAGTCTGCCAGTTCAGAGTCACGTCAAGACTCAAGAACAGCAATGCTTGACCAAATTCAAGGTTCTTTAAAAATCATTGCACTAATTCATTGATCGATTGATTGTGTGTGTATGTGTGTGTGTGTGTTTGTGTGTGTCTGTGTGTGTGTGTGTGTGCTCATGCTACAGTGTGAGTGTAGAAGTAGGAGAACAACTTACAGAAGTAGGTTTTCTTCTTCTATCATGTTGGTTCCAGGACTGAGCTCAGGTCTTCATGCTTGGCTACAAGAGCTTTTACTATGTAAGCCCGATTAATCAAATTTATACATAAGTTTTACCATCATGATCATGGGAAACCTTAATGTTCCTCCTGTGAGGTTGAGCACTGTGGCAAGCTGGGAGTGACTCAGTTGAATCTCATGACAGAAGACAGAAGACCTCCTGGGTTATCAAAATTTTTCTGTCTCAGTTTTATCATGGCCGGTTTGGGGATAAGTTATAGTCTGAGTAATAACCATGTGTCTTAGTCAGGGTTTCTACTCCTGGGCAAAACATCATGACCAAGAAGCAAGTTGGGGAGGAAAGGGTTTATTTGGCTTACATTTCCATACTGCTGTTCATCACCAAGGAAGTCAGGACTGGAACTCAAGCAGGTCAGGAAGCAGGAGCTGATGCAGAGGCCATGAAGGGATGTTCTTTATTGGCTTGCTTCCCCTGGCTTATTCTGCCTGCTCTCTTATAGAACCAAGACTACCAGCCCAGAGATGGCACCACCTACCCTTGATGGACCTCCCCCCTTGATCACTAATTGAGAAAATGCCTTGCAGATGGATCTCATGGAGGCATTTCCCCAACTGAAGCTCCTTTCTTTGTGATAACTCCAGCCTGTGTCAAGTTGACACAAAACTAGCCAGTACACCATGGTAACATTATCTTAGACTCTTAAAGTACCGTTCAATTTTCAAAGCTGACAACTGTCATTCCCACGGACTGATTTCACCTCTATGACAGTTTTACAGGTAGCACAATTACTACCATACAATTTAGCAGTAGGCACAATTACTGTTCTCAAGAAGAGAAGATCTGCTTAGAAAGGTCAAGAGACCTGCCATGGCTATCCTCGTGGCTGTGGTGAAAAGAGGGCTAAAGAGGACTGGGTTTCCCAGGCAGTGGAGACCTTGAAGCAGAGAATGTGGGGCCACCGAGGGGGAACAGAGCTGCAGCAGATGGGCCAACACAGCATACACTGTAGACAGGAGAAACTCAAGGACATTGGGTGCTGCCTGGCTACGGTAATATATAGCAAAACTGTCACTTAGCGAGGAGATGGTGTGGCTGACAGAGCCTGCTGCGAGTGGCAGCTAGGGTCAGGGTGACTCAGTGGGAGCCAGGACCCAGTGCTGGCACGGAGACAGCCAGACGGTGGCTTGGGAGGAGGCCAATCTGTCACCAAGTAAGGGGCAGGCTTTGACTCAGTGGGGAGGCTGAAGTGGCACACAGGCAGACATCTCTGTCTCTTCAGCCTTTTCCTAGAGACTCCGCAGGCTTCTGCCTAAGCCTGCTTCCCTGCTAGGTTGTCTGGGCCTTCTGTTATTGATAGAGAAGGGGCAGAAAAGTCAAACAGGCTATCGTCTGTGCATCTCTTGCTGAAGCAATCCATTAGCTAGGATCTGAATAGTTTACACTGGAATTCCTGAGACCAGTTGCTGTGCCATGGAGACCCTTAGCATGTCTCACTGTGGAGGGGACTGGACCACCTTGAGGACAGGCAAGTGTCTCCACAGGACTCATGAGATTCACTGTATGGGGAGACATGATATTGGAAAATAAGGACACAACGAGAGTGAGAGAATCATGTGGAATGGGTAAGGCTGTTCTCAAGGCCGAAGAGATGGTCATTCAGGTCCTGCCTTTGGATGTGGTAAGGGTAGATGCAAAGACAGCAGAGCTAAGGACAGCAGCCTTGCAATATGGCCCATCTTCTCACAAGAAAACATAGTCAAATTGGGTATGGTAGTACACGCTAGTAATTCCAGCATGTAGGAGGCTGAGGCAGGACTGTGAGTTTGAAGCCAGCCTGGGCAACATAACAATACCATATCCAAAAAAGCAGGGGACCTGGCTGGAAGTAGTGGAAATAACAGCCCATTTTTCTTTGCAGATATTTTTGAAGTGGCCTGATGTTCTGGAGATTTTGGAGTCAAACTTAGACTAGAGTCAGGATGTTTTGATCTGTGCCCCTCATATGAGTGAGTCATGGGCTTCCTGGGAACAGTGTGCTGGTAGGGTAGTTCTTCTCTGTCCTGTCTCTCTCATTCCTACCCTGGTGGTTCTCTCACTCTCTCATCTGTGGCTCTGTATCACCCCCTCACCTATTCCTGGTTTCTGTTCACAGATGGCCATCCTGGTCTTTTAGTTCATGTCCTGGGTGATTAATGCCACTCTGGCTACTCTATTAGCCTTGGCTTGCCTTCCCTTTAGCTCAAAGGCACTCAGAATTGGGTTATGATCAACTCTAGACTCATGGGGTTTTCGGGAGAGTGCTTACTGTTAGATAAATGCTTTGTTTTTAATACTTAGATGAATATGATTGCCGGAAATCTCAGGTATATTATATCTGAGCTAGGATGACAGACCATTTTGTCAAAGCTCATGGTTAAAAATTGGAAAGCTTACCATGCCTTTGAAAGAAATGTAGAGTAGAAAGAAATGGAGATACTGCATATTTATACATGCACATGTGTATGCATATATGTACACACACATGCAGTTTATAGAGGGCGCTACATGGACTTCAACATCAAATTTTGAGTAACTGTCAGCAATTAACTAAATACACCCTTTTGAAGCAAGAATATTAATTAATTAACTAATTAATTAATTAATTAATTGTTGTTTTTTCAGAACAAAGTTTCTCTGTGTACCCCTGGCTGTCTGGGAACTCACTCTGTAGACCAAGCTGTCTTGGAACTCACAGAGATCTGTCTGCCTCTGCCTCCCAAGTGCTGGTATTAAAGGCGTGCATCTTCACTGCCTGGTATAAAAATAGAAATGTAAAATAATAGAACAAACTCAGATTTTTAAAAAGCAAAACCTTCTTTTGTTCTCATATTCATTTTAGGATAATTGGCAAATAGAAATGTATATATTTAAATTTTGTCACATGATAGAATTAATTAATTAATTGTGAAATGATAACCACACCCAAACTGACAGGCATGTTCTCCCTGGGTTTCTGACAGTGAAACTGGGTAAATGTGTCCAGATGGTTTTCCTCCATGGGCTCCAGGCTCTGCTCACTGTTTGTCCTATAGATGGAAACTATGGCTCAGATCTACTGAAGACCCATAGGTCAGGCTTCTTGTCAGTTTATCCTTGGGTTCCTGAGTCTTGGAGGTGAGTCAGTTTAGTAGAGGCCTCAGGAAACATGAGCAATTTCTTAGGAGGGTTTGGCTCACCCCAAGAGCCAATGGAGCAGTTCCCCTCTAAACACGACTGTCTGAGAAACCAGGGAAACCAAGGGCCAGAGGCCCATCTTAGGCAGACAGGAGAGGCCAAGTTCCTTTCTTCTATTTTGTACTTTGCTCACATTCAGTGACCCAGAGAAGGCTTGCTTATATTGGAAAGGCATTTACATTACCAAATCCACTTAGTGCAAAACCCACCCAGAAACACCCTTCTTCCCAGGCCCGGGAGTAGGGTCTCCGTTGTACCTGTCATCTGAGGAAGACCCATCCTTGTAAGGGGTCTTGGAAAGACCACTGTCAGAAGAGGCCAGTACTAGGCGTAGCAAGCAGGAGGCAGCAGGGACTTCAGCACTGCCTCCACTCTACTTCTCTGTAGGGATCCTTAAGCCTTGCAGACTGGCTTCCCTGAGGAAGCAGCTGCCAGTTGCAGGTGACACAGCCTGTTCTGGAAAGTAGGTGGGTTAACTGTATGCACCACTCAACAGTGGGGACTTAAGGCTATTTCCCCTGGATCTCATGTCCAGGTTCTTTGGTTTTCTTGTTTGTTTGGTTTGTTGTTTGAGTTTTTGTTGTCCTTGGTGGTGATGGTGGTGGAATTGATTTTGTTTTTGTTGTTGGTAGTGGTGTTTTTGTTGTTGTTGTTTTGTTTTTTGAGACAGGATGTCACTATGTAGTCTTGGATGGCTTGGAACTTGCCGTGTAGACCAGGATGATCTTAAATTAACAGAGATTCTCTTGTCTCAGCTTCCTAAATGCTAGGATTAAAGGCATCACCAAACCCAGCGATCATGTTCAGTTTTTGTTTTCTAAATAAACCTTCTCTGTCATTGCTATTATAGATGTTGACTTGGTACACATCTGAAATCTGATATCCTCAGAAGCAACAGAGACAGTTGCTAGAAAGGGGCTTCCAGGCTTAGGTGTAGTTTGGTGCTAGAACATTGGTCTGACATGAACAAGGATCAACAAGGTCTCTCTCTGTACTGTGAGAAAAATCAAATCAGTAGACTGGGGTTTCCCCATCTTCTGAATTGTCCAGCGCTTTAGGCTGACATGGACCTTGGGATACTCAAAGAATTAGAGAAGAGCCAGTTGGTTCTTAGCTCCATGGGAGAACACTCCTCACGGCCAAAACCCTGTTTTCATTGTGTTCTATCCCTGTCAGCACCACGGTGTTTGAGCTCTGTGAGTCCAAGGCATTATGCTCTACCTCTCTGCTCCTTTGGGACTGGAAAACAGTCGTCTAGAGAACTGCCCAGCTTCAGAGTTGGTGCAGAGGCTCAGCTGGTAAAGGTGTTTGTTGTCAAGATTGATGACCTGAGATCCCCAGGATCCACATGAAGGAAGCAAGACTTCCACATTTGTGCTGTGGTACACACACACACACACACACACACACACACACACACACACACACCAGAAAGAATGGAAGGAAGGAAGGAAGAAAGGAAGGAAGGAAGGAAGGAAGGAAGGGAGGGAGGGAGGGAGGGAGGGAGGGAGGGAGGGAGGGAGAGAGAGAGAGAGAGAGAGAGAGAGAGAGAGAGAGAGAGAGAGAGAGAGAGAGAGAGAAGAAAAGGAGATGATGAGAAGGAAGAGAACAAGAAGAATGAGGAGGAGGAGGAGGAGGAGGGGGAGGAGGAGGAAGTGGAGGAAGAGGAGGAGGAAGAAGAGAGCTCCTTAGTGTCAGAAATTATCAAGAACAAAGAGGCTAACAGGACTCACTAGTCCTCTCAGGAAAGTGGACAGACTATACTTCTAGGCTGCAATCCTGGCTTACAGCGCTAGCTCCCCTTGGTCTCTTTACTCACTAGCTTCCCTTTTCCTGCACATTAGCAGCTACAGAGAGAGGAAAGACACTCTGGAAAGAGCCCAAAGTGTTCATTAGGTGATTGTTATTATGTTGGTGCCTGTTGCAATGATATAAGTCTGAGGTCTTAATAAAATCCAACATTTTCCAATTAGCTGTTGCTTAATTAGCATCATGAATATTCAAAGCCCTTATGCCCTTTTGCATCCTTCCTCTCCAGTCTTTCCTCCCACCGCTGCTCCATCAGACTGCAGTAGTGACATTCTTCAGGAGTGGGGGTATGGAGACCTCTTGTGCAGAGGACCCAAGGTGTCTCTTCCCGCTTCTCCTCTACTTCCTGGACAAGAGGCTCAGGCTGTCAGATTTTCTTAGTATCATAAATTCAAGACACACTGGCTTCCTTACTTGCCATGAAGTCTATGAGAACAGCCACTTCTGGAAAGGGCTTGTCCTGAACAGTAAAAGATGGCGTTCACTCAGCAAAGATGACAGGAGCAGTTAGAAGTCTGGTGCTTCCTCCCTCCTTCCCAACTTCTGTGCTCTGCTCTCTCTTTCCTCCCTTTTTTCCCTCTCTTTTCTCTTCTTCCTCCTCCAACCCCCTTCTCCCTCTCCTTGAAGTGAAAAATTGTGTGTGTGTGTATGTGTGTGTGTGTGTGTGTGTGAGAGAGAGAGAGAGAGACAGAGAGAGACAGAGAGAGACAGAGAGAGAATGCAAACATGTACATTTTACTGGTGTGTGTGTGTGTAAATGCAAACATGCATATGACATACCTAACACATGTCATAACAAGCATGTGGAGTCAAGAACAGGCACGGGTGTAGGCTTTCTCCTTCTGTAGAGTCCCCAAAGGGAATTCTGGGACTACAGGTACATGTTCCCACAGCCTCAGACCTTGCACCAGTTTTGGAGATCTGAACTCGGGTCGTCACGTTAGTGTGCCAAACCCTTTACTCCATAGCCTTTCTTTTTCTATGAGCAAAAGCACCCCCTCCTTTGCAGACCATCCCTAAGGCTTTTTGTATGTATCATGAAACAACACTGCTCCAGTTCCTCTGGGGTTGAAACTTGCTGCCTCCCACTCCCATCTCCTGTCATGTCACCTCTGGGATGGCATCTGCAAACCTAGGCACACAGTTTGTACAACATTGATTCTAGCCCCTTGTACCCTAGGGAAGCAAGGAGAGAGCCAAGAAGGGGGAATAAGTTGCCCACTATAGAAGACCTCATCAGAGAGAGAAGGAGTGATTTCATTTCAGACTTATTGTCCCTGGCCAAGACATCTCCCAAGCCACTAGACCTTCAGCCCATGAGAAATGATAATGGAAGGTTAGATCTGGGAGGCTCTCTGTTGAGACCAACATTCCCATCAGGCATTAGGACCTCGATCCACTTCTGAGTGAAGGAAGAGAGGAGAGAAAGACATCCATTATTTGCCCTCCAAGCTTCCCCTGGCTGCCTCTCACTCCACTGAGGCTGGAATATGTGGTACTGGCTGTAATTTAGGCTTCAGTTTGGAGGATTTCCCAGTAGTGCCTGCAGCTTCGTAATGTGGGCTGTCAAAATGATGCAGAATTGTGCTCTGCCAGCTGCCCGGCTGACTTCATTCAGATACATCTAATGTGACAATTTTGTCAAAGCTTGTTTTAAGGAGTTGTTTTGACTGGGTGTTAATGTGGCCTTCTTAATCAGCCAATTCCTGCATCTGATCCCTCCACACCAGCAACCAGATGATGAAGATTTCTCTGTGGTTCAAGTCTGGTCTGGTCTTCTCTGGGGCAGGGGTAACCCAGCTCATTTGTGGGACAGTGAGTTCCTTGTCCTTTGCTTGGCGGTGACAGTGACAATGCTTGGTAGAAGGGGTGTAAGCCCTGAAGTTCAGGAACTGAGATGAGAAAGGCAAGCTTAAAATGGAGAGGACACAAGGAAGGAACTTGAGTGTGCATAGTATGTGTGTGCGTGTGTGCTAACAAGGAGGAGTATTGTGATCTCAGAAGGGCTTAGAGAGATTGAGCTCAAACAGAGGAGACTTTGGGAAGTCTAGAGCACAGTGAGCTGGCAGGAGTGAAAGTTCTCAGCTGATTAATGGCTTCCTTACAGATGCAGAGACACCCAGCCAAACATGAACCTGAATGTGGGAGAGTTGGGCCAACAACAGAAGGACCCACAGGGATAGGGATTTCATAAGAAGACCAACAGAGTCAACTAACCTGCACCGGTGGGGGCTCCCAGAGACTGAACTGTCAACCAAAGAGCATACACAGCTGGACCTAGGACCCCTGCACATATGTGCAGAAGTATAACTTGGCCTTAACTTGAGTTCCCCAACAACTGGTACAAGGGCTGTTCCTGAATCTGTTGCCTGCCCGTGGATTCTGTTCTCCTAACTGGTCTTGTCTAGCTTCAGTGGAAGAGGATGTGTATAGTCCTGCAGTGACTTGAGATGTCCCAGGGTGGGTTGGTATGGGGGGGGGGGAGTCCCCTTCTCACAGTGGGAGGGAAGGGTGGGAGAGGGGCTATTGGACAGGGGAGGCTGTGATCAGGATCTAAAGTGAATAAATAAATGGAAAAAAGTCCCCCCCTCAACAAAACAGAACAAAAACACTCTTGAGAATTCCCAATTCTGATTGGTCTAACATTGAGAGCAATGACCCTTGAGGTAGCAGTGAGGATTAAACCAGCATCATACCTGGTCTGTGGCAGTTGGTTCTTCCTCTCCCATTTGTGGTTACTTTCTGGTAGGACAAGATACAGGCAAGAGAGCAATGTCTACTGGGAACTTGTCCACACAGTCTCCAAGGACCACTTCCCTCATGCTCAGTGGATTGTTTACAAACACCCCTACTAGATTTTTACCTTCTGTATAGATAGGAGTTGGAGTTTATTATTTCATGACACAGCCATGTATCATTTACTGATGGGGACAGCTCGTTGTTAAGTAATTCTGCTACTTCACAAACTTGAGGGTACTGACACAACTAAATGTCACGTGTTACTCAGTGTGGCCTCTTGATGCAATCACAAGACACACTGGGCACTAGATTCATGAAGATGCTGCTATACCACAGCTTACTGTGAACTTTTATAAACTAACAATAGAAAGGATAGTATAGAGGAGCTGGGGAGACGACCCAGTTGATAAAGTGCTTGTTACCTCACACCCATGGGAAAAGTCAGGGATGGCGGTGTACACCTGTGACCTCAGTGCTTTGGAAGCAGTGACAGGAGATTACTGGACAGCTGGTCTTGCCAGACTGGTGAGCTTCAGGTTTATGAGAGAATCTGATGCACACACACACACACACACACACACACACACACACACACCATGGTGAGTGATAAAACACGATACCTGGTATCAACCTTTGACCTCTGCACTTGCACATACACATGTAGAACACACACAACAGCATGCATGCACACACGTACACAAAGTATAGTGAATGACTACATAAGCTAGCAATGTAGTTCTTTATTATCATTAGCAAACCCAGGCTGGCCTTGAACTCTTGATCCTCCTGTGTGCTAGGATTATAGGTATATGCCACCATCCTCGACCTCATCTTTGATTTCATACAGCTGGACACGAAGTTCACAAACATCATAAATGTGTGAGGAATACCCTGCATGTGGCCTTACAACAGCTACATTACTAGGTAAGGGGAAAGTTTTACCTTGTTATAATTTTATGAGTCCAATGTTGCATTACACATGCAGGCTGAGATCAGCTAAAATGCAGCTGTATATGTCAAGGCTCACATATGTACCCGTAGAATTCTTTGTGCCCATTGTGTGCCTTTTCCTGGGGCTACAGCAGATACAGCATTGATGACAGACCAAAGAAATTTTCCCACCCAAGTATAGTTGGTGAACTAATGGATTTATTGGGAGTTACATTTAGGAACACGAATGACTCCTAGGTGGCTGCATCCTGGAAAGGAGTGACCTCAACATGAAGATGACTCATGAAATACTCCATCCTTGCTTCCTGTTCAACTTGCAGACAGCTCCACTGCAAAGCCTCCTCCCCAGCAATAATTTACTGCTTTCATAATTTGGGTGGGTGGGTGGGTGGATGGGTGGGGAGATATGAATCTCAACTTTCCAAACTTCCTGAGTCGTGTAAGCTTCATGATCTTCCTAAATCCTATGTGCTTCCAAGGGAATGTTTTGATTTCGAAGAAATAACTGGACAATATGCCCATTGAATACTACGCTAAACCTATCCTACTTGATGTTTAACCAAGAATGGTACCTTCTGTGACCTAAATTAACTTATGGGAATATTGGAATTTGTGTTCTGAGGAAAATAGAAGATGAAGACTGGAACACCACTTGCTGAGCAATACTGTGTCCTGGGTATCACTCCGGATTGATGTACCTTCATCATATCACCTCGATGAGGAGGTTCAGGAGGTGAGAAGTGATGGACCTTAGATTTGAGCTCTGTCTTCAACTCTCAATGCCCAAAATTGTCCTTGGAAACCATTCTAATTGTGGAGGCTGCGTGTGTAACAAGTTTCTGGCCCGGGAAAGGAGCAGCTGCCACTACCTACCTGGTCCTGAGAGGTGTGAGGTGTGGGAATGATTGCCCAAAGCTCTGCAGGCCATGTGTGCTGTGGGGCACTGGGATTAGTGAGTCTCCTGTCTGGCTTTGGGACTTCCTAGCTCATTTGCATTTCAAAATGTCACTCCTTCCCCCCTGCCGATGGTCATTCATGTTTATTTTTAACTTGCATGTGATTAGGATGAATCAGAGTTCTTTCCACCAGCTGCAGATGGGTCTAATTGTGATGTTGGGGTTCAGGTTTTTTGGTCTTCTTTAGGGGTCTTCCCTGCTCATGATTGGATGAATATCTTGGATATGGCTCAGTTCCTATTTTGTTTCTGGAACCAGATAGTGGAGACAGGGACTTCTTGATCTCACCTGAATGCCTTGCCCCCTCTCCACCCCTCTCCACCCCTCTCCACCCCTCTCCACTCCTCTCCACCCCTCTCCACCCCTCTCCACCCCTCTCCACCCCTCTCCACCCCTGGGGACAGCTATGCTCCTGAAGATACTTAACTTGTCTTCATGAAATAAGAGTTAAAAATAAATATCAATAACCACCCGATTACCAAGAGAAGATTAATTTCACGTTTGTAAATGCTAATGAGATTTGGAACCCTGGCCTGTGGGGCAGGAGAGGCTTAGAGCCCTTCTGACTGGCCGTAGGAGGCTTTAGGAGAGTGCTGGAGGACTTGGCGGACATAGCTGGCTGGACTCTTCAGCCTCTTGTCTGTGTGTCTCAATCTACATCCTCTTCTGGTCCTCCATGGAGAGGCAAGTAAGAGACAATGAGCCTGTAGCACCAGAGAGAATGGGCGTCACAGTCACCCGACCAACCAAGTCTGACAAGCCCTCCCTGAACAGTTCGATTTGTTTATTTCTCCCTAGCAGAGGCTGTAGCCTTGCCCCTCCTGGTACTTCTGCCTGGTGGGCTGCTCTTTTGAGTACCAACCATGTTTGCTTGTTCTTCTGTAAGGGTTCTCTTTAATGCGTCCTTTTCTGTGAGACCTTCACTTGATGTTCCATTTCCAAGTCATAGAACTCTCCCTACCTTTGACTCCCCATACCCTCTCTGTCTCCTCTGTAGCATCTTAACAGGACATGCTATTTGCATATCACATAATTCCTGTCTTTTCCCACTAGAACTGAAGCTTCCCAAATGATTGTTGTCTGTTTTGTTCAAATGTGCATCTTCAGTCATGGAATCAGTGCCCAATGCAAGGAAGGCGCTCCATGAACACTAACTTAATGAAGGAAGAGGAAAAGCCAAGGAACAGAGAAGAGGGGCCAAACGGAGCATACTTAGGATATGTGACATGGTCCAAAGGGCAAGAGAGAAAACTGAGGCCCATCTGTGACACAGGATACTGCTTAGAGGTGGGGCTGGGATGGGGCACAGATGGTAAAGGCCTTGGGGAATGAAGCCAGTTTCAAAAGATCACAAATGCAGAACTCTACTTATTTGCTATTCTAAAAAAGATAGAATTATTCAGATGTAAACAGATCAGTGGTTAGTGAGAATTATGGATTGCATGAGGACTTGTGAATACATTAGTAGCAGTTTTTGTTTTTAAACATTAATTAGAAGGAGGATTTTTGGAGGGACTATTGCATCTTAGGTGTACTTTCATGACTCCTACGTACAACAGTGCAGCTATAGAAATCCATAGAACTAGAGAGAAAAGGATAGGTTTTTTTTCTCTGTATAATTTAAAGATTCAAGGTAAAATGCACCTTCAGAAATTAATAAAAAAATCTTTTAATTGGAATTCCTCTCACTCCAGACAAAATGGCTATTATCAAGAAATCTAATGCTGAAGGAGGGCAGGGGAAAGAAACCCATCTGTTGGTGAGAATATAAATTAGTACAACCACTCTGGAAATCACGTGGGGATTTCTCAATAACTAAAAATAAAACCACCATATGATCCAAATATCCCATCCATGGCTATATGCCCAAAGGGATATAGTTCAGGATACCACAGAGACACCATGCATCCATATTTACTGTTCGCTGGACAGGCTTGAGCACGGAGAGCCTGGCGTTCCCGCTCCCATCCCAACACGGAGAGAAACAAAGGCAGGAAGGTTGCTGGGGTTTGCTGGCTGTCAACCTAAGCAAAAGCTAGAAACCTTGACTCAAAGGAAGAGTGAGAGCAAGAATGGATGCCCCTTCTGGCTTCTGCAGGAGTTCATGGGTGTGACTGAACACACATGCACACGTAGAACACACAGACATATACACAATGTAATATATATCTGTATGTGTTTGTGTACGTTTATATGTATGTATATGTATATATGTGTGTGTGTATGTGCACACACACACATCAGTGAAATTTTACTCAGTCACAAAGAAGGATGAAATGATGTCACCTTCAGGAATATGGATGGACCGGAGATCGTCATGAAAACTGAAAAAAGAAATTAAAAAGTCAGATCCAGACACATTTCATATATTTTCTGTCAAATGCAGAACCTATATTTAAATAAAGAGATGAAAATAAATAGAAGGAGTTGAGGATCAGGTTGGGGGAGAAAGAAAGAATATTGGGGAGGGGTGAATATGATCATAGCCTTAATGATGCTGTCTTGATAAAATCCATTATTTTTGTAGAAGTAATATACACTGATAAGAAAATTAAAAAGAAAAATAAAAACAAAACTTTAAAAAAGGAGGAGACTGAGTTTGTACAGAATCAGACATCTCAGGAGAGTTTAAGAGGGAAGTTGGCCCAGCATAAGAGGGAGGCTATCCTGAGGAATGATCACACATCCTTACCTCGGAGTGTGGGGCCCTGAGTCCTGAAGAGGAACGGTGGCTGTGTCTCTCTATGTACCCAGGTCAGATAGGCCTTGGCGTCTGCACAATCATGAAGGGACAGCAGGTTTCTACCACGGCAACACTATTCTGCGGACCATTTATTCTGATAAGAAGGAAATAGGCTCCAAATAAAATTTTCTTTGCAAATCCCTTTTCTTGGCCTCATACCCAGTTATGGATGTCCTGCTGTTAACAGACTTCAGTCCATTCACTGTTCCCTCTTGGTGCTCAGCTGCCACTTCCTGATGGCCCTCATTCCACAGGAGGGCCTGCCCTTCTCACTCGCCCACTGAGCACTGGGGCCTCATACTTCAATTTAGCTGGAAAGCAAGACAGAGCAGATAGAAATGGCAAGACCCCTACAAAAAACCATTTTCTTTTTTGGTGCCAAGTGCCCTGTCTGAAGCCAGCCCTTCCTGCATGTTGGGTGCCCTTTAGGAAATGCTGCAGGGCAGACCACAGGCAAGCTGCTGTTACCTCCAGCAGGCTAGCACATTGAGCTCTATTACTTTTCTGGTCTGCTGTTAGTGTTAGTCAGCTTTGGCTCACTGTGACAGAATACCAGACACTAATACCATTAAGAAAGAGAGATTTCTTTTACTCATAGTCTTAGATCATGGCTATTTGACTCAATCGTTTATGGGCCTGTGGTGAGGCAGAAGGTTATGGTGAGCTGGTATGGTAACCCAGCTGCTGACGTCATGGCAATCAGGAAACAGGAAGAGTGAGATGAGAAAGAACCAGGAACAAGACACCCTCCAAAGGCACACATCCAGTGACCTACTTCCTTAGCCAGGTGTCAATCCCTTGCTACCTCCTCATAATGCCGTCAGACTGTGAACCCATCAATAGATGGATGGACCCATTGGGGAAAGCAGAGCCGTCATGACTCAGTCACTTCTCAGTCATTGCTCAGGTAGCTGGGAGCCAAACCTTCCACACAAGAAAGTGCATGTGGGAAGCATGCTTCACCTCTGATCCATAACAGGCACTTCACACTTCTTATCCTGATCACGTGACCCACAGACATTATCAAAGGACTCTTGTGTGGTACACTATGAAAGGTGACCATGAGTCTGCCAAGCCACCACCTTCCCAGGAGTTATGTTCTGCGCTCTCTCCTTCAAATGTGCTCCTTCCACCCTCCAAGTCAGACAGATGCCTGAGATCTCTGCCTCAGCACCCACCCTCTCCGGCTGCTCAAGGTCACTGGTATTCCATCAGAAACTTTGTTTATATCTTTGTTCTCATTTCCAAGCCTTGCTGCACTGCCTCTGTGGGTCCTGGCAATGCCTGGCATCCTGAACCATTGATCTGGACTCCAAATGTCTTAAGTTCCCTCTTCATAGTCTTTTCCATAATCTACGCTCACCCCCACACTCTGATGTATTAGTCGCTCTTGTTCTGACAAAATACCCAACAAAACAGTTTAAGGAAGGAAGGGTTTAGTTAGGATCACAGTTAGAAGGTACAGTCCACCTTGGTGGAGAAGTCATAGCAGCAAGAGTGGGGGGCAGCTGCTCACATTGTAGCCAGTCAGGAAAGCAAAAGAGGGGAACGATGGTTAGACAGTTTTCCCCTTTTTGTTGTATTCTTTTTATTTAGTCCCAGAACCCGCCCCATGAGATAATGCCTATTCATGGTGGTTCTTCCCCTTCTCAGTCAAATTCAAAGGTGTGTTTCCATGGTGATTCTAAAACGAGTCAGGTTGATAATGAAGACTGACCGTTACACCTGCTGATGCCAGGGTTGTTTTCCTCAGAATCTGAAGGCATATATATATGACCCTGCTTATGAATTTTTAAAGTAGGGAGTGTGTGAGGTCTAAGCTCTGGTGCCAGGCAAGAAGGAGGAAAGTGAGAAGCTAGGGGGTTGAAGAGATTTCAAGGAATTATAGGTAGATGAGAAATACTTTTTTCTCTCTGGGCAGAGGCCATTAGGCAGGGAGCCACACACAGGCACAAAGGCACACATTGGCACACACGGACACGAGACACAGGCACACATGCAGATCAGTACACAGGCCAGACAGAATTAGGCACATAGGCTTACAGATAAACCCGTAGGACAGGCTGATGAAAACAAAGGACTCCAACCTCAAAGCCTTATAGGAAATACTTATATCAAATCCACACAGATATACCATTCTTCTAGGGACAGTTACGTAACAGACTATTTTTCTATTTATCTTTGATACTCCTGGACATCTGGTGTCAGCCTTTTCATGCTGAATCATAGCACCTCTGGACATCCAGTTTAGTCATGTTTAGCTGACTCATGCTGCATGTCAACACTCTGGCCTCTAATCATAAACCTTCATGACTTTATGTTCCCAACAGTATGATGCTATAAATCCATAATCCTAAAACTTGAGAAGTGAAGGCAGGAGGATCAAAGTTCTAAAGTCAGTCTGGGCTACATGAGAGACTGTCTCAAAGGGGAAAAAACATCAAGGTTAAAAATGACTTAGAATGAGATGCAAGCTTTCCTATAGAGTCTTTAGAATGGAGCCCAAATTCCTATCCTCATTTGAACCCAGTTTTTCTCACCATGGCCTGCACTCTGAACAGCACTGTGGACTGTCCTCAGAACATACATTGTGTATCCTACCATGCCTGCTTGCTCTGTGCACTGTCCCCAACTCTGTCATCCTTACTTTCCTATTGCTGTGAAGAGGCATCGTGACTAAGACTGCTTATAAAACAAAGAGTTCAACTAGGGGCTTGCTTACAGTTTCAGAGCATGAGTCCATGACCATTTTGGTGGGGAACATGGAAGCAAACAGGCAAAATAGTGCTGGAGCTGGAGCTAAGAGCTTACATCCTTAGCTCAAAATTGTGAGGCAGAGAAACACTGAGCCTAGTATGAACTTTTGAAACCTTAAAGCCCACCCTCAGTGACACACCTTCAACAAGGACACAACTCCTAATCCTTCCCAAAATGGTCCCAGCAACTGGGGACCAAACATTCATCTGTATAAGCCTATGGGGGGGGGGTCATTCTTATTCAAACAACCATAACATAACATCTCAAGATCAATTGTTGCTTTCTAAGGGATGTATGCTCCTCCCTTCTAGGTTCATCAGGTAGGGATGTTCTTTTACAACTCTGAGTACCAGTAGAGTTGAAATGGTCCCATTATACGCTTGGCTATGCTTCTAGAGAACATTAATATTATTTTATTTTATTGACCTTTCTAGCATCTTCCAGTCATAGTACCTGGCTTTCAGGATAGTGCTTGATGCATACAGACCTGCCGAGTTGAATTGATTTTAATTTCCCAGATACTATCTGTCTTAGTTACATTTCTGTTATTGGGAAGGGATATCATGACTAAAGCAACTTATAAAAGGAAGAATTTAATTTGGGGCTCATAGTTTTAGAGTGTAGTAGAGTACATGACTGAAGCCACCTGCAGGAGTAGGGAGAGAGAGGGGAGGGGAGAGGAAAAGAGCTAACTGGGATTGTCATGGACTTTTGAAATCTTAAAGTACTCCCCCAGTGACACACCTCCTCCAACAAGGCCATAATCCTTCCCAAACAGTTCCACCAACTGAGGAACTAGTATTCAAATATATGAACCTGCGAGGCCATCCTCATTCAAACAACCACATGTCTTCTCTGGAGATGTGCTCATGTGTTGTTCTCTTGTGTTGGATTTGGAGTACCAGACAGTAAGAGAGGTAAAAGACAAGAGACAGAAACGAGGTTTCTTTCTTACTATTTCCCTTCCAGGAGCTGGTCTGTGCTCCAGGGTTATTGTTTTTAGGAATTATGTTGAGTGCCAGCACAAGCTTCCTTTCCAGTTGTCCAACTTCAAGTTTAGAACAGCACAGTCATACGAAAGTTAGTGCCTGACATTGAACTCTCTTAGAGACAAATCACCATGGCCTCATATTTCTCTGAAATTAGCGTCCAGAAGCCTTCCTGTTAGCCTCCATAGGTTCAAACATAGGCTAGGGGCAGGGAGCAGTAGTGGGAGCACCAGGATGAGAGCTCTGGTGAGTAGATAGGGATTCTCCTGCCTTCTGAACAATGATTGGCCTACCCATTTTGGACTTCCAGTGGAAGGGAAAATCTTATGGCCAAGAGGAGGAGTTTCATAATATTTGTCTGGAAATGAATGCAAAGCCCTAAGTCAAGAAGTTCTGAAAATGACAAGATGGTTCCGGTTTCCCCTCTTGTTCTTTGTTCTCACCCCCTCACATTTCCGAAGACTCTTGGGAATGGGGATTGCCCTTTCTGAGGCCTTTTGCATTTCTTAAAAAATTAGCATTTCTGCAGAAGCCACCAGATCCTCTTTCTGTGTTCATCTACTTACAGTGTTGAGCTTTGTGAAAGCCCCAAGAGAAGTAGCTTACAGACAGTCTTCCATCCTGGCTTTTGTTTTTAAAGTCTGGGCTCTTTGGAGAGCTGGGTGAGGGGGCTTAGAAAAGGAAACTTTCCAGAAGCCGGTGATGCCCTAATGAAGAGTGGGGCGGCTTGGGAGTCATGCCAGAGCCCCAGCTGTCTGGAGAACATTCTTTGCACTTGCTATCTGCTCAGCCTCATATGTTTCTCCCTAGGATATTCAGACATCTTGCTTCTTTGATACATTCAGCTCTCTGCTCCATAGATGTTACCTTTTCAATCTCACCAGCTAACATATAAAATAGCAGCCTTCATTACTTCCTTCTTTTCATCAGTGAGTGTGTGTGTGTGTGTGTTGTGCATATTCATACACACACTGCCTCACGCAGTTGAAACAGTAAGTTCAAAGTTGTCTGCAGCATAGACTCAATCAAGCACACTGGTTCAGGTAGTCAAAACATCAAGTTCAAAGCCATAAGCAGCACAGCCTAGGGACCCAGGTAAGGTATGATGCTACAGATCAAGTCTCTCAGCAGAATCCCCTCTTCTTTGGAAGAGATAAGTCTTTTTCTTTTTTCTCTACAACTTTTGATTAGATGAGAGCAGCTTTCATTATGGAAGGTGTAGCAGTGTGGATCTTGAAAGTCCTAAAAAGTCACATGCATGCCATGGCTTGCATGTGGAGCTTAGAGGGCAATCTTGGGTGTGAGTTTTCACCTTCTACCTTATTGGAAGCAGGGTCTCTCCTTGCTCCCTGTTGAATCACTGGGATAGCTGACCTGTGAATTTTCAGACATTCTCTTGTCTCTACCTCCCACTTCTCCATTGGAGACCTGGTATTACAGATGTGCGTTACTGTTCCTGGATTTGCATGGCCTATGGGGATTTGAACTCAGGCTATTACCCTTGTGTGACAAGTGCTTTACCCACAAAAGCATCTCTCCAGACTTCATTACTTTATTTTTTCTGATTAATATTTCTTCTCTCCCTTGGTACTACTAACATACTATATCTGTATATGATTGTGTGTGATTATTTCCCTGCACCTAGAATACAGATGTTCCAGTAGACCAAAGGTTTTCATGCATCTATGTCCCACCTTGAGCCTCCATGACTAGGACTGATCGATGATATATAAAATAGCTGATTTTGTGCAACAACTTGGATAGGCAATAGTGCATAGATACTGATCAAAAGATAAAATGGATGTTACCATTAAGCTATTTTTAAGGCAAGATAAATATTTAAATGAGTAAGCTTTGAGTAAAGCTGATACCCTCTGTGCTAATCAGATTTTTATCGCAGTGACAAAATACTTGAGATAATCAGTTTGAGAATAGAGGATGCTGGGCTGGAGAGATGATGGCTCAGCGGTTAAGAGCACTGGCTACTCTTCCAGAGGTCCTGAGTTCAATCCCCAGCAACTACATGCATGCATGGCAGTGCATATGTATTAAATAAATAAATAAATGAATAATAAAAAATAATTTAAAAGAAATAGGAAATATTTCCATTGTCTCTGAAACCTCCTTTGGTTTTAGACTGATTTGGTCCCGCTGCTTTGGGACTGTGACAATTGCAGTATATCATATAAGGGGCGGCTCATCTCATGGCAACTAGGAAGAAAGGAGAGGTAGGGAGGACAGGATGCAAATCTCCTCCTCAAGGATGGCCTCTCAGTGACACAGCTTCCTCCCATTAGACCCCAACTCTTAAAGATTACACATTCTTAGAGTACTACAAGCTGATGATCAAGCCTTCAATACTTGGGCCGTTTGGGGGACATTCAAGATCCAAACTGTAGCACCCTCCACAATGTGGGTCTTAGCTAATCAAGAGAAAAAAAAAAAAGACAGCAGGGCATGATGGCCCATTCCTTTCATCATCACTCCATTCTGTAGACAGGAATAGGTGGATCTTTGTGAATTCAAGGCCAGCCTGTCTTACATAGTGAGTAACAGGACAGCCAGAGCTATGTAAAGAGATCCTATCAAGTTTGTTTTTTATTTAGAGAGAAAGAGAGTGAGAGAGAGTGAGAGAGAGCAATAGGGTGAGAGAGCAAGAGAGCGAGAGAGTGAGAGAGACTGAGAGACTGAGAGAGAGTGAGAGAGCACCAGAGACCTGAAATGCAGCATGATGTCTTCCCTGGGTCTCTAGTCAGTTAGCCTGTGCTTTGGACTTTGGACTTGCTATTTCCATTGCATGAACCAGTTCCTTAAAAATCAGTCAACCAACCAATCATTTAATTAGTCAATCCATCAATTTCTCCTTCCTGTTCCAGGACAGTCAGGGCTACACAGATAAACCCTGTCTCACAAAACAAAAAACTTCTCCTTCCTTTCCTCCCTCTCTTTTTCCATCCCCTCCCCATTCATGCATGCACATCCTCCCATTTATTCTATTTGTCTAGCATGCCCTCACTAATACTTCATAAATGGTACTGAATGAAGAATGAAATTTCTTGACTACTGAAAATTTTATATTAGGTCTGGCTTCCTTCCCAGTTTTGAGTGTTGGTTTTACCTATAGTCATGCTTTTTCTCATCAGTCATCAGAACGTTGGATTTGTCCTGCTAGAAACCCTATTCATTCACCATTCATCCAGTATTTTACCAGAAACTATTACTGCTGTTATCTCTGCTGTATAACATGTTATCTCAAACCTAATAGTTTAGTACGTTTGTTCGTTCATTCCTTCTTTATTTTTTCTTCTTCATTTTGTAGACAGGGTTTCTTTGTGTAGCCTTGGCTGTCCTAGAACTTGCTCTGTAGACCAGGCTGACTTCAAACTCAGAGATCTACCTGCTTCTGCCTCTCGAGTGCTGGACTTAAAGCCATACATCACCATTGCCCAGCTCAAACCTAGTAGTTTAAAACTCATACCATTGCCTTTCTTTAAAACAACCATGCTACTTACTACTTCTTAGTATCCATGAATTAGAACCCTGATAAGTTAGGTTTGACTCTTAGTGATAGGTCTTAGTTCCCATGCGCATGGACCCTTCTAGAGTTCTACTGTAGTGTATTCATGATATGGTAATTTTTTCCTCAAGTGATCAATCCAGGAGACTAAGGGGACTGATACTCTTTAAAAGCCATTTACACCAATAGCCACATTGTAGAGTGCCTGGCTGAGGAAACACGGATGAGCAGGGCAAACAAAATCCTGCTATGCTCGTATCTTGCAAATAAACTGGCATGAGTTGGGATCAGTATCTGAGCAGTGACCCATTCTCCTGCCTTGAAACATCTTATCTCCAGCATCTTCATCACCCATTGTCTGCTTCTTCTCATCACGGAAGCACAGGACTTTATATGTACCATATATAAAGGCATAGAAGGGCTCTTGAAGAAGTGTCCAGGGCTGCAAGGGCACAACCAGAAACCACAGATGAGAGCTTGACCTTCTGACAGATGCAGACACACTCAGAGACATCACCTATGACTGTGAGCACCCCTGCAATGCACACCCTTTACTGGTCAGCTGGGCTGAGTTCAATTGTATGCTTCTCCTAGAAAACCCTACCTTCCTTATGACCTGAAAGGGGTTTTCTCTCTCAAGGTTATTGTTCTTTCTTTTTAAGTAATTTCCTACTGGGATCTCTGATCTTCCCTTCAATGTTGTATCTCTGAAGCCTGGCACTGAGCCTCAGGAATAAAGTTTGATGAAGTTAGAGGCTTGGTCCGCTGTGTTCTTGTTGTCTGACATAGGATTTACTAAGTAAAGGTACAACAGGTATTTATTAAGTGGATACATACCTGACCCCAAGTCATGCTCAGACTTTATATGATGTAACAAGCTCAAAATGACCACTGTGCAAGCTTCATTTTCTTCTCTGTGTGTGCATGTGTGTATGAATTTGCATATATACGTACAATACTCATACACATACATCTCATTATAGAGCGCAGGTTAGTTTAGAACTTACTATGTAGGACTCAAAATTATGACCGTCCTACCCCCTCTTCCTAGATGCTAGGATTAAAGGGCCGAACCCCACACACTCAGATATTCTGGGCTTCACTTCACCTTCTAGACCTTGCCATTTAACAATGAGGAAGAGGACTAGGCACAAGAAATTGAGCCTCTTATGTGGCTGGGGCTGCTTAAGACTGGGCTGGTCCGTGAGCGTGGGATCGGGCATAGGTGTGAGGAGAACAAGCAGCTGCAGCAGAAGCTAGGTGGAAACGTGCAGACTAAGGAGGAAAGAGGGTGAGTGTGTATCATTAGCCTATGATTAATATATAATAATATAGTAATCACCAGGCAGAGCTATGTTCATACAACATTAGTCTGAGAATAATACCCACAGGAAGCAACCATTTGCAGCCTCCCACGGCATCAGCAATTTGGCCTTCTTTTATTGTTAGCTCAGGTGAGAGTAAGAGGCCCCTGAAGATGGAGAATCTAGGCAGTCTTACACGTTTATGTGCAGGGAGTGCCACACAGCCTACTGACCCAGCTTGACTCAGCTCTTCTCTGTAAGGAAGCTTCAAGATTTCCCTGCTCCTTCTCGTCTGCCTTCTCGTTTCACCAGCATGCAGAACATAGATGGCTTTCTGTGGACCAGTGGCAAGGAGGATTTAAACTAAAGCATGGTCTCTGTCCTTGAGAATTTGGTGGCCTACAATTTTTTTTTTTTTTCCTGCTGGGGATTTGTCCTGATCTTGGGATTCATCCCAGGTGCCTCTAGGCTCTGGGCTTGAGGAAGAAATGGTTCTGCTTCCTCAAGGCACTTTGGTGTGGATTTCCTCTCCTCTTGGCTCAAATGAGTATAGACCTGGAGAGAGGGATGGAGGGACAACTGTGTCTAGTCAGTCCTAGTTGAAAACTACCTGTTCATCAGGGACTATTGTGGGTTGTGATAGCAACACAGACGTTAAGCCTGTGCCATGGCCTGACTTTGTAAGCCAAGTCTGAATATACGTGTGCAGTACACTACAGAGGTGGGATGCAGCCTTGGAGTGGTGGGAGGACGGAGGCATTCTGGGCTTTGGGTCTTTGATTAGCATTATCTCTATGCTAACATGACTAACACATAGGATAAGGTTTGCCATTCTGCATGTGTAAGTCTCTAGAGGTGAGGGGACGGGCATCTTGATTTCTATGAGACCCCAGAGTTAGGCAAGGTTTTAAAACAGCACCTTCTGAAGTCTTTGGAGTGGGGAGAGGTAAGAATGTGTTTGCTGTGAGAGGGGTGATATCTCAAAGGAACTTCCTGGAGCACATGAGGAACACGAGGAGAAATCAAGGCAGTCCTTTTACCCTAAGATACTGATCAGGGACAGCCATTTGAGCCAGGCAGACTGCCTGCTTGCATCTGCTTCATACACCTCCCTCCTTCTTGGCAGCCTTCCTGCCGTCCGTGTCTCTGGTCCCTGGTACCTGAGACCTGTTTTCCCAGCAAGAAGAAACAGCACCACAGTGACCTGATGCCCTGGATTCTCTCCTCCCTTTTTCTCCTGGCTCTGGGTCTTCACTTTTAGTGGCTACCCTAAGAGAATACTCCTACTTGTTTTATAACCCTTTCTTACTGATCCAGCTCAGTGGTCACCATGTAAATAGCAGCCAATTTAGCTGTTGCTTATGCAGCAAATTAAGACAATGTAAAATGCCAATGGGGTGAACAGGGAGCCACCAGTGTCTTCTCTTTTCAGGACAGAAGTGGGACACCTGCCAGGACCTGGGACCAGGACCAGACATTTATTTTGCTGATCTGGTACAAGGTGTCCAAAAAGAGACAGATTTTCTGGACCTCGTTGCTGTCCCTTACTCTTCTTGGCCGGAGGTAATGCTCTCATGGGGCCAATTCTACTCTAAGAGTTCTCATCTGCTTATTTCTGTCTAGGTGTTAAACGGCAGGGATGGCAAGCAGAGGGGAGAGAAACTAAGACTTTTGCAGAATGCTCTAGATGTCTGTTTTCCTGGATTGTCAGTTCCGGTGTCTCAGGTATACTGCAAGTAGAGACCTGGGATTCAGGATATCTGCCATGGAGTTGTTTCTAAGAGCCAAGATTGGTACTCCATGACCAGACACACAGCTCATGGGTATGATACCATTTCCCTGGAAAGATAATTCAGGGCAGCAGGTCACTGTGGTATTGTTTTCTGTGGCTAGTCTGCCTGGTATCCAGGTCTCTCTGTAGGTTGTCAGCCTGCTCTTTTCCTTCTGGTTCTAGGTCTTCACTAGGCTGCCCTGCTGGGATCTCCAGCACAACGCTTTTCTTACCTATCTCTGCCTTCTGGGAGAAGACAGTGCTACCTTCCGAATGGGCTACAGAAGGTCTCCTCATAGGCTGGTCAAAAAGAGGGAGTAGGGGCTGCAAGTGTATAGCTCCTGAGTAGCATGTGCAAGGACCTATGTTCAATTCCCAGCACCAATAAACAAACAAACCAATGAACCCATGAACAAACAGAAAGAGAAAGAAAGAAAAGAAGAGGTACCAGACACTTCTGGCTCCTGGGAGATGCTAAGTAGAAACAGTTCTGGCCCTTATGGGTGCTGTGCTCTTGTATTGTTAATATAGCTCCAGATGAGTTCTCTCTACTGTGCCACCTTGTGTGTCAATAACGGGCCTGTCAGTGGCTCATAGATCCCATGCCTGGTTCAGAATTCATGGCTGCCTAAACAACATCTCTGTTTGTGGCACACAATAAAAAACACACACCCTGCAGCTATGTGTTGCTTAATTAATAAGCTGATTATTAATCCCCAGACACCTGCATGCATAGCAAATTCTCTGTTTTGACCATGTGGCACATTGATGGGCGTCTGCTCACCCTCAGCTCTGGTTCAGCTAATGGAGGAGAAAGGCAGCCGGATTAGGAACCTGCTCTTTCCCTTGACCCCATTCTGTCCAGTTCTCATTCCCCAGCAATCCTGTAGCACATTTGCTATTCTATACTTCTTGCAGTCAGGCTCCCCTCCCCCCCCCACCAAGGCTTCTTTACTGGGTCTCCCTTCCCCTCCCCCAGTGGCTCTGAGAGTACAGTGCTACTGCTCACAGCTGTGGCCTTCCCATAGGGAAATGCCTAAGAACTTACACCCACCCAAGTGACCCAGAGGCATGACTGACTGCTGTGATTACTAAAGGCTCTTTCTCCAGTTTCAGACATGTCTGTGGGGCCATTCATGCTTCAGAATTCCAGAGAAAAGCACAATGAAGATATCATATGAAACTCCATCCTCCCTTGATTCCTCCCCTCCCATCCCCCTTTCCTTACATCTGTAAGTGCTTCCTGAGGGACGCCCATATCCCACAATGAGTTCCTGACACAGGAGCCCTTACTTTGGGTTCTGCCTTTGGGAAAACTGAACTGAGACAAATACAAACAGTCCTCAACAGCAGGGGTGCAACATATGATTTTTTAATATTTTTTATTAGGTATTTTCCTCATTTACATTTCCAATGCTATCCCAAAAGTCCCCCATACCCTCCCACCCACTCCCCTACCCACCCACTTCCACTTTTTGGCCCTGGCGTTCCCCTGTGCTGGGGCATATAAAGTTTGCAAGTCCAATGGGCCTCTCTTTCCAGTGATGGCCGACTAGGCCATCTTCTGATCCATATGCAGCTAGAGTCAAGAGCTCCGGGGTACTGGTTAGTTCATAATGTTGTTCTACCTATAGGGTTGCAGATCCCTTTAGCTCCTTGGGTACTTTCTCTAGCTCCTCCATTGGGGGCCCTGTGGTCCATTCAATAGATGACTGTGAGCATCCACTTCTGTGTTTGCTAGGCCCTGGCATAGTCTCACAAGAGACAGCTATATCTGGGTCCTTTCAGCAAAATCTTGCTAGTATATGCAATGGTGTCAGCGTTTGGAAGCTGATTATGGGATGGAACCCTGGATATGGCAATCACTAGATGGTCCATCCTTTTGACACAGCTCCAAACTTTGTCTCTGTAACTCCTGCAACATATGATTTTTATTTTATTTTACGATGATGCCAAAGCCATATACTGTGGGTAGCAATGGTATTTTGTATTTTGAACTTTGATCTTTTCCCACGATAGCAGAACGCAGTGTGATACTGTTTTGAGATTCTTGGAGTAGCAGTGACTTTAAGGATATAAATCTACAGATTGCAACATGTTGCTTAGCTATGCAACTTGGTAGGCTATGTGTATTAAACACATTTTATTTTGGAGACAGTGTTGGTATATGGCCCTGGTTGGCCTTGAACTCAGAGTCTTCCTTCTCTGCTTCCTGAGTCAAAGGACTGTAGCAATGCACAACCATGCTGTTTTAGATGCAGTTTTGATTCATGATATCCTTCTTCTTCTTCCTCTTCTTCTTCCTCTTCTTCTTCCTCTTCTTCTTCCTCTTCTTCTTCCTCTTCTTCTTCCTCTTCTTCTTCTTCTTCTTCTTCTTCTTCTTCTTCTTCTTCTTCTTCTTCTTCTTCTTCTTCTTCTTCTTCTTCTTCTTCTTCTTCTTCTTCTTCTTCTTCTTTCTTCTGCTTCTGCTTCTGCTTCTTCTGCTTCTTCTGCTTCTTCTATTATTATTATTTTATAACTCATTTATTAAATGTAACTATTGTAAGTGGGGGACTGCTTGTAGTTTATTCTGATACTGTGCTTCTCCCTGATTCTCTGTCTGTCTCCCTCTTTTTCATCTCTCTGTGTATCTTCCTCTCCAAACTGTGTGAGGACACCAATTGCCTGCTACAGGGATTATTTCTCCATACTGTCACTATAGCTACAGCACCTGGTTAAATGTTTAGCACTCACTAAATATCTGTTGAGTGGGGTTGACACCATAAACTGTTCTTAGCTCAGTTTGCACCTTGTATGTCAAGGTTCACAGGGAAGGAGAAGACTCTAGGTAGCTCTAGCGAAAAAGGGCCTAACACAGAATTGTCAGACATTAGCAATCATCACTGAAACAAAAAGTAGGTCAAGGGTTGAGACTGTGAGGCTGACTTCCAAAACGACAGAGGACTGGGGAGGCTGTAGCTCCGCATGCCACTGGGGCGATGCCCATTTGGATCAGAGCTGCCAGTGGCTATTGAGGATCCTTTCCTGGAGGTGTGGAGATGGGAGAAAGGCAACAGAATTTAAGGGTTAGGCAGTTAGATCAAGAGGCTTCTATGAGCTTATTTTGATACTTAGAAAACAGTGTCCTAAAAAACTGTTCAAAGCCTGGAAACCAGCTTGCCCAAGCTGCAGGAGGCATTTCTCCACTTCCCATTTCTGTTTGACTTTCAGATATTGTGTATACAATTAATTGAGTCAACTTCACAGAAGAAATATGGCTGCGGGGTGGTTTGGGAATGCTTTCAAGGTTTTCTATACAAATGATAGGGTAGCGGCGATGACACATGGATGTTAGAACCCCATGTCTCTTCTCCATGAGAGCTCTTGATTGCTTTGGTTTGTAAAGGGCTGATGAATGGCAAGAAACCTCATTCTCATTCTAAGCACTTATAACTGGTAGGGTGTGAGAGCTTCCATTAGGCTATCTGATGCTCCTCAGCTTTCAAGGATGGGTTGCAAAGTTCTGTGTGAATGAGGCGTGAGAATGGATTCCCCAGAGACAAATTGAATGACACCCAAGGATATCCCAAGGTCAGAGATCTTCATTTTTTATGTGGGAGTCAAGGCTTAGGGGTGTTCCTAGGAGAGTGGTTCTCAACTTTCCTAATGCTGTTACTTTTTGATATAGTTCCTCATATTTTGGTGAATCTCAACCATAAAATGTTGCTGCTTCATAACTGATTTTACTAGTGCTATGAATCATAATGCAAATGTCTGATATGCAGGATACCGGATATGTGACCCCCAAAGGGTCTTGCCCCACAGGCTAAGAGCCATTGTCCTAGGGCCTATACAACATTGAGAATGTTCTTCAAAGACACGAGGACTAGTGGGACCCAAGAATTTCCTTACTGCTATCCAGACAAATTAAGAGGGAAAATTGGAAACAAGACATAAATGGAGAATTCTTTCACAGACTGGAAGTTATCTCAGACTTTTTCAAGATCTTCCTTGTAGGTACAGAAGGCTGCATTCACCTGCACACCATTCCCTCAGCCCAAGCACTCACAAACAGGGTAATGTTAAAAAATAAAGTCTTTTCTTTAATCAGCTTCAGCAACTTCAATAAGATGACCCACCATTTAGAACTCTACAATGGACTCCCTTTACTTTGTGACAATTGGTACCCCACAGGCAAAGGAAGCTAACTTTGTTTTGAGAGTTTTCTGAAGCTGCTTAGCCAGAGGACTAACTGCTTGACAAATGTCTCCAATGTCTCCACTGTTGGGAGAGATGGCCCAGTGTTTAAGAGGGCTTACTGAATTGCAGAAGAAGGAGTTCAGTTCTCAGCATCTACGTGGTAGCTCACAATCTCCTATATATATATAGAGTGCCAATGGGTTTGATGCCCTCTTCTGGACTCTATAAACTCATGTAGGCACACACACACACACACACACACACACACACACACACACACACAAACACACACAAACACACACACATTTTAAAAATTGAAAAAAATGCCATTCTCTGTGGTGTCTGTGAATATGTTGATTGGCTTGGAAATTAATTTTGGAGAAGGTCATTAAGGACATTTAGATACTGAGAGCGTGTATGACAAGGAAGGCCTTAATAATCTCCGAGAGATTTTCAATGTATGATATTCCTTATTTCTGTGGTTATGGACTCAAAGGAGGGCACTGCATGTGCATGTGGTAAGAGTAACAAACTGACCACAGGGCACGAGCAATTTACAGGCAACATCCCCGGCAGTACTGAGCACATTCGGCTGTCCCTCAATGCTTGAGTTCCATGTCTGTGCTGGGTGGGAGTGGGCTGCTGGTTGTTGACCCACGTTGGCATCTGTAAGCTTGGCTACTGATCTCCAACTATTTGAGGTCTTTTTCAAGGATCTCTTAATCTTGGAACTGACAATGTTTCTGCCTGGTGCAGAAGTGGCTGGGCATAAGTCCAACATGCACAAAGAGATGAGCAGGCAAGATACATTCCAAGAAGAGGAAGACCAGAGTCTACCACATCTTGCAGGAAAGCTTCTGCTTGGAGGTCAGCACAGTACGCTGGGTTCATTCTACCCATGACCCAACAAATAGCTCCTGAGTGTGAGACTAGGAGGGTAGCCAGACAGCAGACTAGGATGTATGTGTCCATCACTTGGGTAGTGGATGCTTCCTGGCCCCAAAGTGCTTCTTCTTCTAGTTAACCACCCGTGTATGTGTGCTCTCTGGATATCTAATGTAGGTAGACATGAGGGTGCTCATGGTAAATATTGAACTATATATTTGTCTACATGTGGATAGCCTGTAATCGAGGTCCAGAGCTGTTGCTACACATATTCATCCATCTGTTGGTGCACATCTTGGGTAAGTGTGAGTGCCCATGTATATGTGCAAACGTGCACAGTGTTGGGGCAGGCCTCTTTGCTGGGCTTCGCCTTGGGCTGTTTGCTTCTCAGAGACAGAATTTGGATTTGTCCTCTCTGTTCCAGGTCGATGGCATTGATGTGGGAGGAGTGAAGAATCAATTGTAATTTGGTTGGAGGGCCTGGCGCCAGAGTGTGTAAAGAGTAATTAGTGGGAGAGGAGCTGATGCAAAGGACTGGGGCCACTACTTTTGATGGGGGCTGCTGGCCCCTGGACAGGCGGGGCATGGATGTAGGGGAAGAAGCTTGTTGCATGAAGTCCAAGGGCTCCTTCTCTTAGTATATGACATCCACCCTGCCCCTTTCCTTTACTAGGCTCAGAACAAAGCTCAGAGAGAATTCCCCCTTGGAGTGAGTGCTGGGGACTGAAGGCCAAGATTTTTGCCTCTTTTACCATTCTGCTTTACAGTGTGCTAATGAGAGCTTTCTGACACACATTCTATGTCTCGCTCTCATGAACCCCTTACCTAAGACTCAATGTGTGTCATTCATTCACGGCTTCTGCCTTTTGATATGTTTTCACTTTTGCTGTCTTCTTTGGACCTTACACCATAAATAGGAGATGAAAAGACAAGAACCACACTTCATCTATACCTAGGACACAAGGGACAAGCATGCAAGATTCTTAGCAGCCATGGGTTCAAGTCCAGCTCTAAACTCTAAACTGTAACAGGCACCCTCATGCCAGTGATTCTCAAATAAGTTGCAGAGCTTGTGTTTCCTAGGGTCTTCATTTATCTGGAAGAATGATGATGAAACAGGAAGTAATCTGGGTGGCTTTAAAAGGATGAGTCCTGCTAGCTAGTATTATGGCAGTTCTGCATCAAGCTGCTATAAATCTGAGTCACAGGGAGGTGTGCAGAGAGCAGAGTTTGAGTTCCAAATATCCCTGACCAAGTTCTAACTCAAATGTCCTGGGGTTTCTCTTCAGAGACTGGGGTACTTTCCTATGTTCTGGCTATCTTCATGTAGGTGGTTCATAAACCATGTTTGGAGACACAGCATCAAGGAGTGGAAGGGGAGATGATCATGAAGCAGGAGTGCAAGCTGCAGGCAAAGGTTGCTAAGAAGGAAGGGTACATGGTGATGTATTCTGTATGTATCCTATATGTGGGGGGAAGAAAAGGATTCTCAGAAGAAAAAGCCTGTCTAAGCTATGAATGAAGAGGGAAGGACAGCATGACAATTCTGAAGCCTAGGCTGGTCTGAAGGTTAATGGAAAGTTCTCCTGCCCATTATTTCTGGCCTCCTTTGGTTTTCTGGAGGCTCCTTAAGACTCCATTCCTTTGAGTCTTGTGTCTTCCTTAAGATGTAGGGGGTCCTGACTATTGGAGAGCAGTGTGAGAGGAGCTGTAACAGGAGCAAGCGCCACGTCGTATGGTTGGTGCCTTCACTGCTCTGCTAATGCTGACAGATTCACAGGCATCACCACTAAATGCCTGAGATGGCTTTGCCAGCTTGAGAAGTGCAAGAAAAGAACTCTGTGCTAATGGATTCATCATCAGGGAGGGGAGGGAAGAGGAGGGGCAGCCTGGGGAAGGGGAAGGTTGCCAGGGATTTTGAAGAGTAAAGCCTGTGAGGGGATATAAGAAGTGGGGGGGGGGCAGTGTAGCATCCACCCTCCTTGTCCTGTGTCCCAGCCACCTTATGATGAGAGGTGTGTCATCTAAGGAGATGGAGTTTGCCCTTGTGTACAGCATATGTGGTTGTCTTCTGAGAATTAGGCAACCTCCTTCAGGAACCTGTAGGTCACACTGGAATGAATGAGCTTTGGAACCAAGAACAGAGTCCAGAGCTTCCATTTCTTTCATGAAATTAGCAAAATTATTCCTGGGCTCCATGCCCTGATCTTCGGAGCATTAGAGACACCTCCTCCAGTTCTTTGAAGCCTCTTGACTATCCTTCTGAGAGCTGTCCTGGGACATTGTGTTCTAAGTAATAGTGTTGGAAAGTATGGTGACTGGGCATGCATAGGTAAAAGGAGACCATTGAGGTAATGATTATAATTAGGAGGGGGATTTTAAGGTGACTTGAAAATTCTCTTTTTAATAAAAAAAAAGTTTGCCCTCTTGGCAGGTAATGGGTTAACTAAAGAGGCAGGAGCTGCACAGGATTCATGAGCCCCCTTTGTCCTATCCTCTACCTACTTCTCTCTTCTTGGTGTGATGTGCCTGTCACAGATGGTCCTCATCTTCATCTGGTTTCCTGCATTCTGTGTGGTTCTCACTATTTATGCAGTTACTCATCCATGAGCCAGGCTGGGATGCATAACAACCTATCTTCACATTTGTAGAATGCTTTGCAGTCTTCAAAGAACTTCTATACCCATGATGTCATTCAGTGCACATGGCATGCCATCAAGGAGTTAAAGCAGTGTCATCTTTAAGAACACGGATTCTGTCAGTGGCTGTGTGGGCTCATCTCTGACCACGTGTCTGATTACGGACAGGTGCTTTCATGCAAAGTAGGGAGAATAATAGGTCATTTCTCTTAGTACCATAGGGATTCAAAGACTCATTTTTTTTGTGTGTGAAGTATTTATGAATAGCCTACCATGTGGAAACCTCAACTCCAGCAAGTGCTATTACTGTGACTAATTGGGTCTTTAAAGGGGAAACTGAGGCTCAGATGAGGAAGGTGATTTTCCTGGATCACAGAGGTTAGCAACGTTCGTGTGAGAAGCCAGGTCTCATGGCTTACATCCCTGAAATGTAAAATGCTGTGTCACCAAATTATCCAGTGTGCTTTGCACAGACTGTTTCCCTTGTGGTCCGGGAGTGGATGGTGATAGAAATCTGAGGTGTTGCCACCCCTATGGAGAGCTCAGGCATGACTCTGGTACTTGTGACTCACAACAGCCGTGGGAGGTATATGCTTTTGTGGCTTGTTTAGAAGCCTCCCTAATCAAAGGGGCTGGATTGGTTCTGACTGTACACACCCTGGATCTGCAGTAAGGGATTCAGACTCTACTTATGAGGAAATGCCAGGGGCTCTCCTGTCTCTGATGTAGAGGTCCTGGCCACTGTGCTGAGGAACCTGGAAGTACTAGGAGACAGGACACATAGAAGACTGTCCCTTTCTGCCCTTTCCCTCTTTCCTCAGACCAGGAGTCTTTCTGTTTGTACATCTTTCTCATGTCTCATTACGATGCTGCACAAAACAGGAGGGTCTCTTCTCTCTCAATTTCTCCAGGGTGTGAGGGCATGGGAATTTACAGATACAGCACCAAATGTGTGAGAGTACACACCTGTGTGTGCACATGGAGAGCAGTGCATGCCTCTACAGCAATTCTATGTATTCCTATGGTTCTCTCTGAGGCCGTATATATGTGTGAAAGTGTGTGGGCGAGCAGGTCTGTATGTGGCAGTGCGGCACCTGTCTGTGTGGGTGTTGTGATCGTGTGTGTGTGTGTGTGTGTGTGTGTGTGTGTGTGTTCCTGGAGTGTGTGGGCTGGGGTTTATGTTGGTAGAGGCTAACAATTGTGGTCTGTGCTGTGCTGATGGTGTGACCATGAGAGTGTTAGCTTGCTTGGTTTCATCTTATGTAGCATCACCTGCTGAAGTGTGTCCATGCCCCACCCCCATCCTTAAGCTTTCACACACCTACGTTGCCCACACCCACTGACACATACATGACTGTCTAGCATCATAGCACAGCACTCAAAAGTGTTCATGAAGAGTTAACATGTGTGCACATGTGTCCAGTTCCAACTGCTCACACAGAAGTGGCTCTCCTGATCCCTTTTTCTGGGCTGGTTTGGTTTTGGGTTTGTTTGTTAGTTTGCGTCCTCTCTCTTCCTCCTGGGAGTGGTCATCCTTGTCTTGAATGCCTGGCAAATTCATTTTCGGAGCTTGGCCCTGGCACAGTAAAGAGGGTTTTTCCCCTCTGGGCATGACCAAGTTTCCTTCTAGAAATGTAATTTGTCCTCATTAATCCCACTCCTGGTTCTAAGAGGCTCCTAATGGCGCCACCTACTGGTGGCTGTTCCCTAGACTCTGTAGCTAGGGAACATGGGTACCCTCTACACTATAATTAAGATGAAGTACAGGTAGGCCATCCTAGATGTTGTGTACTATGCGACCATGAAAAAGCTGTATCCTTGGGAAAAGGCACGAATGGCAAGAGTGTTCTAGGGACACCCATGCTGGGAATTCTGCTGCGGCTGACCACAGACAACCCACATGCTGTGGTTCAGTGTGTGTTAAGCTTATGCTTCCAGAAGGAGTGTCACACCTGCCCACAGAGCAGAGTGGGTGGGCTTTGTAGTTATGCACATGCGGTGATTGGAGGGATTCTGGGTACCAATCTATGTGCAGAATGTCCTGCACCAATACATGGTGCACCAATGCATTTGCTCTGTCACACTTACCTATGTATGTCCTCTGCACTAGTGTTTGTGTGGCTGTTGCTTTGTATGTTGATGTGGAGACATGGGTTTGGGTTGTATTAATATCATATAATAAGAGCTTGGCATTTCTGTTTATGCCAAACCTTTCATGCTAGAACACAAGCCCCTAGAGTGCCACCATTTTCTCCTGCAGTCTAGACTTCTTGTTTCCCTGCCTTTATCATTGATTCCTCTTCTCTCCCTCTTCCCTTCGTGCTCTTTTAAAAATGTCCATCTCTTATGTAGTGGGGGTTTCAACTATGTACAGAGGTTTCCTAACTGCTGTCATCTCTGGGTCCAAGGACAGTTGAACTAGGCCCTGATGTCTTGCCTGTCTGTCAGTAACGGATTGTCTGCTTGGACGATGGATGAGATGCCCCACCACAAAACCCACCATGGGTTTTGTAGAACTCGTTCTACAAAAAGCCTCCAGAAGTGACAGCAGCCTCGGGCAGAGAGAGGCCCCTTCTCCCCACGGTAACGGTGCAACCCGCTTCCCTAGTGTTGGAATGTCTCAGAGTCTGCTTGATGCCCCTCGATTAACCTTGGGAAGTTGCCAGGCAAGCAGTGCTCGTGGCAGCCTGCCCCTCTGTCCTTTTAACTTCACATTCCTCCTTCTATGAGCTCATTGTGCTAGGTTTCCCATGAAACTCTCTTTTCAGAGCCTCAAATGGCCTCCCCTCAATCTCCTACTAGGCAGCTGTGCCCACACAAGTCTACAGGCTTTCCCTTTTATAACTTGATTTCCTAGAAAGGGATAGAGTTTCTCTGTCTGTCTCTGTCTTCATCTCTCTCTCTCTCTCTCTCTCTCTCTCTCTCTCTCTCTCTCTCAATCTCTCTCTCTCTCCTCCCTCCCTCCCTCCCTCCCTCCCTTCCACCCACCCTCCCTCCCTCCCTCCCTCCCTCCCTCTGTATATACAGGCATCTACCTTCTGATCCCTCAGGAATCAGGGCTCTGGATAAAATTCTTTCCTTTTTCCAAATATACTGCACCACTATTTATTTTTCCCTTCACCCCAGTCCCAGGAATATGCCTCATACACACCAGTGTGTCTATAGCTAGGCTTTCATGGGTCCAGCAAACTGTCTCCTATGCGATGAGTCTGCACTCTCCTGTTGTCCCTTATTCCTAATTACCCAGAATAGATATTGCCTGTAGGCAAGCTTTGGGATTTAGCACTATCCTCTGACTTTCAACAGGAGCTGCAACAGTTACATTCCATGGAGCACTGGAGCCCACGCTATGTCCCCTTTCCAAAGAATCTGATAGACCTTGGGAACATAGCAGTCCTTGAACTCTGAAATTGGACTGGCTTTCTGTTAATGGCTGAATTTGCACTGTGTTTCTGAGAAGCCCTATTGCTATTAACTGCAAGTTGTGTGAGGAGAGGGACCACGTGGAGGCATGGTACACCACAGGTGCTCCGTGTTTTCTTGGTGTGCAAGCTGCTGACTGGGCATTGCAAGTTCCAATTTGATGGTGACTGAATGATTGGTCACTGACAGAATTCTCAGCGTGACTTTGGGAGGCTAAAAGTCTTATTTAAGGATATATACTTGATGGGTGAGGCAGGGATGAGACTCAGGGTAGACAAATCTGAGGCCAGCAATCTCTCCCTAGACCTCATTTGCCTTGTGTCCAAGCACCATGGAAACTTGTTGCTGTGGTATGTTTTGTCCTGGATGTTTGCCAAGATTAAATCGGGCTCTGTCTCTAGGTTTCACTGACTCTGCAGCCCAGTAAGGGAAGGACAGAGCGGGAGAGAAGGAAGGGACTGAAAAGAGGGGAAGCACAACAGGAGAGAGAGAGAGAGAGAGAGAGAGAGAGAGAGAGAGAGAGAGAGAGAGAGAGAGAGAGAAGGAGCAGGCAGGAGGACACTGAGGGAAGGGTTGGCAAAAAGGCACGGGGTGGGGGGAGCAGGGGGAAGAGGGGCTGCTGCTTCCCTCTGCCCTCTGACTCCTGTCTGGTGCCCAGCCCCTCCCTTCCTGTCTCCAGCACCTGGTAGAGCTCTGCTCATGCCAAGGCTCTGGGGAGGGGAGGCAATGATATAAAGATGCATTGCATCTACTGGCACTCCCACACAAGGCCCTTTTGTGTGGAGTTGAGAGCTAAGCGTGGAGGGGTCCGGGAATGAGAGGTCTGGGGTCGAATGGGTGCCAAAAATAGACCCCTGCAAACTCTCCAGCTGTGGCTTCAGGGCCTTTTCTCCCCCTCCCCCCAACCCCCAGCTCATCCATCTGTGGGTCCACAGCAGAATCACAGACTCCTCCTCACACCATTGCAGGGGCCTCTTTGACTCCCAGCCTCTGTGCCTTTGGTTTCATTGGAACCAAAAGTGACGCTGTCTTCTGTGTCCCTGCAGAGGACCAGATCTTATTTGTCATCTCTATTAACCTCTACTTGTCCATATTCTTCTCATTTGCCTATTCTTTGATCTCACCCTCCCCAGCTGGCCAGGTTCATCATTGCCTCAACACATGCTCTATTCTTTACATGGAGGCTTCTTTGTGTTATAACTGGCTAGACAGGTCAATGTGTTATTATCTCTACAGATTCACTTGCCATGAACACTTACTGACTGTCCACTCTGAGGTGGACAGTAAGGATGCTCACCATATAAGCTCTTGCCCTCTGCAGGCCATAGACCCCACAGCTCACTCCCTGGTAGACTTTTCTTCCTCTTTCTCTCTTTACTGAAGACTGAGCTCAGACCTCAGCCACCTGTACTGCCATGTTCTTGGAGCTCTATGGCTGTTTGAACTTGAGCACTGTTGTGTGGATGTGGCTTGTTTTTGAAAGGATCATGTGTTGAAGCCTGGCTACTACTGGGCAGTGTTGAGAGCTGGCGGAACCTTTAAGGTAACACACACGTGAGAGGAGCCAGATTACTGCATGAGCTGACCTTGGAAAGGACAAAGGTAATTCTTGTAGGACCCTGGGCTCTCATGGTAGGGAATTGTGACAGGGATCCCAAACTTTGACTTGCTCCCTGGCCTCATGTCTTGCAATGTGACCTTTCACTTCTACTATGACACTATCTAGATCTTCACCAAAAAAAGGCACTGGGATTTTAGATTTATATCTCTAAATCGGAGCTAAACAAACCTCATTTTTAAACAAATGTATTATTATTATGTTTATTTATGTGGATGTGTGTGTGCAAGCCATGTGTATGCCTGTGCCAGAAGACAATTTGAAGAGTGTCAGATTCTCTGGAGCTGGAGTTACAGGTGTCTGTGAGCCATCTGACATAGGTGCTCCAGTTTGGTCTCTAGAAGAGCAATAAGAGCTGTTAACTACAGAACCATGTCTCTGGCCCCCAAACCTCTCATAGCAGGTGAGCTTGAACCGGGGGGGGGGGGGGGTAAAAGTGCTTGCCAACAAGCTGATGACCCGAGTTCAAGTGCCAGACTCCATGGTGGTGGGAGAGAATTGATTCTTGAAGATTGTCCACTATTCTTTACACATATGTGGTGGCCTGTGTGCTCATACTCACACACACCGCACTATGCGCTCTACCCAATAATGATAATGAATAATATAAAGCAAAACCATTACCCACATTTGAATATTCTGTTATAGGAACCAAAATGGACCAGTCCACTATCTTTCTTGTGGTGTTGCGTTGAGAGATACACGTAAGAATTGTTCACATGGTCAGACTCTAGTGTCTGAATGCCAAATGGTTTGCCATTGCTGTGTCCTCCTTATTGTCTAGCACAGTGCTGATTGGAGATTAGTGTTCAGGGTCTACTTGGCCACTGGGAAGATATTTCTGCTCATGCGTCCTTAGCCCAAGTCCTTGTTCTCTCTATTGCTGGCACTAACCATGACCTGATGACTTTGTTTGCTTTTCTAATCCTGGGCATCTAGAAACTTTTTGTTGGTTTCATGGTACCAAATGCATGCAAGTCCATGACCCAATGCACTACTGGGGAAACTTGTTTGTTATGTTTGAATCCCTCTTCTTGTAATCCTTTAGGGGGAAAACTCCAGATCCTGTTTGCTTCCTGTATAGTATCACAGGAGAATGGGATTGGGTTACTGGGGATGCTATGGAGGAGGAACTGCCTGTAACGATGCTCATGTCCTCTCCTTCTACTGTCCCTCCTATGGTTGGAAGAATGATGACTTAAATGAAAGGGGGTAATCCAAACCCACAACATGTTATAGCCACAGCGTGAGCATTCCAGTAGACGCCATATTTTTAGCTGTCTTTTAGACTTCTACATATTATGGTGTAGAAATAGCCCACCTGTGCCAGCAACTTACCACAGAATCCTTTAGCCTTGAGCAGGCACAGAACACCTAGGTGTACAGACTCATCCCTGGGGGCCAAGAATTCTTGAACATACTTCCCATACTGTAGCCTTTGGCAAAATAAGAAATTATTGAGGTGTGATGGTGACATATTTCGGGGGACAGTTCACAGAGAAGGCTATCACCCAGATCCTGAGTTCTGTGGAACAAACATCATGCAGAGCAGCAAGCCTCCTTTTTGTGTTCCTGAATGAAGCCAGAAAAATATGGCATGTGTCTTCCTTGAGGGTGTTTGAAGCTGGCTTGTAACACTGAGAAAGAAGAAGAGAAGCATTATAATGGTTGAGGATGCTAGAAACCCAAGTTATAGATGCCTGATTTCTGATTTCTTCCTCCCCTTCCCTTCCCTCCCCTCTCCTCCCCTCCTCCTCCTCCTCCTCCTCCTCCTCCTTCACCTCCTCCTCCTCCTTCACCTCCTCCTCCTCCTTCTCCTCCTCCTCCTCCTCCTCCTCCTCTTCCTCCTCCTCCTTCTTCTTCTTCTTCTTTCTCTCTCTCTCTCTCTCTCTCTCTCTCTCTCTCTCTCTCTCTCTCTCTCTCTCCCTTTTCTCTTTTGGACAGGCAAGAAATGGACCTGGCTAATCTAAAGTTCCAGGAATTGCTTTTTACTACACTGCTACAAACACATGTTTAAGAACTGTGACTTTAGGTTCACCATACAAGAACTATTTGTACACCTGGTTATACCTGTTGTGCACATGTGAGGTGTGTGACAGTGTTCTATGCAACTGTGATGTGTGCAACACTCACCAACTCTGTCCAAGGTAGAACAGTGAAGCAGCAATGAAATGGATGGGCTTCTGGCAGACCCTCCTCTTGGGCTTTGGGCTCATCTGCTTGGCACAACTCAGAGTAGTCGCTTGATGGTCAGGACAGGCAAGTTTTACGTAGACCACCTAACTACTCTGTGACCTTGAGGGCTGAGTGCAGTTGAGGAGCACAACTCTGGGTATCCAGGGAGACTTGAGTCATAATCAAGCTTGAGAATATAGAGAAATATAGAGAAAAGTTGTCAAGAAGACAAAACCTTGTATTTGAAGAGGCAAAGATGGACCGGTAGAATGACAACTCTGGTCCGTAGAAGGAACTGACCAGAAGCTACAGTGCAAGAGACAAGTGGATAGTGGAAGAGAAGGAAGCCAAAAAAGGCACATGTAGTGTTGTTCTGTTTGCATTTTAGTGAAATGGGCATGCCTTATAAGCTGAGGGTTTGAGAAGCTTGCAGAACTTTTCTTCAACCACCTGCACCAAATACCTTAAGATTAGATATTAGAAGACCAATTTATTTTATGTTGAGTTCCTCCTCCTCCCTCCCTCCCCTCCTCTCCCTCTCCCTTCTCTTCTCTCACTTCCTTTCCCTCCTCTCTTCTTCTTCCCTCCCACTCCTTGACTCCCCCCACCCCTTTTCTTTTCTTCCCGAGACAGACAAGGTGTCACTATATAGCCCTGGTCGGCTTCCTACCGACAGAAATCTACCTGTCTTTGCCTCCCAAATGCTAGAATTACAGGCATGCTCCACCAGGCTTTGGTACCAAGTCTTCTAAAACATTCTCTCTGTTGTATTTCGAAAAAACAAGGAAGCACCATTGTCTTCTCAAACTGGCTAGGATTTTGCAAGTGTCAAGGGTAAGTCCCTGGGACTAAGAAACATTGTAGCAGTTTGAATTAAAATGAGAACATTCTTAGACCCAGATATTGTATGCCAAACTCCTTTGTGATGGTTAATTTTAGGCATCAGCTCTAGTGGACAAAAGCAGTGGTTCTCAACCTTCTGAACACTGCACCCCTTCACAATAGTTCCTCATGCTGTGGTGGCCCCCAACCATAAAATTATTTCATTGCAACTTCACAATTAATGTAGCTACTGTTATGAATCGAAATGTAGATGTCTGATATGTAGGCTATCTGATATGCAACCCCCAAAGTGGTCATGGCCCACAGGTTGAGAACTGTTGGTCTAAAGGGGACTTAGAGAGCAGGTAAAGTGTCTGGGAGGGTATTTCCCAAAGGAATTAGGACTGGGGCTGTAGGCTGAGTGTTTGCCTGCACCACTGCGAATGGGCATTGCATAACCTGCTAAGAGCAAGACCGAAGAACAAGGGTGAGTTGCCTTTTTCTCGAGCTGGATTCCCTCCTGCCCTTCAGCAGAGGAATCTGAGGCTCCCTGGGCTTCAGAGTCCATAACTCACACCTGCTTTTAGAGTCATGCTGAATCACGCCACCAGCCTCTCTGGTTCTTCAGCTTTTAGACAGCATATTGTTAGACTTCTCAGCTTCCATAATTGCATGAGACAATTTCCATAATATAATTTTTCCAAGAGTTCTTTTTTTTTCTAGAGTTCATTTTTTTTTTTCTGCTTTTATTTTGAAAACTGTTTTCACAGCAAATTGTACCATTCCCAAAATGGCTGCAATGCTACCTCCATTCCACAAGCTCATCTCAGAGTGTGGAGCAGAGATTATTTCACGGAGAGGCAAGGATCTACATGGTTTCCTTTTCAGCTGGATAGGTAGGTCACACCTGTGGACATGAAGCTGTGTTATCCAGGACAGGGGGATATAAAGGGTATTTTTACTTGGTTCTGTTGGGACATGGGCCCTTGAAACCCAGCCACCAAGCTGTGAGGAAGCCCAGGCTAGTCAATAGAGAAGTCAGTATGATGAGACAGGAAACTTTACCGACAAGCCTGGCTAACAACCAGCTTAGAGCAAGGTGTGTGAGCCATCTTGAAAGCAGACTGTCCATGCATCTTGGAACTGATGTTTGGTATTCCCACCAAGCACTGCTCACATAAATGACTCTTGTTATTTTAAGACACTGTATCATTTTGGACTTTTTTTAAAAAATATGGCAAGATAATTAGAACAATTTTCAAACTGTATAAACACCAAACACTTTCAAACTTATTTTGAATAAATTCCTTTGGTTTACAGCCTCTCTTCTTCCTTGTAAGGAGATGCTCCAGCCATCATCCTACCCCAAATCCTACCAAGAGCCCTGAAGAGGGTAAACACAAGCTGCTGTTTGCAGTTTGATTGCTCAGTGGGTGTAAGAGAAACCTTGGTTGCCAGTGGCTACCTTTTCTATGTGTCCTCTGAGGGCTTCTGGGCATGTAAGAGTAAGTAGCGAGTGGTTTGGTTTTCTTTTCTTGGAATAACTGATAAGAGCAGAATTACGTGTTTCCAAAAGTGAAGCTTCTGATGAAACTAAAAGATGACAGATATTCTGACACCCAATGTGTATAGTGTCAGATACCTATATTCATTAGGGGTATCCACAATGAACCAGGAACACCAATTCAAGGGGGTTGGTTTGTGTTCCTCTTTCTTACGCCTCTTGGAAGGGGCCCATGTGGCCTCTGAGTATTCAGCTCTATGTCTCTGCTAGGGATGGAGGGGTTGCCATTTGTTCTGAGTCAAATGCTCAGCCATATGTTAAGAGGAAAAGATCTGACTGGCCTCATTCCTCTCTGCCAGTTGCTACAACACGTGTCTCTTGAGCTGATCTGAAATGAACCGGCACATGTTGTATGATAATGGTCATGATGCTAATTTTTTCCCTCTTCAATTCAATTTCCTTCCCTTTTCTCTCTGTCTTCACTCTTGTGTCCCTGTATTTCCAGTTGAATCTCCAGATGAAATACATTCTTTTTAGTTTCCTTTGAACATCTCTCTAGTTCAGTTTATTCTTTTAAGTTCTGATCTGATATACGGTTTTAACTTCCTAGCAGAAACTACCATCCTCCTGAAGACAAGATGGGTGGCCAAGCAAGGATAGCAGGGATGGACTGTGGGAACTGCTTTATCTTTTCCTCAACTTCTGGGAAGAAACTGTCTCAAAGTAGATGCTCCATAGATGTTAAATAGATGCGTCTCTTCTACCTCAAGGATTGAAGGACCTGGGGCTAGACTATGGACTCAATATTGCCTATATCCCAGCCTCAGAAGACAAAGAACACCATTCCACAGGTGTCAAATGCTGCTATGAGCATATAAAAGGGGATGAATCCTGGAGTCATGCAGTTGTATTAACCATTTTTTTTGTTTGTTTGTTTTTGTTGATTTGTTTTGTTTGTTTGTTTTGTTATCATGAAATATTCAAGGAGGTAGACTCATGAAGAAAAGAAAGATTTACTTAGCACACAATTCTGCATGCTCACGGCTGTGGTACCTGCTCTGGTTTATTTCTGTTCAAAGCCCCAAGACAGATGGAAGATGGCAATAGCTTTAGCATGTGCTGGCAAGCGGCTGGATTTCAAGCCAGGTAGCAGGTAGAGAGGAGGAGGGGCCAGCCTTTCTCCCTTCTTAACAGCACCCCACCCTCCGCTTTGTTTTCTCTTCTCTTTTATGAGAGTAGGGTCTCTTGTAGCTCAGGGTGACCTTCAGTTTTGTGTGTAGCTGAGGATGATCTTGTACTTCTGACCTTCCAAATGCTGGGACAATTACCTAGGCCACCAAGTCCAGCTCTGCTCATGACAGCCTTCTTATGAGAACTACCAGGGAGATCCCAGGAGAATTACCTAGCAGTGGCATGGCTTCCAGTGACTTAAGGACTTCTCAGTAGAACTCATGTTTTTTTTTTTTTGTTTGTTTGTTTGTTTGTTTGTGTGTGTGTGTGTGTGTTTAAAATGTATATGAACACAGTGTTGCTGACACACCAGAAGAAGGCATTTGATCCAATTATGGATGGTTGTGAGCCACTATGTGGTTGTTGGGAATTGAACTCATGACCTCTGGAAGAGCAGCCAGTGCTCTTAACCCTGCCCCCCCCCCCATCTCTCCAGCCCCAAACTCACGTCTTTATATTAAACTATATCTATATGTGTTTGTGTGTGTGTATGTGTGTGTGCACATGAGTGCAGTGCCTGTAAAGGGGTGTTAGATCCTTTAAAGCTGTAGTTACAGATCATGGACAATTACCTTAGGATGTTGAAAACCAAACTCTGCAAGAGTTGTGCACGTTCTTAATTGCCAAGTGTCTCTCCAGCTCCTAGGACTTACCTCTTGAAGGTTCCATTCTTCCAATACTGCCACCTTGGGGATCAAGTTTCCAACAACATGAACGTTTCTGAGGTCAAAATTAAATCATAGCCTAGCCTCATCACCCATTCTGCAAGTGGATCCCAATAAGTCTTGATAGACTTAGGACCCAGAGGAAGTATGTATGGACGTATATAGATGTGTGCAAACCTGTTTATGGGGAGACTTGCATATGTGTGTGTTGGAGGTAGAATTGGTGCATGTTGCCTGAGAATTGATGCGTCAAGGAGATCTAGAGCGTGCAGCTTCACCAAAGCCCCAGGAAAGAAATGTCAGCCCAGAAAGGACCTAAAGCAGTGGCCCATGGGAATATATCAACAGAGTGATAACTCATGAGTGTGTTCGCATGAGCAGGGCGAGTTTGCAAGCAGGAGGTATTCAGAAGTCCAGTTCTCCAGATGCTATTCAGATGATAAAAGTTCATTAGTGTGTGTGCTTCTCTGCTTAGGAGCCTCAGCTTTTCATCTCCTGGATGGCAACGAGAGTGGAGTTCTCCAAAAAGAATGACCCTCCATCACTCAAGGCCACTCTATGTGAGATACACGAGTCCATGCGCACACATTGGCTTTTCCAGCAGTAAGCTGTTGGTCTATGGGAAACTTCATGCTCTGTGCTTATTGAGAGATTGCCTTCATTGCCCCTCCATTTCTTCCCTGGCCAACAGCCCCTCCTAGGGAGCTGTGCCTCTCAGCACTGTGTCAGAAGCTTGAAAGAATAAACATCTCCACGGCAGCCTCAGAACACTGTGAGATGGTTGTAGAGGCTTTCATGATGCTCATTTATTCCTTGTGTAAACACAATTGTATTGGGGGAGGAGATGAAGAGATGCTGGAGTAGGGAGCCTGGGATATAGGAAGCTCTTCCAGCGTCTTTATTTATTATCTTCTGCAGAAATGAGGAGGACCTTTCCCTTTTCCTTGGTTCTCTACCTCACCCCCTGATCGCTCACAAACGCCACCTTGACTTTATGCTGCTGATATGGGGCTGGGCTCTCAGTAAGGTAGGAGAGGAAGCAGCATTTGTGTGCAGGAGAGGCAGCATTTATTGGGGGGGGGGGGTTAATGGCTTTAGTAATCATGAGCAACGATGACCAGCAATGGGGGTGGCAGTACGTGTGCACATGTGTTCCAGAGGGGTCTGTGACTCGCCGCAGCTGAGCCAATGACTCATTCCAAATTTAGCGACTTTTAGAGGTCATTTTAGTCATCCTCCTGGCTTTGGGCTGGATGGAGCCTAACTTAATATAACGTTTGGTGGAGGTAGTGTTCTGAGAGAGTGAGCAAAGAGTGGGGGTGGGGGGGGGAGGTATCACGTGGTCTCTTTGAACCGTTCTCCAGAAAAGGACGTTCCCTAGTTTCCCCAGGATGCTTGGGTTTCCCTATCCCCGTATCAGCGTGGTCCTCCCGGGAACTGCTTTTTTTTTTTTTTTTTTCTTGATAGAAACCGGATGTTGGATTCTCAAGGTGGGCGGGGGCTCCATCCCCTCGGATAACCTGTCAAGGGTTATTGAGATTCTTAGGGTCCCACTAGCCAGTACGAGAAGCTACCATCTATTTAATCAGAAACTTGCCATGCAGTCTGAGCTGAGAACAGAATAGAGCAAAGACGTTACAACGCCTTTTCCCAGGCAATGCGCATGATTCTGCGGCTCTGTGCTCGCTACACTTCAACGCACCTTGAAATGGGCTCGCCTTCTTCGCGCAGCGACGGACTAAGAGTTTAGCCAATCAGTGCCTAGACTCGTGAGCACTGTCCAATAAACAGCCGCCAGGGGCGGACCACCAGGACAGGCCCGGCTAGGCTTCACCGTGGACCTGGCTGCGCTCTGCCTCGGTTGGCAGTGCAGGTGCCGCTGCGCCGGGGCCCGGGAGGCTGCGCGCGCCGAGACGAGCGGAGCCAGGAAGGGATGGAGAGCGGGCCGCCCGGGCTACAGGAGCACCGGCAAGGGGCGTAGGCGGGCGAGAAGCGGGCACTGAGGCACGAGAAGTGTGCAGACGCAGGAGCACTTTGCGATAGGATGAGGCTCTTGGCTGGCGCGCGGTAGTACTATGATTTGGTATGTGGCCACTTTGATAGCAAGTGTGATCAGCACCCGAGGTCTTGTGGCTCAAGGTGAGTTGAAGTGCAGCATCCCTCCTCCAACCCTCTTGGCGTTCTTAGACCTTTGCTCCAGGCTCTGGCTCCCGAACCCCGGGGGCGAGGCTCCGGCTCCGGCCAGGCGCACCTCCGAGCACTGGCCCGGGCAAAGGCTGGGGAACTGCGGGTGGGAGGAACTCGGCGGGAAGGTGCGGGAGCCCTTGGGCTGCGAACGCCTTGGAATCAAAGTGGACTTAGTCTACCTTAGGCCCCTTGGTTCACAACCACACGTCGAATCTGAGCTTTGGGGAACCCCTAGTGCTCTAACTCTGGCTGCTGGGGACTTTGATGGTCTTTAGGCAGGATTCCGCGCGTCCCAGCCCTGCACAGCACCGCTGGATGGAGGAGCCCTTGAAGGGAGGCGCGATTAAGAGGTTGGGAGTCCCCGCAGCCGCCTCGAAGGGATCGGGTTCTCCGCCCCGCGCCCTTCCTTTCCACACATCTTGGCCGCGGAGGTCGGATCCCCTTGGCAGGTGACAAGCAGAATTGACCTAGAGGCTCCGAGCAGCATCTGCTCTTCTTGGTTCTGTCGGCCGCCCGCGCCCACCTTGACTGCATCTGGGCCCCGGCCAGGCAAAAGTTCCCGGGGAGGCGCCGTCGCCGCGCTTCAGGCTGCCCGGCCCAGCGGCCTCGGGGCGAGGGCCGCGAGGGAGGGGTCTGCCCAGCTGCGTCTCAGAGTCGAGTGGGATTTTTTATTTCTGCCTTCTCGGGTTTGAGCCCAAGAAAAAGCTAGGGAGAAGCCAAGGCGCGGGGTGCATACTTGAGCGCGAGGGCTTTCGCTTTGGAGATGGCAGAGCTCTGGGTGGCACCCGGCTCTCGGCCCTTGTATGGAAGTCAGAGCCGAGCCTGGAAGCTGCCAGGACTCTGAGCTCACGGTTTCTGCGCGCGGAACCGACCCGACTGCGGGCAAGTTCGCAAAGCAGGGAGATGGCGGCGGGAGAGGAACGGTCTGTGGGTGGAAGGCGACAGGGTGACGAGATTCTGCGGACTAGGGAGCCTTTTTGAAGGGCTCTGCTGGAGGCGCGGGCTTCCCCGGCTTCTTTTGCACCTTGCCTCGGGGCGTGTGGGGGGGAGTGGTTTGAGAAAGTTTCCGGATTGGAATGTATCTCCTCTGCTACTTGAGAGGGGGTTCTGAAACGAGAGAGTGGGGCGAAGGGAAGGACAGCTTTCCAACAAGCACTATGATGGTCGGGATGGTTATAAAGGTTTCCATTTGTCAGGTGGGAAAACCGAGACAGAGTGACCTCAGAAGAAGCTTATGGAAAAAAGGTGGATCTTGCTGTGCTTCTCCCTTCCCCCTTCCCATGCAGTCTTTCAGTGACTTCCTCCTCCTCCTCCCCTCTGGGTTTTGGTATATTCTGCTGTGGGGCTGTCCCTGAAAGCACAAAAGGCTGTGCTAGCATCCGAATTGAAGAGACACCTAAGGAGGGCTCTTCAACTAGCCTCCCAACTTTAGCAAGGGACAGATTTTTTTTTTGTTTTGTTTTAATTTAAACACAGACTACAGGAAATTGGGTTTATATTGCCGAGATTCACAGAATGGCTAGATTGAAGAAGGAACTTCCCAGTGTTGAAGGTTGTTGGTTGTGAAGGTTATTGGTCCTTCTGTCTGGAACTCCTACTCTTCTGTCTGGGAGCAAGGGTGACCTGATTGGTCTTGGATTCTTTTTAGTCTGAAATGGCTCAATGAGGCACTTACAGACATAGGCTTACTGATAAATGGACAAGATTCAAATCCTGGCCGTCCCACTTGCTGACCCCGTGACCTTGGACACATTTCTCAGCTTTTCTAAATGTCACTTACCTCAGTGGAAAGTGGGTTAGCTGTAGGAGTTTGTAGAGGCTTGGAGTGTGTGAACAGTTCTGTGACGAAGTGGCTGGGTGCCTGTTGTGAAATATGTGCTCACCAGACATCAGTGTTAGCATTTCAGGATCTATGGGATGGGATTCCTATTGGGTTATGCAGGGAGCGGAGAGTTAAGAGTGTGTTGGGGGACATTCAGAAGATTGCCTCCGAGGAAGCTAGACCCCTTCCTGGGCTGACCTTGCCTGGTGGAACCTCTCTTTCCTGCATCCCAGGGAAGTGTGGGTGGGGCATGCAGAATTGCTTGGAAGTCCTTTACAAGGTCTGCAAAGCTGAAGTATTGCTGGCTGCCAGATGCTACAGCCTAGAGCGGGGGAAGGGCACCTGCTCGCCTGTGAGGCCAGGGTTGCCAGTGCTGATGAGAGAGGCCTTATGGGATCCAGATGTTCTGAGAGGGGCAGAGGTGACTTTGGAGAAATCCTTCAACCTCAGGGACTGTGTGCAAAGCAGGAGTCGCTCTAGGTGAAAAGAATCAGGCCCATCAAACTGTCAGCTTGCAAGTCTGGGACAGAGGTGGGCATGGGCTCTTCCTTTTGACTCTGGTCAGGCATCTTGGAAGTAACTGAGCTCTGTGATCCAGTTGGGAGGGTAAAGAAAAGAGAAAGGTGGAGGCAGGTGGATCTCTGTTGTACAGAGAGAGTTTCAGGACATGGAGAAACCCTGTCTCAGGGAGGGAGGGAGGGAGGGAGGGGGACAGGAGAGGAGAGGAGAGGAGAGGAGAGGAGAGGAGAGGAGGAAGGCTATTGATGTAGTAGTCTCTGCATCACAGACATCTGCCCAGCAATCTGGGGGAGTTTCCACACTATGTGGAAATCCTGCGCGAGGTATAATTGACATTCAACCTCCTGTAAGGGAGGGAAGTCTGTTCTTCATTCCCAGTGTTACCTCCACCGAGTCTGCTGGTGGACTCCCTGGCTCCTGTGTGCCCAGGCCAATGAAAATCTGATTCAGATTCTGCTTGTGCTTGGAGCAGTGCCCTCTGTCCTCTCTGGCTTTGTCCACCCAGCCTTCCTTTGTGGATGGAGATGAGAAGGAGTATGTTTAAAGCCCAGGACAGCCTCTCAGCTGGGAAGAACTTGGTGCCGGGTGGTGAGTGCTGGTATGAGTGTGTCTCAGGACATTTACACGGAGGCGGGGGTGTGTCTGGTAGGAGGCCCCCCTGCAAGAAGCTGGAATAGGTATGTGTGGGAGGAGGCATGATGCTGCTGAGTACTGGAAAGAGTCAGCTGGAAGCAGTAGGCCGATAGCCCAGCATGCAGCAGTCCCTGGAGTTGTCAGGTCCCTGGTTCAGGTGGTTTCAAGTTTATATCTGAGACGGAGAGTTGGGGTCTGGTTTCTCAAGGAGTAAAGGTTGCTCAGTTAGAGAGCTTGTATCCGTCCCTTCTTTGCTGTGCCTGGCACTTTCCAGGGTCTAGGCTCCCTCTCTGTCCTCAGAGTTGGCCAGCCTGTTCGGTTTGCTTTTTTTTTCTCCATTCTGTTGGGTGCTCATTAGGTTTCCCTGCAGCCCTCCTGTTTGCACTGAAAATGCGGGGGTGGGAGGTGAGGCCGGAGTTAGGATAGCATCAGGAACAGTGAGATTTAACTGATTCCTGTCTCCACGAGAGCTGCTCCCTTCTGGAGGCTTCTCAGCTGCTCTCCCCACCCCCACCCTGGAGTGACATGACCCCCCCCCCCCTTCCCTCTGCTTCCAGGGATGGGTTGAACAATTTGTGTGAAGAGTGGATCTTGATGAGCTGTGATTGGTAAGAACTTTTGGCTTCTTAGAAGAAGTGTGCATGTGTACATATACATACGCGCCCTAGGATGTGTTATGTATATTCCTATATGCATGAGTAAGTGTGCATATTTTTAAATGTGTGCACACACACATATATCCCCGTATGTATGTGTATGTGCCTCTGTAACCGGTGTTTCCACTTAGTTAGATGTGTAGCGTGCCCTTGCAAGCACTTGTGTGTTTATGTGCACTTGCGTGGAGCACATCAGGACAGGAGCATTTATGGACAAGTCTGAGGTAGGAGCCCCTCTTGAGTACTTGGGGATGCAGCGAGACTGCTCGGCAAGCTGCTTGCTTCCCTGTTCGTTGCTCTGCACCTGCGTCCCTGTTCTCGTAGCCCAGATGTTCTTAGAGTTGGAGGCTCCAGCCCAGAGCTGGGGCGAAGAACTGCCTGAGGTTCAATACCGAAAGCCTAAGTAACAGGGCAGAGGCTTGGCCCACGGGGAAGCCGACTGCCTCTCTTGCTAGGAGGCATTAGTTGCCATCAGTCTGGCACAGTCCAGGGTAGATAAAGAAAGCTCTGGGCATCTGGGGAGATGGGAGAGGATTGGGGTTGGAGGAGCAGCTTGCAGTCAGGCTTCTGCCCCAGGGGCACTGCCCATGGGTGTGGTCTGGTCTGCCGGAGGCAACTGACCTATTTTTCTTAGAAATCTTCCTGCTTTCCTATTCGCTCTTGCATGAGTAACCAGGAGAGTGGTGAGTGGAGATGGGGCCTCTTCGAGGGTTTTGTAAGTTCCGTGAGGTCAGGGCTGTGACCTGCCTGCCTGACCTTTGGACAAAGAGGGGACTGATAACCTACGTGGCCTTGTGCCTTCTATGCTGCCCCCTTATCTTCTTCCTGGTGAAGTATACCCTAGATGTGGGGCTGTGGCAAAAAGCTCGTTCATGGGCACAGATTGTAGCAGTGATGCATTGCTTGCGTCCTGGTTCGGAGCAGGGATGCTGTTGCTCTACCGGGAGGGAGTAATCTCTCACTCATATCCTATGCCTATCTGACCTATGATGCCCTTACTGGCTAGCCTTGCGGTGTACAGAGCAGGATGCCCTGTGGGGTACACAGGCTACGGGAGGACAGGCTTCTTTCTAGGTGTCAGGGCTAGGTTGTGGGTGTAGGGGGTGGGTATGACTTCACTTTTCTGCTGAGGAGCTATGAACTGAGATTGAGTTACAGACTTCCTTCCTGCCCGTGGCTCCTGGGGAAAGGGTTCTTGGAAATATAATCTAGCCCAGCAAATTAAGGTCACTAATAGCACTGGCACTACCAATGCTATTGGAGGTGGCGGTGGTGGTGGTGCGGCAGTCCAGCCAGAGGGGTTGGAGGTGGAGCCCAGTCCTCCCAGTACCTTGCTGTTCCTAAAGTTGGAGCTTACCTACCTTGGTCTCTTGGCCTCCTGGGAGGGGTGCAGAAAGGCTGTGAGGATATTGGCCAGGAGCCACAGCAAGGTAGGGCTTTTCTAGAGTGTGAGAGTCCTTTCTAGGTAGAAGGATGATAGATGTTATAGATGGTCTCAAACCCACCCAACCTGTGTAGGCAGAGAATGGGAGTCCCTCGTGTCCTGGGTACTGGTTGTATCTCTAGGCTAGACTCTCTTGTGTGCTCCTTACGCAGTGCTGGGTGGCAGGAGCCAGCTTTCTGCTGTCCTCAGGTCCTCCTCTGGGTGTGTGCCTCCCACGTGGTGGGAGCCCAAGTCTGCTAGCTTCCTGGAATCTCCTGGAGCCTCCTGGCCTGCTGAGGAGGAGGGATTGGGGGACTATTGGGGGCTGTGTCTTTTTTGGACTCAGCAGGGATTATTTTTAGGCTGGCAGATGGAGGTGGCGGTGGCTGTCGCTGGTATTATTAGACAACAGGCCTGTGGTTTGAGAGTCTGGTGCCCAGAGGAGGAGGAAGAGGAGGCTGCCATGAGGAGCCATGGAGGCTGGTAGTCAGCCTTTGTCTTCCCTCCTCTTAGCCATGGTCCAGCCTGGCAGGACTTTCAGGATCAGGCAGAGTGACCTTCACTAGATGGTCACCATCTGATCTAAGTGCTTCTAGGAGGAAGGCCTATTCAGAATCCATCTGTGGTCTTGGGATGTGGAGTCTGGACTCTCAAAACCTCTGCTGACTGTGGGTGGAAGCTCTGACTCTGTATAGGGGAGAGAGGCTTTGGTCATGTGGGTTCTGGAAGGACTCTTGATCCACTATTTGTTACTTAGGTAACTTTTGGGAAACCCATTTGCAAGACAGAAATAGCAGACCTGTGTCAGGGGCCACACTATGGGCATGTAGCATCATACTCCTGGTACAGACCCTGTGTGTGGTGTGGGGCTGGGTAGTGTTCTACTTGTCTCCCGGGTGCAGTGAGGGTTTCTGCACCTGTCTCTTGCCTCTTTTCCTGGTACTGAGAAGTAGTTTTCTATCCTAGGACCCTTCCTTCCCAGACCTTTCTTGGCTCCAGGTTGTGGGGTTGTGCCAAGCCTTGGATGCTTTGTAGTTCTGTGCACACAGGGTGTCTGCTGACAGCTTTGGACTCAGCTACCCACCGGGTACCACCTGGCCCAGAGAATGGGAGATTTGTATCCTATGGGCTTTCCAAAAGGTCAGCCAACCTGTAGGGGCCTGCCTGTTCCTTCTACCTGCCCTCTTGCTTTCTCTTTCCTGCCAGGGTGGCATAGCCCAAAAAGTGGGCTGGGGAGCCACTCAGGAGTCAGATCCTCTTGAAAAGTGCGTGTGGGGCTCAGGGTGTTTCCTAGCCTTTTTGATGTGCCTACCCCTTGCCAAAGCCAGTCTGGGGGGGGGGGGGATCTGAGGTCATTATTTCTAAGCATTACCTTTCCCCTCCTCCTTCCCCTGCCTTCCAGCTGTTCTCTGTGGCCCTGCTGGGGACCAAAATGCCTGTCTGCCTTCTGTAGGTGATTTTTTGAGTTTCATTGTCTTTTGTTATGGGAATTGCCATAAGAGTGACTCCCTAGTTGGGTTGGACCAGCCACCAGCTTGCATGAGATACATTTGTGCCCCTCCCCCCTAATTCCCTAACCTGAGTCTCTTTCACCCCTGGATGGGGATTTGCTTGCCCTTGTGTTTGATTTCCCAATTTCTCCTTTTTCAAGCCCCTCATTAATGACTCCCCCTTGTCCCCTCCCCACTCATTGAGCTTTTCTGGAGAGATGTTTATTAGACATATTTTGGCTCAGAGAATATGAGACCTAGAGAGAAGTGTCTGTGGGTAATAGAGTGAGGGAACATACCCATTCTGTGTGTGTGTGTGTGTGTGTGTGTGTGTGTGTGTGTGTAAGGTGTGTAAGAAGGGAAAGAGAAGATGACTATTTTCAGATCCAGAAACCAAGGAGAGCTTGTGCTGAGTGTGGAGGCTGAGACATGGCTTCCCCCTCATCTTCCTTGTGGAGAAACCTGTCTCATTTTGTCTCGTGTATCATCTTTGGGATGCATCCACTGTGCAGTCGCTTGCCTCTGTTTGGAATGCCCCTGAGAAGAGATGCTGGTGGGAGAGCACTTACCCTGCTATTTGGGGGTGTGCTTCATGCTTGGGGCTCAGGGCACTCAGTCCAGGGGCTGGCTGAGGCTAGGAGTGTGAACCTGCAGCCTTCTTTCCAGGGCTGGGAAGGAAGGTGTGAAGAGGCTGTCTTATTGAGATGCAGCGAGAACCAGGCAGTGCAGGTGCAAATGAGCAGCTGGCACTGTGGGGACCCGTGCCAAAGGTGACCTACCTCTGGGCATTGCCCTCCAGAGCCTTGGACTTGGCAGCCTGTTGTCCAGAGCAGACGTTGACTATTAGAACTTCCTGATGTTCTCCAGCTCTCTGCCTTCTGCCTAGACTCTAGGGGCAAAGGAGCTACCTTTCCTGAGCCTCTTTGACCCCGGGAAAAATCCCTTCTACTTCCCCAGGCTTTTATAGTTTGTCTCCTAATCTCCACACAGGCTGTGCTACAGATAGTTTTGCATGTGTGCACATACATGCACATACACACTTGTCCACCCTTCCCCCGATCCCCATTATTTTGGCTCATGGATGCTGCTGGGAATTCTTTCCTTTTGGTCCAGTTCTGCTCTTTGTATGCCTGGATTCAGTCGGCTTTTTTTTTTTTTTTTCTCCCATGTGTCCTATGGGATGTGGGGGATGCTGGGGATGCTGGGAGGCACTCCCTGCAGCTGGGCTCTCTTCCTTTCTGGAGGGCCTGGGCTGCAAACAGCCTGCAGCCAGGTTGGGGGCAGGGAGGCTAGGAAACCTGCCTGGGCCTCTGGCAGGTGAGTGCAACTGCTTTGCTCCAAAAATACTCAGTGATCTTAGCTCTTTCTCTAGAAAACAGTGATGTCACCGAGAGCCAATAGGCTTCTGCAAGGGCTTGCTTCCCTCTCTGCCTCCTCCTTCCGCAAGTTGCAGAGAAGAGGGAGGAGAGGGGAGGGGGGGAAGGAGACACAGGCGACACACACCCACTCCTTGGAGAGGTACAGACAAGAAACACACATGCACATAGAACAGCTCTCCATTTCTGACAATTATGCAAAGCCCCATTGTCTATCATAGGGCAGCAGAAATCCACAGGCCTCACTCACAACACACACACACACACACACACACACACACACACACACACACACACACACGGCGGGCAGGTAGACAGAATCACCCACATAGGTGGGAGTAAGAGATGGAGGCTTGACAGAGAGAAATGAGGAAGGAGCAGGAGAGAGAGAGAGAGAGAGAGAGAGAGAGAGAGAGAGAGAGAGAGAGAGAGAGAAAGAGAGAATACACACACACACACACACACTCACACACTCACACAGAAAGAGACAAAGACAGACACCCAGGGCAGGAGTCAGAAAGAGAAGACAAGACCTAGAGAAAGGAGAGAAGGTGGTATGGAGGACACAGAGGTAGATAGTGATCAGGAAAACCCGCGCACATGGCTAGGCACACAGATGTGAAGGGCAGACAGAGGCATGAGCTCACAAGGTCAGAGGTGAAGGAAGAATAGAGATGGACCCACAAAGCTCTCTTGCTCTCCGGCAGGGTCTTTGGGTGGGACCTCCCAACAAGCTTCCTGCTGTGGCCTCCCAGTGGAGGCTGCTGTCCTTGGTACTGCCCTGGAGAGCTGGGCTTGGAGGGTGGTAAAGGAGAAAGTGTGTAGATAGCTCGGGCTGGGGGCGTCATGGGCAGTTGAAGGAAGGCAGGGGTGAGGCCATCCTTCTCCGAGGGAGAAATGATCAAGGTCACCTTGTCATCTCCCTCTCCCTTTCTGATGTGAGGAGGGTGTTCGGCTGGAGATGATCTTCGGGTTCTTTTTGCTCTGATATGTGGACAGTGTCCCCAGAGGTAGCCCCTTTCCTGGCTCCTCAAGCTTGCAGTTTGGATAGGGTGGAGGCCTCTCCTGCTGTCCTCCCTCCCTTACCCTCTTACCCATAGGGGTGTGCCCTCACTAGCTCCCTGATTCTGATGTCCTCTGTGAAAGGTGCCCCTCCTTTGTCACCACCATCTTCCTCCCTTAACAGTGATGTCTGGGGCTACTGTGAGAGTCTAATAGATTCAAAGCCTGGAGATTGGAGGGCTGCAGTGCCTCCTGCTCCCCTCTGCAGCAAGGCTGGCGCAGTGGGTTGGAGGAGGGGCTGGAGAGACCGCTCCGGCCCACGGGGCTTTCCCTCTGGTGTTGCCAAGCAGCCTCCTTACTTGTTAGGGATTCCCCGCTCCTGTATGGAGGAGCCTTCTTGTTTAGAGCTGTAACACTAGGCTGAGCTGGAGGTGGGGCAGAGGAGGAGGCAGGATCTCTGCCTTCGCCCCCCTAGGCTCCAGTGGGAAGTGCCCTGCTTCAGAAAGATTGCAGAATGTTCATAGGGACTACAGCTGAGCAGGATCCCAAGGGCTGAAAGCCCTTCATCCGCTGTGTCTGAGCTCCTGATGCTTTGTGGGAGCGCAGGGGATACCTGAGGAAGGCAGGCCAGGCATATCATGCCTGCTGCTGTTTGGACCTTTGGATGGGAAGTCTTGCTTGCAAGACTAGAGAAAATGGGACACCCCTTCCTTTCTTCTTCTCTTCTTATGCCATACATGAAGCAGGGAAGAGGGAGATATGCATAAGAGATGGGTGTCCTGGGTGTACTAGGGACTGTTGGGGAGAGAAGGGATAGGTCCAGAAGTGGGGAGGCGAGGGTTGGATATCAGCATAAACTGTAGGAGCAGGATCTTTTTGGCCAATTCCTCATGTGTCACCTTGGCTGTCCTTGGTAGGTGCCCACGGCCTGCGAGAGGAACCCGAGTTTGTGACTGCTCGAGCCGGCGAAGGTGTGGTTCTGCGATGCGACGTAATCCACCCAGTGACAGGACAGCCCCCACCCTATGTTGTAGAGTGGTTCAAGTTTGGGGTCCCCATCCCTATCTTCATCAAGTTTGGCTACTATCCCCCACATGTGGACCCTGAGTATGCAGGTAAGCTGTGGGCGACAAGAGCTGTCCCCCTGTCTCTCCACCCCCTCCCCCCCCCAGGTTTTGACTGTGTTATACTTCCCTTTCAGGGCTCAGCGGCATCCTCCGAGTCCCAGCCACTCTTCATCTTTCTCTGTCACTTCTGATATTTCTCTTGACTGGGCCTATTATCTCTGTGCTTCATGGTCTTTGCCTTTTCCCTTCTCTCTTTGTCCTCTACTGGGTTTTCACCATAAATAGGAAAGGAAGTCGAAGAGGCAGACATGAAGCCTGCGTCTTCATCATGCGGATGTGCTGAGAGCCAGGACTCCAGGGCAAGCTAGAAAGAGGGACCCCTTGGAGGAAGCAAGGGGCAGAGGGGGGAAAGGAGTCAGACACCTCCACCTTTCCCTGGGTATGGTACAGCTTTGGTTGCAGGATCAGCTGTCTGTATGCCCCCACTCTCCTGACTCTGAAGTTGGGGTGTCCTGTGCAGAGTCTGGTATATATCTTCACTTCTTGCTGTCTGTGGTCCTGGCAGACATCTGATTTCACCTCCTATACCACTCCCCCCTCCCCACACACTTTCTCTGGCCCCGTTTATGTCTTGCTCTGTAATTATTCTGCCAGCGTGGTCTCCCTGTGACTCACTGCTGCTGCCCTGCCAGCCTGCCAATGAAGAGGGCGCGGGGTGTGTGCATGTGTGTGTGTCTGAGTGTGAATGTGTGCTGGAGCTGAAAGAAGTCAGGAGACAGGCAGGACCTTGCTTTTACCTTTCTTTTTCCTATGGCTTCTGAAGTCTGAATTACCTTCTCTGAGAATGCATTCTTTTTCCTTTCCCTCCCTCCCTCCTCCCACTTCTTCCTCCCCCTCCCTCTTTCTCTCCCTTGCTCTCTTCCTTCGGTACTGAAGATGGAACTCAAAGCTTTGCACTTTCCCCACCATTGCTGTACCTTTGAGTTCCACCCCAGTTTCTAGGACTTGGGAAGCCCATAAATTGCCCCCTCCACCTTCTTACTCACAGTCCTGCTGCCTTAGCCTCATGAGTAGCAGGGGTTACAAGACCTGGATTACTGTGCCAGGCTCTTTCCTGTTTGTCTTTCTTCTGAGTCTAAGTCCCTCACCCTCCCTTTGGCCAAGATTAACTCTGATAGTTCTTTTAGGCTGGCTGGCATCAGAGTTCCTACAAGGAAGGCTTGAGTCTGAGGCAGGGAGGCAAACCGAGGAAGAAGTGGTTTGGGTTTGGATGAACGTGGGCTAGACTGGAAGATGAGGCGAGAGGGATCTCTGGATTACTTTGTCCACTGCAGTGTGGGCGGGACTCTGCTATGCCCTATGTATCACAGAGGTAGCTAAAGGGCAAAGAAGAACCACCAGCCTTGCCTTGCCTGACCCTTCTAGGCTAGTCTTTGGAGGGATATGTTATTTTGGTACTAGTAGTGGGAGTGGGAGGGACCAGGCATATGGCCCTGGACTGTCTTAACTCTGCCTGTTTAGGGAAGCCAGACAAGGAAGTTGGGTCAGATAAGTCCTTGGCACCCAGCTGAGACAAGGATATTCTGGGTCCTGCTAGGCTCCCCACCTCTATACTTTTCTATTTCTTTCTCTCTCTTCTCTCTGTACCCATCATGCCTTTCTTTTGCTCTAGATCTCCAAAAGAGTGGGTATTTTTGAAGGAGCAGAGGCTATTGTCAATGCCACAAACAGCAAGCTGCCCTTGTAGGCTGATGTAAGGGCCATGTGGGGGTGGGGATAGGGGTGGGGGTGAGGTTGGGGGTGGGGTTGTGACTCCATGACGAAGGAAGGTTGCCTTTGCTCTCTGACTATGCTGGGTGCTGACTGCGTTTGGTGACACGGCCACCACGGAAAGTGTTCTGAAGGTTATGATGGGCCCCTTTTTCTTTGGCTATGGGAGAAAGAGAGCGGATAGATTTGCTCTGATGGATTGGTCTGATGGCTCACTGAGCTTTGTCCACCGTGTTCTCCCAGGCCGGGCCAGTCTTCATGATAAAGCATCTCTGCGGCTGGAGCAGGTGCGCTCTGAGGACCAGGGTTGGTACGAGTGCAAGGTACTCATGCTGGACCAGCAGTATGACACATTCCACAACGGCAGCTGGGTCCATCTCACCATTAACGGTACGTAAATCTTTTGGTAATGGCCAAATAAGATGACCTCTGTGGCTTACTCCAGAGGAAGCCCCTCTACTGAGAGAAGCCCCAGTAAGCCCTGGTCCCATACAATCTTGGTTAATATCTCCTTTACATCTCTTCAATACATTCCTGGAATTTATGGGTCAGTAGAGTGTGTGAAAGCAGCAGGTCCCTTGTGTGCAGTGTCGCATCAGAGTTCCTCTGGGGAAGGTACAAATCTGCTTCTAGGAACCAGGAGGTTTGGATTGGTCAGTGTTGGTGTCATTGTCTAGCCTCGGATGACTCTGCTAGCTCAGGATGTATCTCTTGTCAGGTGGAGTTCCTTGAGTCTCAGCATGAATCTTCCTAGACCGCTCACTTAGTTTCTCGTTGAGTGCATTTATTTGGGTAATAAGTACCAAGGGTCTGTTAACTTCCTAGCCCTACACCAGCTGCTAGGTAAATACTGTGGAGTAAACTCAGGCCCATTTCCTGCTTGAACAGGGTTTACCAGCTAATAAAATGTGAGAATCCTGGGAAGAGGAACGGTTTTAATGGCTGTCAGTTATTTATAGCTCACGTTAAATGGATTGTGCTATGCACAGATACTTTTCAAGTGTCTGACTAGGGCAGAGAGGCCTGAGTGAGCTTGTGAACTCCAGGCTTGGTCTAGGCTGGGGTGTCCTGGGTCCTCAGTGGCAGTGGTCTGAGGGTCTTCACGGAGGGCGAGGTTCTAATCGCATCGCATACATGCCGAGATGTGCAGCATCCAGTGTAAGTCTGGGGTTACAGATGCTGTAGCCACAAAAGAAGAATCGATGCTCCTACACTGGAAATTTCTCTCGAGATGGTTTCACCCTGAGGAATGGTTCTGTCTCCCTTTTCCAGTAGGGTTGGGGGAGACTCATACTCTCTCTGGGTCCGGGAGCCTGTCCAGGGAGAACAGCGTATTTTAGATTTTTCTTTTATAGATGTATTTATTTATTATGTATAGTGTTATTATGCCTGCATGTGTGCATGCCTGCAGATCAGAAGAGGGCACCAGATCTCATTATAGGTGGTCATGAGCTACCATGTGGTTGCTGGGAACTGAACTCAGGACCTCTGGAAGTTCTTAACCTCCGACCTATCTCTTCAGCCCATAGTTTTTTCTTAAATATATATATATATATATATATATAATTTTTTTTCCAGAGCTGGGAAATCAAATCCAGGGTCCTGTGCAGATCAGGCACATCCCAGAGTTAACATTCTTAACCCCAGGAAAGATTATTTTATCAAGAGGGTTGGCCTATAGTGCAGGACACTTTCAAGTTGGTGATCCAAGGTCCGAGGTGGGGCAGTCACTACGTGCTTGTTGGTTCTGCTATTGAAGGCAGATCTTAAATCTTGTGTGGATTTTCTCCAGCAGCAGCCAGCTTTCGAGAGACCATGAGCCAGTTGTTGTGTGCTCAGGGAAAACTCCTGTCACTGGGAACACAAGCAAATCATAACTCAGAAGGGAGATTTGCTGTTTAGGGCGTTCATGATCGAGCACCAAGCCAGGAGATCCTGCATTCATTCTCTCTCTCTCTCTCTCTCTCTCTCTCTCTCTCTCTCTCTCTCTCTCTCTCTCTCTCTCTGCCTTTTCTTATTGCCTGAAACTGCCTTGAGGTGTGGCCTATCTCTTACATCATCCTGATTGATAGTATCTATTCCGGGAAACCCAGACACCAGCTATGCAGCCAAGAATCCTGTTCAGGGAGGTTGGGAGCTGATGTTCTGCTGGCCATTGTCTTCTTTTGCATGAGTTGATTCTTTGGGCATTTTTAATTTCTCGCAGTGGAATAGATGTGGACCAAGACCTGCCAAAGGTGTGACTTATTTCTTGAACCCGTTGCATATTAAGTCACGGGGGACAGTTAAGCGGAAACTCTCTGAGTTTCACTTTCCTCAGAAAGAGCCTGTTTGTAGGGTGTGGCAAGGTTCCATGCACTGCTGTGTGAGATTGTCTAGAGCACTGACTATCGGAGGGTAGTTATGGGCAAGACAGCAGCCACATTTCTCACAGCAGGGGGAAAAGGGGCAAGCAGATCAAAATGTGGGTGGCAGGGATAGCTAGTGAGAAGGCATAGAGTACTTTGGTCCTTTAAAAGTCTTCATGAATCTAACCAAAATTATCCACGTAAGGCCTATTTCACAATGTCCTCTCCGTGGAAGGCTCTGGGTGTCAGGCAGGGGCCATGACCCAGTCTTGGTATTTATCTCTTCCAATCATGTCAAGAAATGATTGCCATGTGTCTTTGTGAGCACAAAGGTAGAAAAGAGTCTCTGAGAACATGGCCTCCGTCCAGAATCCTGGTGGTGGTGGCAGGGGGTGGGACTTAGGCAAGAGCAGGGAGTGAGATGGCAAGGGTCCTTCTTGAGAGGAACCTGCAAATCTGGGAGCCTAAAGGAGGAGAACAGCTTAGTTAGGGGGTGCAGGTAGTCTGTGGACATGCAAGGGCTGGGCAGAGCATGGAGGCTGAGCAAGCACGCTTGAGAATGAGACCGTAGCTGAGAGCAGGCTGCCATTACCCGGGAGCAGACCTGGAAGATACAGACCAGAGTTCTGCATGAGAGAGAGCTCCCTCTCACCCGGCCCTCCGTTTCCACTCTTCCCTAACTTCTTCCTGTGTAAATATTTCCATTCTGGATAGAAAGGGGCAGACGGGAGCCCTTTGTCAGTCAGAGCAGAATGTATAGCGTTGGGCATTTTGTGACAAGGGGAGTACATTGGAAACAGAAAGGCCACTACAGAAATAAGAGTTACAACAAATTATCTCACTCTCCTCCTGTGTTTTCTGTGAAGACTGGTTGGGTGGAAACACTCTCAGTGATTCCTCTATCGCACATAAAATACCTCCAAAGTCCAAGCCAAGTCTCGCTTTAGGCCTGGTGTATGGCTTGGAGGCGAGGCCAGCTTATTTCTAACCTGCGCTATTAATTATAGGGCGCTTTCGAGAGGACTAAGCCTGGAAATGCAGCTGGCAAGCTAACACCTAATTCAGTAAATAATTGAGAGTCAAACCATTATTTCCCTGAAAACTTGAAATTGTTCAAAGTACATTCCTGATTAGCACCTAAATAAGAAAGTAATTATGTAATTAGTAATTAATTTGTCACTTCAGGACATAATTTAATTTATTATCTTTTCTTTTAAGCTTGACACCGAGGCAATAGAGGCTGTGGTTGAGTTAACTGACTTTCCGGGGGCAGGGTGGGTGAATGTGGGCTCTGGCGTGAGTGTACATTCGCAGTGCCTGCATGCTGGAGTCCCAGGACGCCTTTACAAAGACGTGGGAGGGCTTGTCACCATTGTGCCTAGTGTCTTTCTGATCCCTGGCTTTCCCGAGGACGTGTGTTTTATGTGAAGACGTCTACTTCTTTATCCTGTAGTTCCAAATGTCCTTGTCTATCCGCGCCAGCTATGGGCGTTGGAGATTCGAGACCAAGGTGGCCCTACATGATCATGCCTCTAAGAGGATGCGATGTATGTACTTGCATTTGTATTGGACTATAGATGTGTATGTTGTAGGCCTTCATTCATTTTCATTTATGCTTATTCCACTCATTCTTCCATTCAAGAAATGTTTGTTGAGCACTCCTGGTCCGTCCGGGAGCTCCGGGACACTTGAGTATTCAGCGGTACTAGGAAAAGCCACCCGCTCACACGAAGTACAGAAATAGGATCGGGATGGAGAGTTCCAGGCTGAGCGAGAGCTCTGCAAATGGATGGTGTTGAGGTTGGGAGCTCTCGCTGCAGGGAGACACAGAAGGGCAGTGTTGTTAGAGGCAGCAGGAGTAAGCATAGAGAGATGGAGTCCGTGTGGCACAGGCAGGACCCAATCCTAGCTCCCTCTGACTTGACTCTGGCAGCACAGTTACATGGAGGGCGAAGGAGCCTTTCTCAAGTTTTTCCTTGGTCTTCAGACCAAAGCTTCCAGGGATGACAATGACAGTATTGATGGCAGAAAATCAGAGTTTGCTGTGAGCATTAGCCTGCATTTTTCACAAGATCTCTCGTAAACCTCATCTCATTTACTACCTACATCAGTTCTAGAGGACAGAGGATTTAGATAAAGCCCAGGGAGTCTGAGGAACCTGCCTGAGATTATATGTCAGGCTAGTACTTGAACATGGGCCCTTGGGCAGAACCCTGGTGTTGTTGGCGTTGGTGTTGATATTCAGAGAAGCCATTTTGGAAGACCGTGGAACCAGTACTCCAAGAGGTTAAAGTTGGCCGGTCTCTACAAGCAGCTCAGCAAAGGCAAGGAGTTCTTTCTTTCCTTTTTTTTTTTTTTATATTTTTTATTACGTATTTTCCTCAATTACATTTCCAATGCTATCCCAAAAGTCCCCCACACCCTCCCCCCCACTTCCCTACCCACCCATTCCCATTTTTTTGGCCCTGGCGTTCCCCTGTACTGGGGCATATAAAGTTTGCAAGTCCAATGGGCCTCTCTTTGCAGTGATGGCCGACTAGGCCATCTTTTGATACATATGCAGCTAGAGTCAAGAGCTCCGGGGTACTGGTTAGTTCATAATGTTGTACCTACTGGGTTGCAGATCTCTTTAGCTCCTTGGATACTTTCTCTAGCTCCTCCATTGGGAGCCCTGTGATCCATGCAATAGCTGACTGTGAGCATCCACTTCTGTGTTTGCTGGGCCCCGGCATAGTCTCACAAGAGACAGCTATATCAGAGTCCTTGCAGCAAACACTTGCTAGTGTATGCAATGGTGTCATCGTTTGGAGGCTAATTATGGGATGGATCCCTGGATATGGCAGTCTCTAGATGGTCCATCCTTTTGTCTCAGCTCTAAACTTTGTCTCTGTAACTCCTTCTATGGGTGATTGAATGAAAGCATTTCTAAAAGTTCTTTCAAGCTGATTATCCAAACAGGATAGAATGTTAATCACACCTTCAGTGCTTGGGGGAGGATAACCGCTCATGTAATCAGGGGAGAATTAAGAAGGTAGAAGCCTGTAGAATTCACTACTCACCCCTTTATCCATAGGAGCCAAAGAGGAGGCAGGCAGGTGGGAAATTGTTTTCCGTTGTCTGGAGAATGTGGTAAAAGTAAGACTGTGCATCATCCTTAGCCTGGGACCTGTATTAGGCCTTTATGAGACTGTCAGGAAATCTGCAAATGAATGGGTTTGGTGGAACTGGGATACAGGATGTGGGAGGCTCTGTGCAGTGTGATAATCCTGAAGGGAGGTGGGAAATTCTTCAGCCTTGTTTAGGTCTTGTTCCTAGCGCTGAGCGTGGCAGCTTCCCAATAGCGGGATGGTTCACTGGGAAGGAGCTAAGTTCAGCCAGATGAGTATAGAATTCGGAGCTAGCCAGACTGAGGAAAGGTCCAAAGTTGACCAGATTGTCCCTTCCAGCAGCTCAGGCACAGGGTGCTGATTCTTTTAAAAGTTGGTAATCCAAACAGGATGGGCTATAATTCGAACTGCAGTGCCTGGGAGAGGCTAATCAGTAGGTTCTAGGTCTCTCCATCTCTGTGATATACTGGGTAGGAGTTTCTGCACTCTTTGTTCTTGACCTCTTGTCCTTGCACGCAGCAGAGTTCTGCACGAGTAGATGGAGTCCGCCTCTCATTTTCCTGTTGTCCTTTGCAGCCCCTCCCACCTTTACAGAAACACCCCCCCAGTACATCGAGGCCAAGGAAGGTGGAAGTATTACCATGACGTGTACTGCTTTCGGGAACCCTAAGCCCATCGTCACCTGGCTCAAGGAAGGGACCCTCCTCGGTGCTAGTGCAAAGTATCAGGTGAGTCAGCTCTCACCTGAGTGCCACAGCCACGCTTCCTGACCCTCTCTCCCTGCCCATCTCCCATGGAATGCAGCTGGCCACCGAAGGTATGCGTACACGGCCCAGGGTGGAGGCAGGCAACCTCATGGCCTGACTTGACTACAGACATTCTGCTGCCTCTTGTAGTGAGGCCCTTGTCCTCCCTGCCCCTGTACGTGAGTCTTTGAGGCTATTTCCAGCTTCTCAGAGCTCATCTTCTCACTTAAGAGGCATCCTGGTGAGGCTCACAGGTTGATCTTGAGTTCTTTCTGTGTCCCTAGGTGAGTGACGGTAGCCTAACGGTGACGTCAGTCAGTCGGGAGGACAGAGGCGCCTATACGTGTCGAGCATATAGCATCCAGGGTGAGGCTGTGCACACAACCCATCTGCTTGTTCAAGGTAGGGGGACTTTTTTAGCCTCTTTATCCCTGGAACTCTGCAGGAGGCTTCCAGGCCTTTTGAGTCATGGAGAATGTTTTTCTCATGGCACAGTCTGCCCACTTGGGGGTGGTAGAGGAGCTGAGTGGGACTGTCTTCACGTGTGTCACTTACCATGTCTCTCTCACCTTGGTCAGCTGGGAAAAGAGCATCTCATGGTGTGGCAGGGAGACAGGCATGCTGAGCCATTTTTGATATTCCGTTGAGAGAGCATTTCTACCATGTCTCCACCTTCCTCAGAGAGGAAACACCCTTGGGTCATCTGTCATTCAGTGATGACATCTATTTGTCATCTATTTGATAGGACTATATCTATTTGATAAGACTATAATTCAAGCATCTGAGTTTGTTTTTCATATATATTTTTTAAAATTTATTTTTATGTTCATTGGTGTTTTGCCTGCATGTTTATCTATCTGTGTGAGGGTGTCAGAAGTTTTAAAACTAAAGTTACAGACATGTGTGAGATGCCATATGGGTGCTGAGAATTGAACTCAGATCCTCTGGAGGGGCAGTCAGTGCTCTTAACCATGGAACCATCTCTCTAGTCCCCAAGCACCTGACATTTAAACAGTATCAGGGATATTGAGTAGAACTGGCTTCTGTCGTCAGCTGTGAGATGTTGGCCTGCTCTGTCTGGTGCCAGAGTGCCCTTTTAAAAAGGGCTGAGCATTCACTGCCCAGGATGGGCAGGAAGGGGTCTCTGCCTCCTCACCCTCTGCCTTCTAGAGTGATAGGGGAGTTAAGGGAACTTGTGTCTAGTTGGCAGAGCATCTGTGGTGACACTCTGTCCAGTGTCCTCTGAGTGCTGAGCAGGAGCTGAGGCAGACGATGGGAGGCAGCATACCTCTGAGGGAGGGCCACAGCCCAGCTCTGCTGAGGTTTGACCCACTCACCCCCAAGGCTTGCTGGATTTTGCCTCTTTGTTTCCCAGCCTTTGCTTCTGAGTGGCCAGAGACAAGATCTGCCCTTGTACCTCTGGGCCTGAGCTCTGTTGGAGAGCGTTGGGCAGTAAAGGTATATGGAGGTTATAGAGGGCTGGCCTGGAGATCGTGTAGCAGTTAGAGATGTGGTACAGAAAGGGTGCCTGAGCCTCACAGCAGCTGGAAGCATCTCTGTAATGGCTACCTGGGCTCTGCTGCCTGGACACCCCATCTTCAGCATCCCAGAGCTTCCTGAGAGGCCTGGCATGATAGCCCTCTCAATCAGGAGAGGTGATGTTTATTCCTGTTCTCCCCAGGGCCTCCCTTCATTGTTTCCCCTCCTGAGAACATCACCGTCAACATCTCCCAGGATGCTCTGCTTACCTGCAGGGCAGAGGCGTATCCCGGCAACCTCACCTACACCTGGTACTGGCAGGATGAGAACGTCTACTTCCAGAAGTGAGCAGCACCCTGCTCCAACCCTCTCACAAGGGTCCCCACAGGCCCCTGCCTTGAGAGAGGGGCCCTGGCAGTGCCTGGGAACCCTCTAGGGGAGGTGAAGGGACTCATTGTTACCTTGCTTGTATTTCTGTCAACATCCCTCTTCTCCTTGTCTACTTGTCACTGTTTTGCAGTGACCTGAAGCTAAGGGTGCGGATCCTGATTGATGGGACACTGATCATCTTCCGAGTGAAGCCAGAGGATGCTGGGAAGTATACCTGTGTCCCTAGCAACAGCCTGGGGCGCTCCCCCTCTGCCTCAGCATACCTGACTGTGCAGTGTGAGTAGGGGTGAGGCAAGAGGGTTCTGGGCAATCTAGTAGGTGCAAGCTGTACGAGTTAGATTTGAGGTTGAAGACCCAATATGTTTCTGAGGTCTAGAGGAATGCGTGAGGGAGGAGTAGGATGGCTCCAGAGGAGGCCATGAGCAGCCTGGCCATAGAGTTAACTGTCAGCGGCAGAGATCTGTGGGCTGGTCATCACTGGGTGTTAGCCAGGTCATTGATTCAAGCTTAGATCAGGTTCAAGGATAAACAGACCTTAGCTCTGAACATTTACCATTCAGAATGGTGGCTCTTGTGTTACCAAGTACTGGTTTATTATACCTGGACCTTGAACTAGTTGCTGCTGGGCCCTTTTTCCTGGGTGTCTGCGGGATCAGGGTTGGTTTTTCTCCCCGTTCTACTCTGCCTTTGCATATGGGAACACTGTGCACTGAATGGAACAGGACTTTTCTGGGTGATTTGTTCTGTTTCCATACTCGGCTCCTTCTGGCTACCTAGTGCCTCTGCTCTGGGGCTGAGAGACTCAAACGAATGAGCTGTGGTTCAGCCAGACCCATAAAGGGCTTCTGTGTGAGCTCGAGACTTCACGTAGTATTAACACTTGGGTGCCGAGTGTTGCTTTCCCACCCACCCTGTGACAAGCTGGACATTGTGACAGCATTAGATGGGATGATGGGTAATGAAGATTAATGTCTTCCTTTTGACTTATGGGTGGCCCTGTCACTCAGGCAATGAAGATGCATGTTGTTGCTATAGGTGACAGACCTCCACTATTAGAATGCTGGTGTGGGAGAGTGACATATACGGGAGGACATGGAGTGGCAGGGGTGAACGATGTAGCATGGGATTCTAAGCCAGGCTCTGAGCTGAGGACAAGTAGAACAGTTAGTTGGTGGCCGTGGGAGTGTTCCCTGATGGCTGCATGCATCTCAGTGTCTGCAAGGGTCTGCTGTGTGCAGGCAAGGTCCTGGTGGTGAAGCTGAGTTGAGCTTGCTGTGTCCCATCTCACTCCTCATGCTTCGAGCTTTTTCGTTTCTCTGGGGGTGACTTTGCTAGTAGAAGCTGAGGCCTCAGTTCTCTGGCACTCCTGACAACTCACAAGGACTTGTAGCCCACTGTGGTGCAAGCTCCTGCCTTTTATGAGCTGGAAAGCCCAGCACACTGGGTGTATCCTCCTGGACCTGTAGTAGGAAAAGCAGGAGACTGGATGTGCTCATGTGGCACTGGAGTGGAAGGGCTACAAGGAGGGGCAGCTTCACCTTGTGGGTGTGCCTCTGCCTCTGGGCTGGGTGCAGGCAGTGCCACAGGAGCCAGAAGGTAGCAAGGATGCAGGCGTAATCAAACCAACAGGGATCAGCTTTCAGAAGGATGGCAGACCAGCCAAGATGAAGGCTTCATCCTTGGAGCTGTGGGAACTGTTCTCTTGCAGAGGCAATTTGGTTGCTCTGGCTCTCCTCAGCACCAGCACCCACTCCTACTTGTCCCTTTTCACATCCCCCCCCAAAAGAGAATCCAGGGAGTTGAGATTTATAGGTAGGTGAGACAAGGATCTTTATTTCTGCTAAGGAGCAGTGTTCAGAGTATTTCCCATTCATAAACCCTTTGAAAACCTTGGAGGAATTGAGAGAGAGAGAGAGAGAGAGAGAGAGAGAGAGAGAGAGAGAGAGAGCGAGAGCGAGAGCGAGAGCGAGAGCGAGAGAGAGAATATCATACAAAAGTAGGAAGCTACATCTAAATATATAACTCGGCCTGGTATTTATGTAAGGCTGCTCTCTGAAGAGCTCAGAATGCTTGAAAGGTACCAACCCGCTCATTCATCACAGCCTTCCGAGCTCTGGATCTTTCTCCTTTGTAGCCCCAGGAGCCCTGGGGAGGAGAAATGAGAAGAGATGACTTAACTTGCTGCACAGGACTACAGGGCCTCTTCCATCTGTTCTGGGGCCATGGTAGATTTTAACTTTGAACTGCAGAGATGGGTGGAATACTGAGGCCAAGCGAGGCCAGACACCCAGCACAAGCAATACTTACCCTTATGCTTGGAACATCATTGTGCATAGCACTGACATTGCTTTTTTGGGGTTAGGATACAAAGGAGTTGGAGAAATGCATGGTCATTGTTGGCTTGGCAGGGCTAGGGTGAAGTCTGCAGTGAGGGCTGCTTCCGTATTCTGAAGACCAGGGCAGTTTTTTAAAATATGCCTCTGAATGTCTCCAAGCATTCTGCAACATCCTAAGGTTTTAAAAGCGTAGTAAATTGGACGGATGAAAAAAAAAATGCACAGCCTACCCGAGCCTGTTGTGCGAGGTGCCTGCGAGCTGGGATTGTTGGTCTTACTCACCCTGGTGGCCCTGGCTCCCCAGCACTATGTTGAACACTGAGAATCTTAGCTAGGAGGTGGAAAGGTTCCTATGCAAAGGAATGGGGTTCGTGCACCAGCTTACCTTCTGCCTTCATTGCTCACCGGGCTTCTCATGTTTCCCCACACTGTCCCTTTCACAGACCCAGCCCGTGTCCTCAACATGCCCCCTGTAATTTATGTGCCCGTGGGAATCCATGGCTATATCCGCTGTCCTGTGGATGCAGAGCCACCTGCTACTGTGGTGAAGTGGAATAAGGATGGCCGGCCCCTGCAGGTAGAGAAGGTATGAGTGAGGTGCAAGATGGGATTCCGAAGGAAGAGCATCCTTCTGACAATAAAGATGCTGCCTCTGGGCTCTGGTTCTCTGCCAGCCCCACTCCTCCTAAAAAGCCTAGGCAAACAAAGAGCAACGATCTGGCAGGAGTTTGGCTGTGCTCCATGCCCACTGGGGATGCCAGCACCCGCCGAGCTGCTGTCCTGTCCTGTGCTTCGTCTAGCCCAGCTCAAACCCTGCCTGGAAGTGGCTGGGATGCAGTGCCTGTGTCCTGACCACAGCTTGCTGCTCTTTTATCTATGTCTGGCAGAACTTGGGTTGGACCTTGATGGAGGATGGCTCTATTCGCATTGAGGAGGCCACAGAGGAGGCTCTTGGCACTTACACCTGTGTGCCTTACAACACCTTGGGGACTATGGGCCAGTCTGCCCCTGCACGGCTTGTCCTGAAGGTGAGTCCCCAGGACTGTGCGTGGCCCCTGTGGTGGGCAGTGTTCCTGTGGCCAACCTTTTATACCTGTCTCTGTGCTTCCATTAGGACCCCCCGTACTTCACGGTGCTACCAGGCTGGGAATACAGGCAGGAGGCTGGCCGGGAGCTGCTCATTCCCTGTGCAGCTGCAGGGGACCCCTTCCCTGTCATCACCTGGAGGAAGGTACCTGGGCTTTGAAGCTCTTACACTGTGGGGGAGGCAGGAAGAGCCATTGGTGGTTCTACTTGGACCAGTGTGGACAGGCCAGATGTTAGGAGGGGAGGTAACATTAGTGGATAGCAGCGGGCGTTGGCAATGGGCTCAGATGTTGCCCCAACATCTTCATCCTCCTTAGGCTCCTGAGTGTGAGTGCTTGTTCCTTAAACTGAATCCCTGTTCCCATCCTCTTCCCTGCTCCTTGTTTGGCTAAGGTAGGGAAGCCCAGCAGAAGCAAGCACAACGCACTGCCCAGCGGGAGTCTCCAGTTTCGTGCCCTGAGTAAGGAGGACCACGGGGAGTGGGAATGTGTTGCCACCAATGTGGTCACAAGCATCACTGCCAGCACCCACCTCACTGTCATCGGTATGTGCTTGAGTGGGCTGACTGCGGTGATTTTTCTCAGTCTGCACGTGTCTTTCCTCAGTCGTGCCAGGGATGACAACTTGAACCCCTTGACCTCAGGAGGCTCTGGCAGGGAGGGTCAGGGTCCATGCGTGTCCTGTCCTGGGGAAGTCAGACATGTGCGAACTGGAAGGAGGAGAATGAGTGACAATCAGACTGTGTGGCACTTTAGCCAGGCATGGAGCTACCTGGGCTTCAGGCCAGTGTCCACAGCCTGGGGTGTGAGGAAGTGACTAGTACTCCTTGTTCATATTACTGAGGAATTGTCAGCCTACCTTCTTGTAGTCTGTCCCTTTGGGGCTTGTCAGCCACAGATGTATACAAGGCCAACACTGCCAGTTTAGGCTGTGAATAAAATGGTCTGCACCTTGTCACTCACAGTCTATGAGGGGAGCTCCTAGCTATTTTGCCCAGTCATATCCTTGATACCTAGTAGGGGCTGGCCTCATACCTAAGCCATGGCTGTCTCAGGACCTCAAGGGAATGTTTGTTTAGCTCAGCGATGCGTGGGAGTCAGGATGTGGAGGGTTCTGGTTTTTCCTCTGGCCCGTGTTCCGTTCCTGCTGGCGACACTAGCCTAAGCAGTGGATGGAATTTTTTCTCTGACCGCATCAGGACCAGGTTGGGCCTGGGACTCTGCCCTCTCTGCTGCCACCTCCTGTGATACATCTCGGTACCCCATGCCTTGTCCTCTCCTGGATCTTCTGCAAGGAGATGACGGGGACCTAGCCAACAGGCTCGGCTCCGTTTGGCCTGAGCTGTCTTCCTTGTTCTCCAGGCACCAGTCCCCATGCCCCAGGCAGTGTCCGGGTCCATGTCTCCATGACAACTGCCAACGTGTCCTGGGAGCCGGGCTATGATGGAGGCTACGAGCAGACATTCTCAGTTTGGTACGGACCTCTGTGAGTCAGCCCCGCATGCTTTGCTCTCTGCTTCTCCCTCTCTTGCCCCACGCAGGTCATCCCATCTGCCCCATCCTTTGCTATCCTAGGGTGGGTGGTGGGCCCAAGGAGCCTAGGATCTGTACTTGTCAGTTTTCCAGATGGCAAAGTGGGCCAGAGAGTGATTGAGTTCTTAAGGATGTCAGGAATGCCTGTAAGGGAGTCAGGGCATACTGTGTTAACGCCCTGGAGGTTAGCATGCTGATTTGTACTGAAATTGTCCCCCTTCCTCTCGTCCTTTGGCTTCTCTCAGTGTCTCACCACATTCTTTTTCTAGGTTCCTAACCTTCAGAGTGTAGTGACTAGCACCTCAAGTGCAGGGTCCAGCATTTAATTCTGTTCCTTGCTCAGAGGTCCTAGGGACCAGGTGCTCCCGCTCCGGCCTTTGCCTCCCCCACCTGGATTTCCTCTCTAGGATCTTGTGCATGCAGTTTTCATGTCTGCTTTTGACCAGATCAGTAACTTCAGATACTCAGGGTAGGTAGATCTCACAAATGTAAGGGACAGGATGAGGACCCAAGGCGTAGAGTGGTAGGAAGAGAAGCTGAGGGCACACTCCCTGCCTTCTCACCACCGGAGGCTTTTCATTCCTGATGTGTCTTCCTGTCTGGAGCTGGAAACTGCAGCCTCCAGATCCACAGACAGCATCCCCAAGTGAGGAAGATGCACATTTATTTCCTTCTTCTTCAGCCTGCTTCTCTCTGAGTCTGAGGAGGAGGAGCAAGCAGACTGTAGACCTCAGAGAGCCTTCAGCAGCATGGGTTCGAGGGGCCTTCCATTGCCCTGGCTGTTCTCAGACTGAATGCAACTCCTGGGTGTTGAGTTCTCTATGGGCAAAGTGTACCTAGATAGTGGGAGATACAGTCAGAACAACCTCCCAAGCCTTGTCTGTGTTCCTCTGGATGGGGGAAGGGTCCCATGCCCACTGCCTGGGGGACGTTGTAAGATGCATGCATGGGTCAGGAAGTGACCTCTGCTATTGCCCTACACTGCCTGACACTCATCTGCATCGCTTATCTCACACTCTGCTCACTTGCATTGGGAGGGAAGGGCAGTTGTCATGCTAGAAGAGGCCTTCCCTTCTTTCTGAATAGCTCTAGTTCATTGTGCTTATACAGACATTTGTTTCTTGCTGCTTCTGCTTCTGCTTCTGCTTCTGCTTCTGCTTCTGCTTCTGCTTCTGCTTCTGCTTCTGCTTCTGCTTCTGCTTCTGCTTCTGCTTCTGCTTCTGCTGCTTCTTCTTCTTCTTCTTCTTCTTCTTCTTCTTCTTCTTCTTCTTCTTCTTCTTCCTCTTCCTCTTCCTCTTCCTCTTCTCCTCTTCCTCCTCCTCTTCCTTCTCTTCCTCCTCCTCTTCTTCTACTTCTCCTCTTGCTCCTCCTCCTCTTCCTCTTCTTCCTTCTCTTCTTCCTCCTCTTCCTCCTCCTCCTCTTCTCCTTCTTGTATTTCTCCTCCTTCTTCTACTTCTCCTCTTCCTTTTCCTCCTCCTCTTCCTTCTCTTCTTCCTCCTCTTCTTCTTCTACTTCTCTTTCTACTTCTTCCTTCTCTTCCTCCTCTTCTTCCTCATCTTCTCCTTTTCCTTCTTCTACTTCTCCTCTTCCTCCTCTTTCTCTTCTTCTCCTACTTCTCTTCCTCTTCCTCCTCTTCTTCACTTTCTTTTGCCTCAGCTCACATATTGGTCATATTGGGTAGTGGCAGTGCATCTTAAAACCTAGAGAGGAGCCTGTGGGTATCAGTTGAGTACAGCTCAGGGACAAATAGTGCGGTCCAGTTGCCCAGGACAATGTCTCCTCCCTGTGGTATCATCTGGAACTGCACCTGTAGCAGGTGGTTTACTCCTATTGAAGTTGAAGAAGTGGGTGGCTTTAGACTGGAAAACCTCACCGCTAGATTCTTTACCTTCCATCATTATAACTTTCCCTTTGGTTGCAACTTCTAGCCTTCAAGGCATTAGGAGCCCTGTTCCTGCCATGGGGAAAAATCTGGTCAATTTTTAAAAATGCTTTGGATATCCTCAGATGACCTAAACTGGACTGATTGAGTGGAACATCCTGTGATACTCTCGGCCCTACTTCTGCCTCTCCCTGGTAGGGCAGACAGCCCATGTCATCTGGGTTCCTTCTCTAGTCACGACACTGCCCAGCTTCCATCCTCATGTTCAGTGTCCCTATTCTAGCAAGACAGAGTCCATTTATACAGTAGTACTTGGAGTGGGATTCTCTCACAATGCAAATGGTAACTGACCAGTGTCTACAGCATGATTTACACCTGAGGACCCTTTTCACTGGGGAGGTACCACAATGGGGTGTGCCCTAGTGCCATGAAGGTTGGCATAGCCAGAGCCGGGCAAGTAACCCCACCTTGGCTCTCCCTCTTCCTGCCCCTGAACCTGGGGATGCTTGTACTTTCCCTGCCTTTCCCTTGAAGACCTTGCATGCATACTGTCCTCTCCAGTGTGACCCACCCCACCCCTTCTCCCCCATCCTCTCTCTCTCTCTCTTTTGGCCAGGATGAAGCGGGCTCAGTTTGGGCCCCACGACTGGCTGTCCTTGTCAGTGCCACCGGGCCCCAGCTGGTTGCTGGTAGACAGCCTGGAGCCTGAGACCGCATACCAGTTCAGTGTCCTGGCCCAGAACAGGCTGGGAACCAGCGCCTTCAGTGAGGTGGTCACTGTGAACACTTTAGGTGAGGCTCTGGGCTGCTGTGTATTGGGGGCTATTTCTTAGCAGATCTTACCTAGAGAGAGCTGAATGTAGTGATGGAGCTAACATTAGGGCTTAGTGGGTGCCAGCACCTTACCAAGTGGTCTTTGTTGTAGTCCCTATTATTTCCCAGTAAGGATTTGCCATGTACTCCTGTAGTGTTTGCCTGCTCCCACGTGATGGCATTTTAGCTGTATTCCTTTTGCATCCTTGGATGGAACAGACAGGCTCAGAGATATGTATGAATGTTTGGCAGTTTTACAAGGGGACATGGAATTTTCTGCACTATCTACCTGTAGTTGCATGTCTTCTGGGGTCCAAGAACAGCCTTGGCAAGCAGACACTTCTCAGGTGAACTGGAAGTTGTGACTTCAGCCCCCTTTCTGCCCTGTGGACAGCAGATGTAAAATGCCCACCCCAAACTTTAACATTCCTCTGATTAGGATCTCACCTATTCAAATAGTTGCACCTGGGTTAGGATTTACTTTGTAGACCAAAGCTGGTCTTGAACTTGGCAAAGATCTGCCTGTCTCTGCCTCCCAAGTGTTGGGTTTAAAGGTGTATACCACCAAGTCTGGGCTCAGCCTCATTTTGAGCTCAAGGGCCCCAAATGGAATCAAAAGTATGACTCATGTGTTGTGAGAAGATCTCACCAGTTCTTGGGATGAGAGCAAAAGATACAGTCATGTGCCTCTCAACAGTGGGGAAACCATCAGAGGAAACCACACCTGAGAAGTGTGTCATTAGGCAATGAGGTCATTGTGTAGATGGTGTGGCGTTATGAGAAAATGATGCAACCAAGAAGTACCGTGAGCTTTAGATCAATGGAGCCGATGCTGCTGGAGCAGGGTGGGGGCTGTTTTCATGAGAAACCTTTTCTTTTGCTGGAGTATGCTCTAGCCATAAAGAAATATAGTGGAGCAGATACACAACCTGTACCGTGGTTGGGTGTTACCATCGCCATATAGTCTGCACTGTACACAGCTGCATTTTATGTGACTGGCAGAGCTGCAGATATGGTCATACCAGTGTTACCTTAGATGTTCGAGGGACATGCTGTTCTATGTTACAGTGCATCCTCTTTTAAGGCCGATAGGATGTTTTCAGCTCCATAACTTCATGGGGCATCAGGGATGTTGCTGACAGGGATGCTATTGGGGCACATGGCCTGTATCCTTCACTAGATTCTTCTCACTCCTCATGGTAGCTGCCTCTTCCTCCCCTTTGAGGAGGTGCTTAGCCATTGTGCAATCGTCTCATTCTGAAAAGAGTCACAGAGCTCTGGGTCACTGGCCCTGACTTCTCTTTCCTAGGACAATGAGGGCTGCTGGAGGGACGCCCTCTCACCACTCTGAAAAACAATTCTTTCCTTGTTAGGTTCTGCTTTCCACATTGGGTCGGAGTCTGTGACCATCATCTTCTGTCTCCCTTTTCCTCCTAGCATTCCCTGTTACAACTCCAGAACCCCTGGTGCTGGTGACCCCACCAAGGTGCCTCACAGCCAACCGGACCCAGCAGGGTGTGCTCCTGTCCTGGCTCCCACCTGCCAACCACAGCTTCCCCATCGACCGCTATATCATGGAGTTCCGAGTTGGGGAGCGCTGGGAGATGCTGGATGACGCCATTCCAGGCACTGACGGAGATTTTTTTGCCAAGGATCTGTCACAGGTGGGAACTTTAATTAATTATTTATTTTTGCCTCTTATTCCCTGTTTCTGGAATTTGTCATGACAATTTGAAAAGGCACTGATATTGAGAGACTGACTTCATGGGCATAGAGTCAAGCCTCTATGCCTAGCTTATCTGCAAAGTTTAGATTCTCCCTAGTCAGCTACTAAAGGCTGGAATTGGTTTCTAGACCAGAGCTAGCTTAATGGCATGGGGTGGGGGGGTGGGGCAGTAGTTTTCCTCAAATACAAATACTAGCTAGGGTAAGGCAAGGAGAAGCCACATGGATCATCAGACTCAAGACCCCAGTTTCTTGGGTTCCAGTCAGGGTAGACTAAAGAGGCTCTAGAAAGGTTGTCTTCTAGGATGGCCAGAAGGACTCTTGTTTTAATAATTCAGAGTCCTGGGAGAAAACACATCCCCTCCTTATTTTCTGGTGGACATCTTTCTGGTGGACATCTTTTAAGCAGGAGCACCTCTTTTTCTTGAGAGAGAAAATAGCTTGCTTCATAGCTAGAAGAGATCTGATGTATCCTTCCATCTCCCCTTTCCCAGATGCTTTTTATGGCCAGCTGGAATTGCTTCATGATGCAATTTGGGGGCTCACTGTGCATCTTTCTCTGCAGCCTTTCTCAGTGGCTTCATGTGCATACCTTGTAGCCCATAGCTTGAATACCGGTGGGAATACGTCCACTCTAACATCACCCAATGTGAGCAGTCACCAGTAAACACTTCCTAGGACCAGTACTCCGGGTACCCTGTGGGCATCGTATATAGGGTCAGTGGTGGTCCTCAGCCCCTCAGCTGACTGGGTATTGTCCCTGGCTTGTAGGATACCTGGTATGAATTCCGGGTTTTGGCTGTCATGCAGGATCTGATCAGCGAGCCCAGCAACATCGCCGGTGTCTCCAGCACAGGTACTTTGGGTTCCAAGATCGTCAAACAGCAACCAGAAAGCAAGCATTAGAGCCACACGAGAGTCCCTTTGTGAACCAGCTAATCTGGGAGGACAAGCTGGGCTGAAAGCTTAAGCAGGAGTCTGGTTGAAACCTTGTGTGTCTGCCCTACCATTTCTGAAGACCATCTCAGGTCTATGTTTCTGTGAGGCGTCATGTTTGATCCCACCGTGGAGCGTCTGATGTGCCTGTGAGATAGCCGACGTGGGAAATCTGTTGGATCTTGTGAGAGTGTGCTGGGTGCGGTACATGTTGTGTTTGCGCTCTAGCTGTGCTGTGGAATGGGGTGGGTGCCGTGAATTAGAGGGGAGATGTAGCAGGGTCAACAAGTGTTTGCTGGGTGCCTCTTATAGGCTTCCTTGTAATTATGTGGGTTTTATTTGGAAAATTGTTGTTTGGTGTTGTTTTCCTTCCTTCCTTCCTCTCCCTAGATTTTTTTCCCCCCCCAGACTAAATAAAGCCAACTCCCTAGCATTTTCTCCATTTATCTTTCTTTTTCTTGGCACTGGTCCCATTTCCACAAGTCTTCTCTCCATTCCAGAGTTCCTGAAACCCAGCAGAGACCCCCTCCAGGGGAGTGGTGTCCTCCGTATGCACTTGCTTGCTAAGCCAGCCGAGGCACCATTTCCTTGGGTGCAGCATGTTCTGAGACCCCTGGGATCAGTTCATGAGGGTCTTGGCCAGAAAGCTCTTGTAGGGACCCTCTTGGAGTTACAGAATCATTGGTGTGGGCAGAGGGGAGGAGAGAAGAGGAGCCAAGGGCACACGGGGAAGAAGAGAGTGTGATTTTTGTCTTATATGTTAGGCACCCTGGGGCGTTTGTGTAAAATCAAGTTGTCTCCCATAGGCAGCAAAACTCAGCTACTTCTGTCTTGGCTTCTCTCCAGGGAAGAGACACAGAGAGATGGAAGAACATAGAAAAAAAAAATTCCAGCCAGAGCCAAAGTAGACAACTTGGGTGTTTTGTGCGCTCAGTTCCATGAACTGCTCTCAGTCAGTAGCCTTGTGCTTACTTCCAAGAGTAAAGGAAGCTCGCCTACTCAGGCAGTCCTGTATGGCTGAATGAGCTACAGCAGCAGCAGTCCCTGGAGTTAACTCCCCTGAGACTGTGGTCCCATCAGTGTAACAGGGATTTTTTTAATCCATTATCATTATCGATGTGGCATTGAACTCTGGCCAACCATATCACAATGTATTGGCTTATTCTTTGATGTCCTTTAAGAGTGGTGCTTATGGATCTACTGCCCCGTGTGTACAGTACACTGGGCTGGGCTCTGCTCCTGGCACTAACTCGCTTGCGGATCTGTCACAAGGTGAAGCTTTTTCTCTAACTGTGGAAGGGGAGAATTGAGCCCACCTTATCCTTCCTACCGCTCCAGCGTGCTTCTAGAGCCTGTTTGACCAAGATGTACTAGTTCTTGCTGTGGGAAGCTGCCAGCCCGTCTGTCCTATAAGGAGTTAGAAGATAAATGCGCCTAGATTCTGTGCTAATAGTTCCTCTCCCTGAGTTAGAATTTTATCCCCCCAGGTGTCTTCACTGTATAGATGGCATAGGAGAAGGCAGAGAATCCTGACTGTGCTTCTAGTAGGGTACCAATAGAAGAGGGAGCCAGTCTCTGGTGTCTTCATTTAGAGAAAGGTGGTCTGTGTATAGCTAGCTCACAGGGTTACTATGGGAGTGCCTGATAACATGCATGGAAGTGCTTCTCCACACTTGCAGTGATAGGCAAGACCGCTTTAGAGGATGGCTGGTGATTATCCTCATTGGACGATCTACTTGACTCTCATAGACTGTCCCTTTCTTAACTCTCACACCGCTGCACCAAATGCACTATACTTCTTTAAAGGCTCATGTTGGAACTCAGTGTGGAAGCCAGGCCCTAGCCTTGTCTGATGGTGGGAAAAGTCCCTAGGGACCAAGTGTCAGAGGAGGTGGGGAAAACTGTGGCAAGCATGAGACCCATGGGTGCTCCTGGCCTTCCTTGCAGACATCTTCCCGCAGCCAGACCTGACCGATGATGGGCTGGCCCGGCCAGTGTTGGCTGGGATAGTGGCCACCATCTGCTTCCTGGCAGCTGCCATCCTCTTCAGCACTCTGGCTGCCTGCTTTGTCAACAAGCAGCGCAAGCGCAAACTCAAGCGGAAGAAAGGTAGGTGTATGTCTCCTCTCCCTGCCTGGCCACAGATGTTCTCTAGCGGGAGGTGGGCAGACAGGCCACTGACTGTATTTCTCCTCTGGAAACAGACAGAGCTGCCAGTAGGATTGGATTTTATCTTTAAAATACTTTTGTTCATTTCTGGAAAATTCTATACATACATACAAAGTATTTTGATCTTCTCCCTCCCCACCTTTCTCCAACTCTCTTCAGAACCCACCAACCCCCAGCCTCCTCTCCACTTCATGTCCTCTTTTTAATTATTACTACTACTACTACAACAACTACTACTATTACTACGACAGAGAGGATCTTGCTGTATTTATAGACCAGGTGTGCTTTAAACCCGAGATTCTCTTGCCTCAGCCTCTCAAGTGCTTGTATTAGAGGCATGTATCTCCATGGCCCAATGGGACTTGATTTGGAAGGGAGAGAGAGAGAGCAAGGGTGTTGGAGGGAAGAGGGTGGGCCAGGGATACAGGGAAAGAAGGCCTGGTGATAGTGTGGCCTCTTAGCTGGGCATAGAGCTGCCAGGCAAGTGAAGCCTTTTATCAGGCCTCTGTGTTGATCCTGGCCTATGGAGTCCCATTTGCGAGTGTGTGTGTGTGTGTGTGTGTGTGTGTGTGTGTGTGTGTGTGTGTGTAGGGGCTCAGGGTTCTTTCTTTTTTCTTTTTCCCTTCCAGATCCTCCGCTCTCCATCACTCACTGTAGGAAGAGTCTTGAGTCTCCGTAAGTGTCTCTGGCTGTTGGGGGTCTGTAGGTAGAAGCGGGAGGCTGGACATAGGTAAACTATTAGCTTTAGTTGACCACATCTCCCTAGGATATTTTATACCTGCTGATTTGGCCTGTCTGTTTTAAGTTGCCCACAGGGATCGAGGGTGTGTAGTATATAGATAATTCAAGCTTGCAGCTCGTTTGTTTAGCCTTGCACTGTTACATCTGTAATGTTTTTTGGTCCTTTGCTAGAGTCAGCATTAATACTAGCTCGAATCTCTAAACAACTAGAGAATAAAATTGGAGTTGTGCATAGGCAGGGTCTACCAAATTTAGGGGCAAGCCAGTAGAAAAGCAGCAGTGTGGATGTTCATTCCAAAAATGGACAATCATGTCTAGACAATTGAGAGAGTTGGTCAGAATTTCTGACCAAAAACGTTCAGCCCATCCATGCCTGGTTCCCTTAGAGTTACGGTAAAGACAGTGAGAAGAAGCTGAAGGCAGTGGATAGCACCCTTATCACCTTCTATTTGTTACACTTACAGCTTGTCCTCTGGCAAGGTGAGTCCCGAGAGCATCCGCACACTCCGAGCCCCGTCTGAATCCTCTGACGACCAGGGCCAGCCTGCGGCCAAGAGGATGCTGAGCCCTACAAGGGAAAAAGAGCTGTCCCTATACAAAAAAACCAAGAGGGCTATCAGCAGCAGGAAGTATAGTGTGGCCAAGGCTGAGGCCGAAGCTGAGGCTACCACACCCATTGAACTGATCAGTAGAGGCCCGGATGGCCGCTTTGTCATGGGCCCATCGGAGATGGAGCCCTCTGTGAAGGGTCGGCGAATCGAGGGCTTCCCCTTCGCTGAGGAGACGGACATGTACCCTGAGTTCCGGCAGTCAGATGAGGAGAATGAAGACCCACTGGTGCCCACGTCTGTGGCTGCTCTGAAGCCTCAGCTGACCCCAATGTCTTCCAGCCAGGACTCTTACCTGCCACCACCAGCATACAGTCCTCGGTTCCAGCCTCGTGGGCTCGAGGGCCCGAGCGGACTGGGAGGACGACTCCAGGCTACTGGCCAAGCGAGGCCTCCTGCCCCTCGGCCCTTCCAGCACGGCCAGTATTATGGGTACCTCAGCAGCAGCAGCCCTGGGGAAGTGGAGCCTCCACCCTTCTATATGCCAGAAGTGGGCAGCCCCTTGAGCTCTGTCATGTCGTCCCCACCCCTGCACACCGAGGGGCCTTTTGGCCACCCCACCATCCCTGAGGAAAACGGAGAGAATGCTTCTAACAGCACTTTACCCTTGACTCAGACACCTACAGGAGGGCGCTCCCCTGAGCCCTGGGGCCGGCCAGAATTTCCCTTTGGGGGACTGGAGACCCCAGCTATGATGTTCCCCCACCAGCTGCACCCCTGTGATGTGGCCGAGAGTTTGCAGCCCAAGGCCTGCCTGCCCCGAGGACTGCCCCCAGCCCCTCTCCAGGTGCCTGCTGCCTATCCGGGCATGCTATCTCTGGAGGCACCAAAGGGCTGGGTAGGCAAGTCACCTGGCAGGGGTCCCATCCCGGCGCCCCCTGCCACCAAGTGGCAGGAAAGACCTATGCAACCTCTGGTCAGCCAAGGGCAGCTAAGACATACCAGCCAAGGTATGGGGATACCGGTGTTGCCTTACCCGGAGCCAGCCGAGCCCGGGGGGCATGGTGGCCCCAGCACATTTGGCCTGGATACCCGGTGGTATGAGCCCCAGCCTCGGCCCCGGCCCAGCCCCCGGCAGGCCCGGCGTGCCGAGCCCAGTTTACATCAAGTGGTGCTACAGCCCTCTCGGCTCTCACCTCTGACCCAAAGCCCCCTTAGTTCCCGCACTGGCTCCCCTGAGCTCGCTGCTCGTGCCCGACCTCGACCAGGCCTCCTGCAGCAGGCAGAGATGTCAGAGATCACCCTGCAGCCGCCAGCTGCGGTCAGCTTCTCTCGAAAGTCAACACCATCATCCACGGGATCTCCTTCGCAGAGCAGCCGCAGTGGGAGCCCCAGCTACAGGCCCACAATGGGCTTCACTACTCTGGCCACGGGCTACCCTTCTCCTCCACCTGGCCCTGCCCCTCCGGCACCAGGGGACACCTTGGATGTGTTTGGACAGACGCCTTCCCCTCGGAGGATGGGGGAGGAGCCACTCCGGCCAGAGCCCCCAACAACCTTACCTACTTCAGGGTGAGTGTAAGCCACTGTCTCTAGCCCACTTCTGGTCAGTCTCCCCATGCCTTACCCTGCCCTTTACCGCCACATCATTCCAGTAATGGGGCTTGTTTGGGACACACTGCGGCACCTTTGGGAGAGGAGTTCTGGCCACACGTTGGCAGAGCGTCTTTGCTGGGATGGATGGGCTTACCTGCTAGCCTCCTGCCAGGCGCTTCAGGAGTCTCCTCATTCAGCCCAGAGTTTTCTGTCATGGCTGTCCACATACTGGGAATGTGGGGGAGGGGAAGGAACAGTGCAGCAGGCAGTGGAAAGCGGCTCACGATGAGGGGGCTGGCCACAGCCCTGTGTTCCCGGTGTTGGATAGCACTGCTTCCCTGCAGCTGCCTGCAGATCTTGTGTCTCCGCGTGTGTAACCACGCCACACCAAGCAGGACCGCTGATCTGAGGCCCCATGTACTCAGACACCTGCTCCTTAGCGTGCCTAATCAGGGCTGGACCCCAGGCCCTGTCCTTAGTCTCTCCAGGAAGGTGCCCTGGAGGCTGAGAACAAGCTCAGACCTGTGTGGGGGGAGCCATCTCCCTGCCCACCTCTGTGCCTCACAGGAAGCTACAGAGAGACAGACAGACAGACAAGCTCCTGAGATCTGCCCATCTGAGAGAGCATACACTGTACTGTAGCAGCTGGTATTCCAGGTACCAGTCGGCCTGGACGTGTCTGTGGCTCTTCTGTCACCCTCACTCCCCTTTCCTCCTAGCCTTTGTTCCTTTCCAAATCAGTCCGTCTTCCTTTTTTCCTTCTCCATCGCCTTGAGGTTGACCCAGTTTGCTCTGAAGAGCCTGCCATGCCTCTGTCGTCCGCACCCTACCCTCTTTCCTTGCTTTGCCCTCTTCCTTTCTCCCTTCTCTTTCTCAGTCTTTCTCTTGGGTTCAGTACTTTGGCCTCTCATCTTGATGTGGCCTGTGGAGGGGAGCAGAGTTCCAGAGGAGGCTGTCCTGGTGGAGGGGGGCATGAGGGATGGGAGGTAGTTGGAGAGGAGGGAACCCAGCCCTCCCCCTCCCACCACAGTGATCGTTGGAAACTGCAAGCTTACTTCAGTGCCAAGGTGGGTGCGGGTGCTCTTGGGGGGCAGGCTGTGTGGGGATCCAAGAGGTTTGCTAAGCGTCCCCGCCTCTGTCTGCAGATGTTGTCATTGCATCCCGTCTATGCCTTAGATAGCCTACTCACCTTCTCTGTTCCGTCTATGCCTTTGGCTCTCTGGTTCTCTCTTTTCCCTCACCCGTTCTCTGACCTCGCCTGTGGGTCTCTGCTCACTCTTCCCCCCTCCTCCCCTCTGGGTGTGTGTGGGTGGTTCATCTGGCCAGTGTTGGTAACTGCTTTGTTTCTGATTATCTCAGCTATCTGGGCAGTGTTGTCGAGACAAGCCTCTCCTCAGCTCAATAGGTAAGGGAGCTCTTCGGTGGGGCGGGGTGGGGCGGGCAGGCGGATGGGGCTTCGGCAGGGCCATTGCTTCCAAAATAGGGGATCCAAAACATATCCCTCATTGCCTCACCCGGGCAGCCGCTGCTCCTGGGTTCCCATTGCTTCTGGATTCCTCACATTGCATTGCTCGGCCGCTCCAGCTGCCCAGCTGCCCATGCTGGGGCACTGCCTAGCTGTAGCTTTTAACCTCCAAGCCCATACCAACCCCTCTAGAGTGGGCTGCGGTTGTTCTCACTCAGACCCTTGCCATTCTGCTACCCACGCCCTCATAGACCTCCGTAGCATCTACAGGACCCTGCATGAATCCCAGGGGAGCCATAACCGCCATGATCAGCTTTGCATCTCTACCCTTGGGGACCTGTTTGGGTCCGTGGGGAGATCCAGGGATCTCTCATCCCCCACTCCAGTGCTCCGTTTCTCCAGCAGACTCGGGGTAGTGCCTCCCCCCCTGCTAACCCCTCCCCCTAAACTCAGATCTCTTCCTGGGCTTTTTTTTTTTTTTTTTTAATTTTCCTTCTTAGGGATCTTAATGACAGAGGTCCCTCTTCCACATCCCTCTGGGGTCTCAGGCTCAGGTGGCTTTCAGCTCTTCAAAGGTGAGAGTGCAGCCACTCTCGGATGGTCCTTGCATTCTGCAGCCCTTCTGTGGTTGTTGTGGGACTGAAATGTGACCTCGTCCTTAGAGCCACATTGCTTTCACGGTTCCTGTAGTAGCTGGCCCCCTTAGGTCATGTTCTTGGGAAAAGGCCTTGGGAGAGTTCATGGTAGGAAGAAGGGTGTTTAGTTGGCAGAAAGCTTAAAACCCTAGACATTAGCGCTGCACTTGCCCAGCCATTGGTGGCTCCTCTAGCATCCTTCCAGGTGGAATCCAAAGGAGGGGGCTCCCTGGGAAGGGGCCAGGCATCTTTGAAAGATGCTTGGGACATTCAGAGCTCCCTCTCTGTCAAGGCAAAATAAAGAGATGCTTGTTTTTGCCATCTGTTCCTTTGCCCATGCTTCAGGGCTGGCAAACTGCCCCAGCCCCCCTGGATGGGAGAGTGGGAGATTTTCTGTTGATGCTTTGGCTTCCCAAGTGAGAAGCTGTGTGCTTTCCCCCCTCTCACATGCCATGAGAGGTGGTTCTTCCTAACTCAGGACTATAAATCTCATTGTGTCATAAGAGAGGCCTCTCATAAGGAGATGGCAGGGACATTTCTTTATGACCTGCAGCTATAAAACTGTCACTATCCAGGAGGCCCTAGCATTGTGTGTGAGGCTGACTGTCAGCCTGCAGCCACCCGTGTTGGCAAGATCATATAGTTCTTGGGAGCTCACCTGCTTCCGGGGCCTCAGGTGGCTCCTTGGATGGATGGTGCAGAGCGGGAAGAATGATTCACCTCCCTGCTCTATGCCTGTCTACCCCACTGTTCACCAGCATAGGTGCATTGTTGCCCTCAGGGCTTTGGTAGGTGTGGGACAGCTCTTACCCAGTTCCTTGAAAGTGGCCAACTCTAATGTCCTTTGTGATTTCTGTTTTCCCCCACTCCACTGACTCTGTGTTTCCCCGTGTCTTCTCCATATCAGATCTGAGAGAACCAAGCCACATTATCACTGTGGCAGACCCAGAAACTAGGGGCAGCAGTGAGGGACAGTTGTTCCTCTCCTAGGTTTTGGGTAGCATCCCTAGCCCAGAAGAACGAAGTCCTCTACGTCGTTCAAGTTAGGTCTTTGTGGTGCTAGGCAACAGGGACCCCTGCTCATTCTCCTGCTTGCTGAAAGATTCCCTGGGGCACAGGAGCTGCCGGGTCATGGGGAAGCTGTGGCCCCTCTGTGGATGCTGTCTTCGTGCTGTGCCTTTGCATGTGTCCCCTGGTCTTGCTTGGAGAAGCTGTGATGTGTATTGTCTGCGTTTGTCCTTGCTTTGTTTCTTCCCCCTTCAGTTTCTCTCCCTTCCTCCTGCTCATTCCTTTTGTCATTCCCCAATCCTGTCGTCGTCTTCTCTCTTCTCTCTTTATCCTCTTACCAGCTTCCATGTCAGAGTGGGGAGTTGCAGTATGTGGATCTATTCTGTGGGTGCCTGGGAGCCCAGCCACTCACTCAGCGTTCCTCCGATGCTGATAGTACTCTGTTGACTCCATCTCCACTTACTACCTTCTGTGCCCTCTGTGATGCAGAGGGCTGGAAAGGCTAACACAATCCCCTCTGATTAGGATTACTGTAGGAAGGGGTCCTCATCTGGACACAAGCCTTTCCTGAGGCCTGAGGTAAAACACTGAGAGAAGGATCCCTTTGGGATTGGGCTGGCTTAATGCTAGCTTGTGAATTCCTGGCTGTCTGTGGGGCATGTAGAGTGCGCTCACCTTTTTCCTGGCTGTGATATGAATTTGAATGGATTTCCCCATTCTTTCTTCCATGGGGAGGGAGGCAGCCTCCAAGTTACTTTTTTCTACTACCTGGGCTAGTAAAGGAGAACCAAGTTGTTCTAGTTGACTTTTCTGTTGCTATAATAAACACTGTAGCCAAAAGCAGCTTTGGGGGAAAGGGTGTATTTGGCTGACATCCTTTTGGGAAGGACACTGCTTACTGGCTTGCTCCCAGGGTCTTGTTCAGTGACTTTCCTTATAAAGGCCAGGAGACCTACCTGCATAGGGATGGTACCATCCACAGTGGACTGGACCCACCTTCGTAATCAAGAAAATGCCCTACAGACAAGCCTACAGGCTAGTCTAATAGAGGCAGTTCTTCAGTCCAGGTTTCTTCTTCCCAGATGTGTCAGGAATTGCTGTCATATGTGTCTTTATGGCTAGTTCTTAGGGCACGAAAGCAAGGTGAGCAGCAGCTGGATTTTGACTTTCCTGGCCCAAGTTGTAAGTCTGCCACCTCTTTCCTCAGCTATGCCAGGGAGCAGGGTACTAGGCAGATAAGACCTCTGAGGTTGAGTGAGTGGGGTGGAAATTTTGTGTGGACGGGCATGAGAAGGGTTTTTAAAATAAATGTTGGCAGTTTTTGGTAATTGTGAGCTGCAAGGAACACCATTGGATCACAGACCTGGGATTTGCATAAGTGAGAGACCAGAATAGCTTACAGGCTTGAAGGTCTTTGTCTGTGGTAGGTCATCTCCTGAGAGAAGGGAACTGAAGTGTACAGCAATGCTTTGCTGCATGTAGAGACAAGTTGAAACTGGCCAGCACAAGAACCGAGCCTCACCTTGGGAGACCAGGGTTGGAGTCTCTTGTGACCACCTCACCTACAGGTCAAGTTCAGGTTTACTGGAGAGTTTTATTGCACAGTTACAAGTTCTTCACCTGCTTCCTATCCCAAACATCAATACCAAAATTTCAAAGCTGGGTTGGTGTCAGGTAGACTTAGTATTAACATGGGACACAGTTATCCTTCCTAAAAATGGGAGGTGGGCTACCAGAGGCTCTTGTTACTATTCATAAAGACTATGGAACAATATTTCGTGTCTTTCCTGTATAGCTCATCAAAACAGTCCCATTGTGTCTTCCCTCTCTTCTTCCCACCTGTCCTGCTAGAGACTTGCTTTTATTTTAGCCTATGGCCTTAGGCAAGTATATCCTGCTGCCTCCAGGAGACACTGTCTGCTGTGCTGTGGTGTTTTGAGTCCTGAGCCGGGAGCCCAGGCACATGGGGAGCAGGGATCCTGGAAGGGTTGGAGCTTGGCTACCTCTCAAGTGAAAGGTTTTCTCTTCTTCTCTGTATCACTGTTTGGGAGTTTGTGCCTGAAGATTAAACTTTAGCAGTTTGCCTCATGCTTGGTCTGTCTTATTATGCCTGTGACACTGGAGCAGGGAGCGTTGTGGGTCAGGGAAGGTCTGTTTTGTCTATAATAGCCTCTGTACCTATTTTACTTAAAGAGTAGTTTAGTCTAATACTGAAGAGTCTATCTGATTATACCTGGCTAAATTGCTCCCCTCACTAAAGTTGAGTGTCTCCATCTGGAATACGGCTAGTGTAGTCTCTACCTCTTAGACCTGTTACAGACATGTGCCCGGTGTGGTAAGTGGTGAGCACATGTTATATAATATAAATGATAGTAGTAATGATATGTTAATTGTGTTGTTGGTATCTCACTCCCTGAAAATTCCATCTGCCTTGAAGAATCCTTAGGAGTTTTCAGGGGTGCTCTGTACCTGCTTCTTCTACAGTCTATGCCCTGTCCCCACTGCAGAGGAATCCCTTTGTGGTTGGCTAGATTGGCACTGGCTTTTGAACTCACAGCTATTCTATGGGGGCATATAGGAAGTGGTTTCACCTTTCCCCTGGCTCTAGTGTTAGTGAATTGTTTTTCCCATCCTACCATCCACAATAAAAGAGAGGCGGCCCCACCACTGCTTCCACTTCTGCCCTTTGGTGAGGGAATAAGGAAGAACTGTGCTGTAACTGTGGGGTGTCAAGGGTTATGTTGGCTGTCACATGTCTCCTCTGACTACATATATCACCTCACATGGCCTACCTGAATGCTGGCCAGGGTCTGGAGTAGAGATGACAAGTGGTGGTGAATTCAGGTCCTTGGTTTTCTTTTCAGGCAACACAAAGAACATTGTCCAAGTTAAGAAGGGGTGATGTGGGCTCCCTCTAAAATCCCTTCTAGCTGCTGCTTTGGGGGAAGATCTCTGGGTAGAGTTGGGTTAGGGGAAGAGAAGGGGATTGGACACTGGCATATTGGGTTATTGGGGGGACTTGTTTACACTGTGAACTAGACTGTTCTTCCACAGGCCATGGGTACTTGTATGGTGTATAGAGATACCATGGGGTCTGGGAAATGTTAAGGAGTTGCCTCTGACTTGAACTTGAGAGGGTTTCTGCATATTCAATGCACTCAAAGACTTTTGGGGCAAATGGCATCTGTCAAGGAGGATGAAGGTCCCTTTCACTGCCAGTTACTTCCAGAGACCAGAGGCTTACTAACCGCGAGTCTGTAAGTTCCTTCCCCCCAGTGCTTGCAGAGGTCTTCCATGTTGGAGAAATGCTAAGTGTTTTCATTCTTTTCTCTTTGCTCCCTCTGCCCCCCCTCAGATGGTCTGTGGACCTCTAGGGACTTCTTTGGCGCTCACAGGACTATCAGAGTGTCTTTTTTTTTAAACAAACAAACAAACAAACAAACAAACAAACAAACACAACTAGGATTTGCTAAAACCTCACTGAGATGGATGTGGGGAGGGGAGATGAACAGCTTGGGAACAGAAGAGAGCCACCTTTGTCTACCATGGTCCTAGAATGTCCTACCTGACCTGGTCTCATCCCAATGCCAGTGTTTGTGGGAAGAAAGCATGCCCTTCCTGTCTCTTGCCCTCTTTGTTCTTCAGGCTCCACGCTGTCTCACTTTGAGAAACACTGAGATGGATAACATGTCTTCTCCTTTTGCTTCTTTTATGACTCTTGAAAGCTCTCTCTAGGCACAGTGTCACACACTGCACTCTTCTCAGTTCATTTTTGTTCCCATTGTGACCTAGGCAACACAGGCTCTGGTTAAATGGCAGACTCGATCCACCCCGTCACTAGGGTGGGAGAAGAAGGGTTAACACATAGTAGTCTCTTCTCCCAACACTCTCAACATTTAGGTTGAATCATAAGACACGGAACTTGCTGGAGACCATTGACCCACAGCAAGGACTTTGTGGGGCCATAAGATTTGAACACGCGGTCCTGACATAATCTACTTCTACTCTCTTCTGTTTTCTTATGAGACTGAGGAGCTCCAAGCCTCGTCTGCAGAGTGTTTGGCAGACATGCCTACTGGTGTTGATGTGTCACAGCAGTTAGCTGTGAGGTTCTAGATGACTCTTGTAGATGGAGGGAGTGGCTCTGTGAAGTTGGGTTCTGCAGAGCCAACACCTCACTGGGCATTGGCTGCTCACTTGCCCCTCCCTTCCTGTCTCTGGACACGGGAGGCAGCTTGTTGGGACTGGAATTGCTCGCCTCCCGCTTTAATCTGCTCTTCGATTTTTACTTTAAGGTCTTGATGACGGTGAGTTCTAGGAACTGACTCTCCTTTGGCACTTGCTTGTCCCAGCCAAAGTGATGTGTGGTGGGCTTACATTAAAGTCTCTCTCTCCTTTCCTAGGGTCTTCTGATTGCTCCCCAGGTTGGTTCCCACCTGAGATAGGCCTCCTGCTGCTGGAGCTTTCTATTGGGTTTCTCCTTTCAGGAGCAATAGGAAAGCAAGTGTTCAGGAATGATCATGGACACGCCGGACTCCATCCCTGGCCTCCATCCTTCTATGGGCAGTCCTTTGGCTTTCTTCCAGCCCTCTTCAAAGGCTCCTTTCTGGGAGCTGACCTGTGCCTCTCTAATTGTTCCTTGCAGAATACTTCCACCTGCACCCGGGAACGCTGCTGTGCCTGAGAGGCTGGAGGCTCTGAGATACCAACGGATAAAGAAGCCCAAAAAGTCATCCAAGGGCTCTTCGAAGTCAAAGAAACGATCCGGTAAATGGTGGGACGTGCCACTCGTCTTTCCACCGTGCTTTCCCATTTGACGAGGACTGTGGGCCCAGGATCCCAACCCTGGGAGTTCTCTAGAAGTGCTACCAGCTTCTCTTGTTCTTGATTTCCCTTTAAACATTCATTTTCAATAGCGCACAGATGGTTTCCATGTAAAAACACAAGAAAGATATCTGATTGCTTTCCGTTCCCGTTTCATCTCCTCCCACCTGGGGAGCCATTGCTCTGAGGGTACGTGTGCCTGCCTGTAGATCCTTTTCTGTTACTCTCAACTTTAGAAAGTACACCATAATGTCTCAGCATGTTTTTTGAGCAACTTAAGTAGTATCCTATTCTTTCCCATTCTGCAGCACGCCTTGCTGTTATTCCTGTCTCCTTGTGTGATTCTCCTTCACCATTTCAAGCCCTCTAGTTGATCACAGGGCAGGCATGGGCTCATGTGGCATGGGCCAGGCCAGCCTCTGCACTGACTAACCTTTTCTAAAGAGAGAGACTGAGATCTCCTTGTCTCTTAAAGGGTACTTCCATGGCAAGGGGTGATGGGTAGCTTATGAAATAGTGCAAGAGGAATTGAGCATTCCTTCAGCAAAGCAGTTGCTGTTTATCAGACATTCTCTTTCTGCCAATGTTTGTAGGAATATTACGAGAGCCTGTCCAGGAGGAGTGTTCAGCAGTTTCTTTGCAGATCTTTGGCGACTATTGCCAAGCAACTGTCTTAATAAGCCAGGTGGTGGAAAAGCCTTCACAGAGGCTAATAAGCTCATGAACTCATTGATGGCTTAGCCCTTGGCTGTGGCTGGTTTCCTGACAGTTTGTGGATGACAATACAAAGGCAGAGAAAAGGAAAATTATCTCGTTGTTGTTTTCAGACAGGGCCTGACTAGATAGCTTAGGCTGGCCTGAAACTGTGTAGCTTAGGCTGGTCCTGTCCTTTGGTCTTCTTACTGCTATCTTTTGAAGGCTGGGATTACAGGTGGATGCTGCCATGTTCAGCAAAAATTAATTTCCTGAAGCTTGGGTCAGGATGGAATTCAAAGTTCAATTTAAACTCATTCAATTTAAACATATACATATATACATACATACATACATATTTCTTTTGTGTATGCATGTGTGTCATTTAATGATAGGAACACATTCTGAGAATTGCACCATTAGATGATTTTGGTACTGTGTGAACATAGCAGACAATGCTTGTATTAGCCGGGAAAGTTACTATGGGACTGCCATTGAATATATGCACCTTTAAAACACTGTTATGTAGTGCATAACTGTGAATTTTAATAAATATATTTCATCTAACTACTATAGAATAGGCCACATGAGCTCCACATGTTCTCTCCTGGGCCTGTTCTGTGTTTCTAGCTCTCAGGTGTCTGCCTTTAGTCCTTGTGTTCTCCTTGAGGTCAAATCTTGTCTTTCCAGTTGACCATTGGCCTCGGACTTGCTTGCTTTACAGCTTGTAAACTGTTTTGTATTATCTTCTTCAAACCACCTCTCCCCACCTGTCTTCCATTCTGTAAGTGGTGTTGCTTCCCTCATGGTCAATGTCTGCCCAGTCCTTCGCGCTTGTGACTCACATCTGATCCTCTTAGGGAGGTGTGCTGGCTCAACCTTTGCACTATATCTTTCCTTCTCTGGTTGTCCTTGCTGTAAACACTGAAGCTCTCGTCCCTTTCTCTCCTTCTGGATGCTGCAGTGCCTTGCAGCTGCCCTCCTGCCCCATCTGCAATCTTACAGATCCCAAAGAGGTGACAGCCTGGTCCTTACCTAGAGAGACAGCATTCACTCATTGATCGCTTGGCCTTCAAGGATGGCTGGGTTGCAATGAGTCTGTGAGTGGGGATATCGAGGCAGGAAAGCCGAAGATGATTTTGTTATTGTTTGGAGACAAGGTCTTGCTGTGTAGCTCAAACTGACCTGAAACTAGCCATGTCTGGGCTTAAACACTCCTTCCTCTTGCTTCTACCCCTTAACCTCTAGGAGAACAGCCAGAGTGAGCTGTAGAAATTTTACAGCTCTTTTCCCCCACATACATGTTTATATACACATATGTTCAAACACATACATACATTTTCACGCAAAAATCTTGTAGAAGCTTTTCCTTGCAACAAGAAGTTTTTAAACTCTGTTGGCATAACTGTTACCCTCTCTAGGGCATACTGTGTTTGGCTCTTTTCTTCTCTTGTTTTCTCTTTTCTTGTCTTGTCTTCTCTTCTTATATCTCCCCTTCTTTTCTTTCATTTTTTAAAAGGCAGAGTCCATTATATACCCCAGGCTATCCTTAAACTCATAATCCTATTGTCTCAATCGTCCATGTATGAGTGTTACAGGCTATACCATCATAGTGGCTCACACCCCCTCTTAGCTCGGGGTTTCTACACTGGCTGTTCTTGTTGATGGTAGCCATTTTCATTCGGCCTGGGGGAGTAATCCTGATTGAAGACTCCTTCCTGCCAGATAGTAACACTTGAGGACGCAGAAGCAGGGCCGGGCCATTGGTACATTTGTATTTCGTCTTTCTTTGTGATTGCACTTGCAATACCTAAGAGTCCAGTTTCTGTTTCTTTCAGGACTTGACAGTTTGTCTCTTTCTGTCTCCCTCCATGTGAAGTATATATAATCTAGAAAACAAACCCTCCCACTGTATCCCTAGAAGGGCCATGAGGCAGAGGACTGGCCCTGGCAGTGGAAGATGTATGCAGGCCTGACTGTCGCTTAAGACTGAAGTCTCGTGTGATGTCTGTCATTGCTTGGGGTAGATGAGAGACATAGTGAAGCTCTGCTTCCTGCCACCTAGAGTGCCACCTGGTATCCACGAGGCACAGTACAGCAAGCATTTGTAGACTGGTCACTAAAACAGTGTAATCGTTGAGATCTGTGAATTCATAGAAGAGAAAATACCTACCTTACTCCGTTGACTCCAGACTGGGTTTTTGGTTGTTCCAGTGGGGAAAGAGCAGGTTCTCTGCAGAAGTTTGGCCCTGGAGCCCATACGTACAGATGCTCCCTTGGTTTCAGTGGCAACTTGGACTTCAGCCCTGGGAGATGCATGGAGCGTGCAAGGCTCTGAGTCCCCTTCTCACTCCGTTTTCCTTATGTGTCTGTCTCCTTCTCTCTAGACGGTTCTGCCTCCCAGGCTCAGCAGCTTCCCAGCTCTCAGGTTCTGTGGCCCGACGAAGCTGTCTGCCTCCGCAAGAAGAAGAGACACTCTCGTCCTGATCCCTTTGCCCGGCTCTCAGACTTGTGCCACCGTCAGCTTCCGGAAGACCAGACAGCAATCCTCAACAGCGTGGATCATGATGACCCAGGCCACGCTACTCTGCTATGACGTGACATCACTCTAAATGTCCCCAGGGTGGGGTGCTAGGCTAAAGGGGTGGAGAGGGACCATTGTACAGGGCCCTGTCCTCCTCTGCCTATCATGGGATGGCTCAGGCCCTTGTCCTGTGTGTGTCATTGTCCCTCGTGCCAGTGGGGACCTCTGCCCCACTATCTAGCCAGCTAGCTTTGCTCATGGGACAGAGGACTGGGGGAAGAGCTTATAACTGTGGGTCAGAGTTGGGAATATATGGGAATGGAAAACATCTCTCTCTATGCCACCTCTCTCTCCCACTTGGCTAGATTGATTCTTCTCACCTCTTTAAATGTCTTATGAAGTGAGGAAGTGGAAAGCAATGGCTTTTAGTTCTCTGCATTTGTTTCAGTTTTCCAAGTCCTGGGAGGGGGTTAGAGTTATATCCTGCCCTCCTAACTCCACATATATATAGATATAGATACAAATGCACTTGTGTGTAGTTGGTGGGTTTCTCTATGTGTATATATATGTACATTGAAGCTAAGTGCTTTTCTCCCTGTGGTCAGTGAGGGACTGAGGAAGATACTCAACAGCGGGCATGGTGAGTAGGGCCTGCTACGAACTGGGGGTTGTCTTCATGTCTGTCTTGGGAGATCACTCCGGCTAAAACAGGATTCATGCTTCCCAGCTGAGTTCTCCATTGTTCTATCTATCCTCTCCCATCTGGAGCAGAAATGGGGTCCCACCATGATTCTTAGCTCCCTGCTTGATGGGCTAGCAACAAGTTAACATCTGAACTAAACAGAGCCTTTTGTTGCCTGGTTGCTAGGTGAAGAAAGCATGGCCAGGCTTAAGGCCCGACTGACATCTTTCTTTCTTCTGCAGTTCAGCTCTTCCCACAGATGTAGTGCTTGTTTAGCGGCGGGGCTGACCGGCAGGCCTCGTGTACAACCCCCTGCTCATGTGGTCATGCCTCAGTGTCTTCTGGTGCAGCCAGGGCTATCAGCCCTGCAACCAAAGGCCCTCCTGTTCTGTAGCCACCTGTGCTGAGCACTAGGCTGCCGCAAGCTCTGTTTATACCCATCTCTGCTCGGCAGTCTGCTCCCCCGCTGCCGATTGGTTCCTCCTTTTCTTTTGTGTCTGCTAATTCCCCAGATTGATTAATTGCCATTTGTGGGAGCTGCCTGTGGCTCCTTGGCATACTCTCTATGTGCTGCCTGCCAACTCTGCTCTGCCCTGGGGGTCCTTCTCCACCCCCTGGACCCAATCTCTAGTGCATGAGATGAAGAAATGGGGGTGCCTCATATTGTTGAGTTCTGGGGTGCTCCTTCCTCATTGCTCCTATGTGAAACTGCCTGAGTGAGGCACAGGGATGAAGGTGGAAGGGGTGGTGGGCAGGCACCAGGGTCCTAATCCTTTCTCTGTCCAAATATTGTTCTGGTTCAAACTGTTAGCACTCAAAAGTTTTCCTAATGCCACTTATAAATTCAGATGCTTGTCTGGCTTCTTAAAAGGTTATGGTGTTACTCAGTAGTAGAAAAGAGGGAGAGTAGGCCCACCTTCTCCTTCCCTCTGGCTTAGCCTAAAGTAGTGGGAACTGCCAGCTTCCTGGAAGTATCTCTTCTTGGTGCTGCTGTATCCATCTCTCTCCAGTGACTGCCTTGGACAGTAGCCATGCCTACTGGAAGGTTTCTGCTGGTCCCACAGAAACTGCCGGTCCTTTGACCTAGTGACTTTGTTGATGTCCCAGGGGCTGGGAAACTGTTCCTTTTCAGAGCTTCCATCTCGGGGGATTGACTGCATACGCAGCCAGGCCTTGGTGCTCCCTTCTCTCTCCTTGAGAGCTGGGGATGGACTCCACACTTGAGGCTTCACCTTGCAAGTCCTATCACCACAGCTTTCTTCTGGACATGGCAAAAAGAGGTGCTGAGGGCAGAGCTTCTTTTGCTCTGAGATTAGGGCCACATACCTTAGACCCTCCAACTGATGTGATTTTCAGAGATGTTGGAGACCACTGGCCCCTAGACCTCAACTCTGACGAAGCAGAAGGGTTGAGTTGGAAGACTCACGTTCTTTCTCAAAAGCGGCACACTGCTTCTTCCACTGTGACACCATGGGCTGCTAACTCAGTGTCTCTGGGTCTGCTGGGAACAAGGCTACCTGAAATACTGGGGCAGTATTTGGAGATTAGTACTGGCCTAGCCTATAGTGTTTGCTTGCTGTCTCACATCACGTGACTCCTGAACCATGGAGTGTAAAGGCAGGATGTCAGGGCCCCTAGATTTTGTATTGAACTTGGACAACTATTCTGAGGACCCTCCTGGGAATTTTGGCCACTGTCTGGGCTTTGAAGTTACAACTGAGAAGAGGTTGCTGTCAAAGACTGCTTCTTTGGGATGTTGTAGGGCCAAGAGCCTCAGTCCATGGCTAGGCTTGCAGGCTGGGCTTGCAGGCTGTGCTAACAAAGGTGCTGACTCCTTTTTTCTCTTCTTGCCTCTGGCAGGGCTCCTTACCTCTGCCTTGCTGACCAAATCGTGTAAACTGCTTTTGACTGGCCACTGGGTGACAGCTGTGCTCTTGTGTCCCCTGGGCTCAGAAGGGGCACAAGGTCTACCCATTCCGAAGTGGCCTCTCATACAGTCTTCTCCTAAGAGGTCTTCCTTCTTGTGACTTTCCTTAGAGGCCAGCAGCATTCCTGAAATTCAGGAAACTGTTTCAGCCCTTCCTTTGATGACTGCATAGCAAACTGGCAGATACAGTCCCCATGGTCAGTGGCTGACCAGGGTGTCATAGGCGCGATCTCAATTGCTAGATGTGAGCACACGCTTGACAGTCTGTTTAGAAATGTGTGATGTTGGGGTGTATTCACTTCTAGGGACCAATTACCTTTACACTCTTCCTCTGAACTTAGCAGTGACAACTATTAAGCTTCCTAGGGCTTTCACCTTTCTTGCTGTGGGGGAATCATGTCTTCCAAATTCTCCCCTTTGGGTCTGGTAGCCTTGCAGAAGTATCTCAGTTCAAAACCTATTCCTGTCCTCAGTTTTTTGTTTTTTTTTTTTTTTTTTTTTTTTTTTTTTGGTGTGTGTGTGTGTGTGTATGCCTTTCCTTCTGCACTGTACCTGGAGATGCTATCCCAGTGTTTAAGCCACCAGTCAGGAAGAGCATAAACTGGCTCTCTAAGGGCCCAGAAAGATTGCAATTATTTGACAGGAAGAGGATGAAACATAAGAAGTGAATCTTGTTTCTTGAATTGATGGCTGACCACACAGATCTAGCTTTCAGAGAGTTCTATGTGCTCATGGTTATGGGTGGCTATTGATCCAATGTCTAGTGCTGGCCCTGTCTAATGACCAGCCCATCTCCTTCCCAGTTTTCTTTTCTTCTCTCTTTTTAAACATTGGATATTTTCTTTATTTACCTTTTAAATGTTGTCCCCTTTCCCATTACCCCCTACCCAGAACCCCCCTATCCCATCCCTCTTTCCCCTGCTTCTATGAGAATATTCCCCTATCCCCCACTCCTGCCTCCCTGCCCTTGAACTTCCCTACACTGGAATATCGAGCCTTCACAGGACCAAGGGCCTCTCCTTCCATTGATGAACTCCTTGGTTGGTGGTTTAGTCCCTGGGAGCTCTGGGGGATCTGGTTGGTTGATATTGTTCTTTCTTTGGGGTTGCAAACCCCTTCGACTCCTTCTGTCCTTTTTCTAACTCCTCCATTGGGGACCCCATTGGGGACCCTGTGCCCAGTCTTCTTAGAGGAACTAGGGCAGGAAAGAAGGCTTCTGAGATTCTTTCTCGGCAGGGAAAGGTGCCTCACACTCAACGCACAGTGTGAGCAAGATCTATGCGCTGTCTCCAGGGGCCTGGGTTATGTATTTAGGGGAGATTTCAGCAGGGTAGGTTGGAACAGTTACTTATTGGCATTTCTTTCAGTGTGTTCTCTCTTTATTTTTTTCACAGTGATCTAACCTAGTTGAGCTTGACCGGATTTTATTTGCTCATTCTTCTGCCCCTTTTATGCAGAGGAACCTGGGTGAGGTTGGGATGAGGGACTCTTTTGCTTCCTCCTCCTGGTGATGTTGGTACCCATTGGCTTCAGGGGAGGCATCCCAGAACATTAGGGCATCATAGCTGCTTCTTAGGATCTAAGTCTGATACTGAGGCCATTTCTTCTGACTTTGTTGGAAAAACCCTTTTAAGAAGGCTTGGGGTGGACTGGGAAAAGTATAGATAAGTACATTTTGTTAGTATATAGAGAACTCTAGGAAGTGAACAGCTAATGGTTTGGATTTGCTTTGTTTGCATGTAAGAAGTGCTTTGGGGAACTCTGCAGGGACTTAGGGGTGGGGGGATAGAGTCAAGAGCAGAGATGTGGGGCATGGGAGGTGCTGCTGCTCCTGTTTTTCTCTCGGATCCCGAGCGTTCTCACTCGTGCTCCTTGGCTGGGCCCTTCCCTTTGTGCAAGCTCCAGGCCGTGCTGATTATCTCCGTCTCTTTGGGAGCAGGCTCAGGATGTGGCTTAGCAGTCATCCTACACTGAATATAGTAGTTGATAGGGCAGGTGGGATTGAGGAAGAGGAGTTAGACTCAAGGAGTGTGAGACTTAGAAGGATGGGAGACTGGTCTTCAAATGCCCATGGTAGCTCCTTGTCGGTGGAAAGGGAAGGGTTGTTCTCGGGAGCTTGGTCCTTATTCTTATGGCTGCTGTAGCAGGCTGTGTCTGAAAGTGCCTAGTGGACACTGGTGCTGATGGTGGAGAGGAGTTGTGCCTCCAGTCTTGTCAGTTTTCTTCTTGAGCTATCGAGAATGCCTTCATCCTGCAGGCTAACAGTGGCCTTGTGACTAGAGGCTTTGCTTTCAATTTCTCTTCCTTTGATAGGTTAAAGATACCACACTGTAGCTATGACAGTTAACTAATTTCATCTGAAACCAGACACCATCTATTGTGTCCTTACTCTGTAGAACTTCCTCTTGGATCAAGAGGAAAAACTGAAGATCTCTTTAAGAGAAGTCAATAAACTGAGAATCAAAGCCTGGTTGGACTCTAAGAACTCTTCCCACGTCCTGCAACTTGGTGTTTTCGTGGCTGGCTTATAACCCCTTCACTTTTAATGCTGAATCAGCATGGGTCCAGAGCCTTGTGTTAGGGCCCCTGTCTCTGCTTCCAAATAAGCTTTCAGAAAAAATACACTGTCTGCACCAGATGTTTGGTGTCATGGATTGCCAAGAGGATTGAAGTTGTTTCATGACCCCATTTAAAAAAAAAAAAAAACAAAACCAACCCTAATCAATTGAGTCTGGTCTAAAGACACTCCTAGATCATTGGGAATTCTTTGTAGATTTAAAAAAAAAATGCATCAATGCAAATCTTTTTCATGACTGGTCATGTCTTAGGAGGGGGAAGAGTTGGGATATCCTAACTGCAAAATAGTTGGGTACATCAGCAGCGGGCCATTGAACCTCTTAGAGGTTCTCCTCTGCAGTGGGTCAACTGAAGCAGTTAGAGATTCTTAGGCATGCTGGTGAAGAGTGGTCAGCTTTGCACCACTGGCTAAGGAATTCAACCAAAGCAGCACAAGCGACTCAGCTTGAAGCCAGGGCCTCCACCATCTACCTTTCCCATCCAACTTAACTCCATGGCAACATGAATGAGTAGGCTTGCTGTTCTTTTGGGTCTTAAAGAAATTTGCCCCACCAATCCCATCTCCCACCAACATTGACTTCCTGGATCTGTTTTAAGGAAATGCAGAGCAAACTCTCCCTTCACCCACATTCAGACCATCCAGGCTCTCTTTCCTTCTTGCCCCGACTTGTGTGTGGCTCCAGGACCCCTAGCTTGTGCATGGTTTCCGCTAGGGAGGTGGTTGGGTTAGGGGGAGAATTGGGGAGGGGAGGGATTGGACTGGGGAAGGGGATTTGCATTTTCAACCTTAAACTACTGAAAGCATGCTTTGGGGTGACCTCTGGGATTTTCACATAAACTATGGTTAGGGAAAAATGCCTGTTGCTCCTTATATGGGAGGTAGGGACTTGGGGGACTTTTGCCTTCCTTTTGGCTTAGGAATCTATTCTATTTGAGGAGAATAAGCCTCATAGTTACCTTGCAAACCCTGGAAGGGAAACTTATTTATTCTATCACCAAGTATTTATATTGCCTACTGAGGACAACTGAGCAGTCTGTCGGGGGCTGACATTGCCCTGTGTCAGAGAAATGGAATAATCTCACCTGTTTCTCTGCAGGTGTCAGGTTATCTGCCTGGTCATGAACCCCCAAGCCAACTGATTATTCCAGTGTTCAGAATTAAGTGTATTAGATGGGTGTGAGTATCTGTGATGGGTGTGATGTATGCATGTGTGTGCTGTGTGTGCAGTGTGTATGTATTGTATGGGTATGCTTTGTATGTGTGTTTGATGCGAGTGTGGGTGTGAGGGAATTGTAGAGACACCACTTTGCCTGGGTAGCATCAGGCCTAGTTATGGCTGACTCTTTCTTTGCTAGACAAACTTCTGCTTTGGCAGGAGGCTCATACTCATAATATACCACCTTGAGTGTATTTTTATGGAGATTGTATATAAAATTATATAAATATATATAACTTGTTCTATTTTAAGGCAAAAGGAGACTTACTGGGGAGGGGGCAAGACTCAGATGCAATAGTGCTGGCTAACCGTGGGAGCTTCAGGTAAGTTGTCCACATGGGGAGTGGGGGGGGGGTGATGTAAGCAGGGAGTGGGGCTCGTGCCCGCTGCACATATATATAAATATAAAGAAAACTTATATAGAGCTATCTATCTAGCATATCTATATATCTATATATCTATATGATGTCATAGTTTGCTTTATTTTTGTACCTGTGCTTAGAGACACTTTGAGCAGTATCGCCTCCCCCAGGTGGTCCGGGGTGCTAGCTCATGCCTTGATCCCACTGATATTTCTCCATCCTCCTCAAGACAGACTGTGTTGGAAGCTGCTTGAGTCTTTCTGGTAGATATGTGTATATATGAACAAAAACAAAAACAAAAAAACCACAAAAAAACAACAAAAAACAAAAAAACAAAACTAAAGTCATTTATAGAAAGGACAGGCAAGCCGAAGGCGCCAAGCTGCTGGATCTGCATGTCTCCTGTCAGGGGGGTTCCCTAACTCCTGCTGTCTGGTAGATGTGCTCAGTGTAGAAAGGACGATGGAGAGCTTAGCATGAATCCATACCCCTCTGGCTAAGGGTTGGTACTCAGTTCTTTGGAAACGATTTAGCTCGGCATCTTGGACAGAGGGAGCTCAGATTCTCTAGGTCGTCTGGTAACACCTGTCCTGCTTTGTAGCACCTGGGCTCAAGCAGCCCCCGTGTGAGGTGGTAGGAAGGTTTTTGAAGCTGACTGCGTGGGTTCAGTCTTGGAGAAGATACACCCTGGTAATTACTGCTGCAGAGTCTTGGAACCAGCATGAATGTGATATCTAGTATAAATATAGCATCTGTGCTTTTTCATTTATTTTTAATTGGAAAATAAACTGTTGTCGGAAATGGGGCAGTCTAGTCCCAGAACACTGAGCGGAAGATCAGGAAAGGGGCACTGACACCGGTTAGGATGTGAGGGATAGGTCCTACTGCTGGCTGCTTGGCCCGGGACTCTGAAGTTAACAAATGTATTGGAAGAAGGTGGTTTGGATGGAGATTCCGGGAGTTCACTTGCGTTTGGGAAGGAAACTGTGTGCTCTGAAGAATACCTCTTTAAGAATTCAAGACCTCACATATGCTGCGAGGGCCCCATGCCCTGCAGCCTTAGCTGGCGTCTCCTGGTGCTAGCTCTTTCTTCTCATGTGCCAAGTGATCAGAGTGGTGTCCTTGAAGCTGATGCAAAGCCAGGGGAGACTCAAGGCTGAAGTCTCTCCAGTCTTCCTGCTTCTCACTTAAGAAAAGGCAAAAGTGCCCCCCCCCACACCAATCTGTCCAAACAAAACATGATGCTAGCCAAGAGCTCTTATTTCAGATGCCTCAACTGTGGGAAGGGCTTTTATGTTTTTGTTTTTGTTTTTGTTTTTTTCTGGTGGGGGAGGGGAGTGAAAGGCAGAGTAGGCTGGAGAGGAGCTTGAGTCTAACTCCTGACCCTTAAGGAGACCTTATGATTCCTTTGATGATCTTTTCAAAATATTAAAAAAATGTCCAAGGGTATTGTGAGAAAATGGGTTCTCCTGTGGTCCATGTCGGACTGGATGGGCTCCAGCACCTGCTCTAACTTAGGAGGCCGAGGGAGGATAGCAGGTGTTTCTTGTAGATTTCCTGAGAGATTGGGCAAGAGGAAGAACAGCAAATTCTTTGTCCCTTTCTAGCTTGAGTCCCCTCCTCACTTACCAAAGAGGGGATTGGGATTCCATTGTTTGTTTTTTGTTGTTGTTGTTTTTGTTTTTTGCCTCACTTTTGGTCATAAGCTATCAGCAGAGCAGATCATGTTAGCATCTCAGGGCTCATAGCTCATACTCCATGAAGCCCAGGTTTGCTCTGACTCTACTCTTTCCCCGTTGAGCTAAAGGCTTGGTCCTTAGAAACCTCAGCAGCATCAAGGAACATGAGATTGCCCTCCTATTTCATGATGTCCAATTGGATTCCTCTCTGGAAACGGGAAGATGGACATGTCCTTCACCTTGAAGTTTTAGGGCTTGAGGAATGTGCCACTATTACTCTGTCTATGACCTCAGTCAGACGGTGCAAAGTGTGCACTGGAGGAGAAGGGAGTCGGGGCTCAGTATCCATCACCTAGTCTATAGAAGAGCCAGCTTTCCATGATGGAACGCAGAGCTAAGGAGGCCAGGATCTGACTATGTATGGAAAGAGCAAGCTAGCTGAACGTTGAGTCTCTTAGTTAATGGGACTGGTGTTAATGGGAAGGCTGCTCTGAGAAAGCTACTGCCAGGATCCTGAACTGTTTCCAATACTTGTGATTCACCTTGGTCCCTAGGTCATGGGAGATTTGTTGACTTGTGATGCTCTTTCTTCTTGGTAGGAGATAGGGGAAATCTAAGGAGACTTAGTTTGGCTACCTCTGTCTGTTATATGGAATGAACGTGGAAACAGATGTGGAAATTGTTCTCCTAAGGGTTGATGCAGCTCTGTCCTTTCCCCATTGTCCTTAACCAGGAGACTTGGGGAAAGGGACACCTCTACCACTCATCAGTTGCTTGGGCCTCACCTTATGCTGTAGGTACTAACTATGTGGAGCCATTTGGACAATACAAAAGCATGGGGGGAGGGGCAGGACACAGCTGTGGATCATGATGTTAGAGTAGGGGGGTTTGTTCTGTAGTCAAGAAAGTGACTGAAAGGAGTTGCTGTATGGAATGACCTTGATGCCAGAACTCAAGACTGAGCTCTCACAAAAGGAGCAGCTGACCATTGAGCGCTGTATGCACTGTCAGACAGTCTTACAGCTCCATTCAGATTTAATTTTCTAACTGCCATTTGTGGGGTCGGAGACTGAGGGCAGGAATGGGACATGCTTTCCCAAGTTACCTGTCCTTATACAATCCTTGACTGAGCAGAGGGTGCCCTGCTTTGGTCAGCAACTCTGGGGCCCCCTTCATCGCCGCCTCTTCTCTCTTTCATGAGGAGGAACTGTATCATCTTGGACACAGTTCTTCCCTCGTGCAGTTAAAGGCAGTTTTTGTTGTATGAATTCTTTCCCTCCTGTGTCCCATTAGTGTGTAGACACACGGCAGTGGGGAGGTGAAGGATCCTGGTGCTCCCTGTCAGGCTCCCTCACAGACTGCACACCTCTTGCCCCTGACAGCCTCCTGGCTGTTAGTCTTAACATATCTGGACGTGACTATCAATATCGTCATGAGATTTCTTGCTCTCATTTCAGACCTTTATTCTTCCTTTGGCTTTCGTTGGGGGCTCTTCCTCCCCCATGCCTAGTCTTCTCATGAAGATGGTTCAAACCTCATTTCTATTTCTTGAATGTTGAGTATTACATCACAGCGCTAGGGTGCTTCATGGTGCTGCTCCTGAAGAGGCCAGCTGGACGGGATCAGTCCGCTTCGTCCCACTGGTTCCTTAGAGCTTGCTGTATCTTGTCCCTATTAGATGTTTTTCCTTGTGGGTTGGGGTGGGAGAGTTAGGGGTAGTTTTTGTGTTCTCTCTCTCTCTCTCTCTCTCTCTCTCCCCTTTCTCTCTCCCTTCCTCTTTCTCTCTATATGTATGTATGTATGGATTGGTTAAAGTCAGTTATCATGGGCAGCTGACTTTGACTCCAAATTAAAGTTAAACTACACATTGTACAGCTGCACACAGAACACCTTTGAGTGTGAATTTGGATGGCAACTAGAGGCATACTTTTTGAACTTCAGGTATGTAACTGAAAAGTAAATAAAAACACTATTTTTTCAGTAACCTTTTTTTTTCCTTCTAAAAGATAACTTAAAAATCAAACTATACGAACATTAAATTGGTGCTGTACCAAAGCCTTATGACATATTCCACACTCCGTATATCCTGTCTCCCGGGAGCTCTCTGCTTATTACTCTTTTCAAAAGCCTGGGAATGCCAGTGAGCGTCAAGCCTGGGTCTGGGTGCTGGGGACCCGTGGGCCAAGGGGACTCGTGGGAGCAGAAGATGATGGTGGAGGTGGGGGTACCCATCTTCTGCCTGAGCAGATACTGAAGGGAAAGCAGGTGTTGGTGTGTGTGGCATGCATGTGTGTGTGCGCGCGCGCATGCGTGCGCACGTGTGCATGAGCTCACCTGTGCATAGTGCCGAGGAGCATGCTATGCTACCTGGGCACTGAAAGGGAGACCCAGGTTGGCCTGGGTGTGGGTTGGCTGTGGGAGTGAGGGGCACGCCCCTTCCCTTTTCCATTTCCCCTTTCTTGTAGGTTAGTAATGGAGGTGTATCAGAAACAGCTACACTCTCAAACAGGTGCTTTTCCCCCTTCAGAAATCTCCAAACTAAGTATCTCTCTGTGAAGGGCCTGTCCATGGGGCAGGCACCTCAGCTACCAAATCCTAACCGCCTACGGCTGAGAGGAACCCTTTTCCTCTCTAGCCCTTGCCTAGTTTTTTGGGGACAAAGGTTCCTCCAGGGATCTCTGCGTCCCCTGTTCCTTGGCCTGGGTGGGCTTCTTAGCCCATTGAGAAGGCCTCACTGTGGCTGACCCATAGCTGTACCTGCTCCGTGGTCCTAATCAATAATGCCTGCCCTGGCGGCTGAGGACCATGATTCCTTTGGCCTCAGACTTGTCAGTGTGAAGTTGAGCACCAGCCCAGATTTATTCGGGAGGAAATCTACAGTCGGCCTCCACCTAGACTGTGACTCTAGGCTCCACCTGCTGGTGCTCTTGGGCTTGCTGAAACTAACCAACTCATCCCCAGTAACACTGCATGTCCATATCCGCAAACAACAACAACAGTACATAAGCAAGCGCAGGGAAAGAGAGAGAAAGAAGACACATCCAACATCTAGATGTGTAGTCAGTGAGGGAACCCCTGGGAACATTGCAAGCTAAGCTGATTTCAAAACGTTTAGTATTTAAATTACTTCTCATGTAACATTACTCTGCTTCAGAAATGTTTTGTATTTTGATATAAATAAAAATTTGCTTAAAAAGTTTGTTTCCTATGTTTTTTTTTTTCCCATACCTAGAAGTATTTGCTAATGGTATCTGATTTCAAAACTGCCTCTAGCTCTCCCTCACCAGCTCATTCTGACATCTCAACATGACTCTGAACTAGCTGCTCCCCATTTGCCAGTCAGGTGTGTTCTGAGGAGATGTTCTGCGTGAGTCACGGCTGCTCGAACTTGGGAACCGCCAGGGGTAAGGATAGAGAAGCCTCCCTGTGCTTTAGGTTGAGGGACTCAACTTGTAGTGGTGTGCAGGCAGCAGCGATGGCGGGAAGAACTGCACAGGCTGTCGTAAAGTAGTTAGTGACTGGGAAAATATAGGGAATGTGTGAGTAGAGAAAGGCACAACTCAAGCATAGAAGGAAAGAGTCTCTTGCAGCCCGGAAAGGTGTTCAGAGGTCTGATAAGGAAGATGACATTTGAACAAGTCTTACAAGGGAGCTTTATCTCTACCCAAGGCCCATGAACCTCTTTCACTTCTGTCTTCAGTCCTATGTGCCAATGGTCACTTCCTGGTTTGACTCAACCTTCGAGTCAGAATGAGCTGGGTCTCAGTCTATTATGAGAGTCTCATTTATGAAAATCAAGGACTCGGGGATCAGCAGGTTTGGACGTTCACACTCATCTCCGGGGTTATTTTGGTGTGTGTGCCTGACATCCTTCTCTTTGGCTAGGTAATGTCCCTCCTTATTGTGTCAACTGCATACATACGAAGTTTCATTTTTGTCTCTTGAGACAGAAACTTACTTTGTAGCCTAGGTTAGTCTTGGACTCAAAATTGTCCTGCCTTTTAAACTTTATTTGGGATTTAGTGGGCAGAAAATGCTTAAAAAAAAAAATCTGTGCCTGCTGTTCTGGGTGCAGTCAGCAGACAACTAAATGCATCAGTCAGCATCCCAACACTGCAACAAAATGACCAAGAAGATGAAAATTAAAGAAGGTTTACTCTTACTCACGATTTCAGCAATTTCAGCCTATGACTGGGAAAACATTCCAATATTCTCTCAAGTTCTACTGCCAAAAGGATCTCTTGTCTCCCAATAATATGCAGGCTGGGGACAAAGCCGTTAGAGTGTACAACATTTAAGAGCTTCTAAGCCTCAGCACAGGCCACCCAGTCCCCACGTATAGGTTCATCCATACGTTCAAAACCTTTGGTATAGTTGTAAAAGGGGACATGTAAGTAGCGAGGCCAGAATGTGACATCCAGACAGCTGTCCTTTGTCTCCACGGTCTGCTGCCCTTCTCATGCCTGCTTGGTTTCCAAGTCCTCAGTCATCTCTCTTTTGGTTGGTAGGGTTTGGTAGAAAATGTTTGATAATTTTATATGCATTGATTTTAATTTTTAAAACAGATACATAGTTATTTCCTGCCTATTTATATAAGTGAACAGAGCCAAGAGGACCTTTTCTATGTCAAAGAGTGTTTATGGGATTTTTTTTTTAACCTTTAAAACACTTGTCTATAAGTGTTTGCCTGAATATTTCTTATGTGTACCATGTGAATGCAGGAATCCATGGTGGTCAGAAGAGGGTGTCAGATGCCCTAGAACTGGAGTTAACAGGCAGCTGTGAGCTTCCATGTGGATGCTGGAGACCCAACTTGAGTCCTCTGTAAGAGCAGAAAGTGCTCATGGTTGAACCATCTCTCCAGCTCCTTAGTCTAGACTTCTTTTTTTAAGTTCCACTAACTTTGTACTTTACAAAATCATTCCGCTTTATTTTATTTTTTGAGCTCACAGTAACCTCACGTGCTAAGCAAAATGTATCTTTATCACCTCTCTAGCAACCCATGAAGGAGCTTCTCAGATTCCTCTCGTTCCATTTTCTCCTCTTCCTTCATCCTTTACCCTTGCTTCACATCAGCTTTGATGTCTGCAAAAGGGAAATGAGATCTAGCACTTTTTTTTTTTTTGCTTAATTCTCCTTCATACAGGCATGACACTGTCTAAGGACACCTATGTTTCCCAAATTAGGTCATGGAGCTCCAGGGAAACCAACAGTATTGAGCATTGTAATACTTCTAGTCATGGAAATTCAGATTACTGTGATAAAGAGAGGGCTAGGTGGAGATTACATGACAGTGAACTTCATGGGTTTTACAAACCTAGATAGTTTTGCTTTGGGGCTAGACTATTTGCTAGTCTAAAGGAGGCCAGTGAGAAGATCACCAATAAAATTCCAAGTTAAGAACATAGCTTTTAAATGAAGAAGCGATAGTGGAGATAAAAACAGCTCAGACCAACACAGACATGTTTTTAAGAGAGTGTTGCCACACTTGCTGAGAGACTTGCCATGAGAGATGAAGGAAGGGAAACCAGGGGAACAAAAAACCCAGGTATTTATCTGCCAACCTAGAATGAGAGGACAAGGGAGAAGGGAGGTGGAGAGGGAAGGAAATCCAGTCACAAGGTTTGAAGTAATAGATATCCAGGGGAGATTCCACTGGACAGAAGCCTGGAGTTCTAGTGGGAACCTGAAGATGGTGTTAAAAATCCAGGTAGAGAGGCAGGATACAAAAGGGTGGGTGAGGTTAAACTCCAAGTAAAGGACAGAGAAGTGTCCGCCTATGTGGGCTTTCCAGAGGAGAGGATAGTAGCTGTGACAAGGGAGTCTCAGTGAAATAGTGACAACAGCAATTCCAGCTGGAGTGGGTTGAGAACATTGAGACAATAGCTAAATTCAGGGCTAAGAGCATCTGCCTTGAAGAGGGACTTTGCATACCAGAGTAGACATGTCTAAGGACACTGCTTTAGAGTTTAGGGGCATAGTAGGTGCAGCAGCAGCTCGCTGGGTCCCTTTTCTTGAGTATGCCAAGTTTCTAAGTCCTTTGGATCCTAGTGGCTAATGTCTCACAGGTTCCACTGTTGACAGGTGTGCTCTGTTGACAAAAGCCTCCTTGCCTAAGAGGGCTTGCCTAGTGGGTTGCTCCATTGTGACATTTTGGTTCAGAAACAAAGGCCACACATTGGTGTTAGTGGAAGGCACCTTGGTCATGATCTTCTGGATCAGGCCAAGGCTACAGTTTACTCGAGACAACATTGTTATTCACTTCTATATCCTGTCTACCTTTCCTTAATCTCTTTATATACTTTTTCCTGGAGGAATGGGCTCACAATGTGGCACATCCCCAACTGCACATCCCCAGCCTTTGCATATAAGGTACTCATTCTATGATGTGCTGATAGGAGGACCCTGAGGATGGAATTCTGAAGATGGGTTTCACAGAAGCCGGCTGGCAAGAGGACAATGTCACAGTGCTATGTCCAATAGCAGTTGCCCCTGACATGCCTTAACAATGCAATTGCTGAGATTGTCACCTCTGTAGGACTGAAGCAGGGTATAGGCAAAGGCATATATGTGTGTGTGTGTGTGTGTGTGTGTGTGTGTGTGTGTGTGTGTGTGTGTGTATGTATATACCTTAGAGATACTAGAGAAAGAGTACTCCTAGGAAGAAAAGAGTGGGGCAGTTGTGTTTGATGAGAGAAGCGGGTAAGTCCTGCTGGATCAAAGAACTGGACTGCAAAGCTCCATAGAGAGATTTTACTCAGTTGGGGGCATCTTCCCATGACACAGGGATTATCCATCTTGTCTCTGGAAGGCAAATCCAATAGCTGCTAGAAGACTCTGAATCTTGATGAGACTGATGGCCCAAAGAAAACAGATGTTAGAACTCCAAATACATTCTCTGAATAGGGGTAGCAAAAGGCGCAGAGAAGTAGGCACAATAAAATGGATCTGTCCTAAAACCAATCCAGAAAACCCAGCAGCTTCCCAGAGTTTCTAGTTGGGATAGTGGCTCATCCATTCACCAAGGAAGGGGTGAATCAGGAAGATGCACGAAGCCTAGGTGAGAAGCTTAGCCGTGATTATCTTCCAGAAGTTGAAGCTAATGGGTTAACATGCTATTTCAAATCTGGGCATCTATTAAATCTTCCAAGGCATCATTGTCAGTGGTGAAATGAGCAGTATTCCCTTTAAAGTCCAAGGAAAGAAAAAAAAGGACATCAAGTCCATCGTGAAATCTGTGCTAAGAGTCTAATGGGTATTGTTGATGTTCAGAATAATCTTTGACCAAAGGAAAGATTTGAAATTTGGAAAGTAAAACAAAACTTTCATTATCTTCAAATGACATGAATATCAACGTAAAAATAATCTCTAAGATCTTCTCTAATTTTTTTTGTTGCTATGTGAAACACCTTCACCAAAATCAATTTAAGGGAGCAAAAGATAATTTGGGTTACACTTCTAGGTCATTCGTTCATCATTGAGGAATGTCAAGATAGGAAGTCAAGGCAGGCATGGTTACCAATCCATAGAGAATTACATCTGTATTAGTTACTTTCTGTTGCTGTGATAAAACACTATGATCCAAAGCAAACTGTACAAGGAAGAGTTTATTTGAGGTTATGGATCTAGAGCGGTAGAAGTCTACCATGTAGGTAGGAGAGGAGTTACAATAAGCAGCAGGCACGATGCTGGAACAGGAGCCTGAGAGCTCCACCTCTTGAGCCACAGTCTGAAGTGCAGAGAACGAACTGGACGGGCATTAGGCTTTAGCTCTCAAATCCCACCCTGAGTGACATACTTCCTCTGGCAAAGCCATACTTTCTTTGTGTGATGGTTTGTATAAGCTTGGGCCAGGAAAAGGCACCATTAGGAGGTGTGGCCTTGTTGGAGTAGGTGTGTCACTGTGAGTGTGGGCTTTAATACTCTAGTCCTGGCTGCTAGAAGCCATTCTTCTCTTAGAGGCCTGCAGATGAAGATGTAGACCTCTCAGCTCCTCCTGTACCATGCCTGCCCAGATGCTGCCACGCACCACCTTGGTGATACTGGATTGAATCTCTGAACCTGTAAGCCAGCCCAATTGAATGTTGTCCCTATAAGAGTTTCCTTGGTCATGGTGTCTATTCACAGCAGTAAAACCCTAACCAAAACACTTCCTAAACCTTCCCAGGTAGTGTCATTAATTGGAGACCACATGATTAAATTCATAAGACTATGGGTAAGCGAGCATTATTCTTTCAAATCACAGCCACCTTCAGTCAAGGAACTCACTAGGTAGTGAGGAAATACAGCCAGAGCCACGGAGGAACAAGGCTTGCTGGCTCACTCACAGGCTCATGTTTATCTAACTTCCTTGCACAGCCCAGGAGCATTTGACCAAGAATGGATTTGCCTACAGTGGGCTGCGATCTCCTACATCAATTAGCAATCAAGATAATCTCCCCCCAAACATACCTACTGGCCAATTTGATCTGAGCAATTCCTCAGTAGAGGTTCTGCTCTCAGAGGATGACTCTAGGCTGTGTCAGATTGATAGTTAAAGCCAGAAAGCACAGAAGCTATAAAGAATTATTAGAAATGGTAAGAGACCAAGGGAAGTTTGCTGAACCTGAGACAGTAATGTTTCTATTAGCAATGGTCCAGGTGTTCTGTTTATTTTTCTGCGTATGTGTGTTTGTATTCATGTGTATATAGGTGTATTTCTGTGAGTGAGCATGTGGAGGTCAGAGAACAATGTTGATGCCATTCCTCAGAGTCTCTCAGTAGCCTGAGATGCTCAAAGCAGGGTAGGCTAGATGACTAGGAGAGCACAGGAACCAGCCTGACTTTACCTCCCCACTGGGATTGCAAACATGTGTCACCCTGCTCCACGTAACCATGGGTATTTTAAAAGGTAAATTTAGCTGAACAAAGTAGCATATGCCTTTTATCCCAACACTTGGGAGGCTAGGGAGGTTGATCATTAGTTCTAGGTTAGCCTGGGCTACCAAATGAGATACTGTCTCAAAAACTAACATCAACAATGAGAACAACAGCACACGTGCACACACACACACACACACACACACACACACACACACACACACACACACACCAGTGAGGTAACTTTGTAATAGTGAAGACAGCAAACTATTAAAATAAGGATACATGGTAGAATTTTAGGGAGAAATGTAAGAAAAGACGTAAGCATTGAGGTGAGATCAGAGTTAAGCAGAAGGAACATCCCTTCCTCCCGTATTCTTCTGTTAGAATGTGATCTTCATATGGGTCTCCATCAGGACCAACAATCTGCCTTGTACAAGCCTATGCGTTTAATATCCCAATCCAGACACCAAAGCCAAAGATCGTCCTTACAGGCTTAAACCTTCCTCTTTCTTCTGCTTTTTCCCTCCACAACTGAAGCATCAGCTCCCTCTTATTTTTGGTAAAGGCAATTAAACCCAGCTCTGCATTCAGAAGTCTGTCATAGGGGCTGGAGAGATGGCGCAGCGGTTAAGAGCACTGACTGCTCTTCCAAAGGTCCTGAGTTCAAAGCCCAGCAACCACACGGTGGCTCACAACCATCTGTAATGAGATCTGATGTCCTCTTCTGAGGTGTCTGAAGACAGCTACAATGTTCTTATATATAATAAATAAATCTTAAAAAAAAAAGAAGTCTGTCATAGTTCACCCAGCCTTCCGAATCAGGAGACTTTAATGATTTAATGGTTCCTGGATTGTTACCATCACTAGAAGCCTCTAACCTTTCTTTGTCTTCAAAGCATGCTTTTGTTTGGTTGTTTTGTATGCTTTAAAAATATCTGTCTGTCTGTTTATTGGTCTATCTATATGTCTAATCTACAATCTATCTAATTATCTATCTATCTATCTATCTATCTATCTATCTATCTATCTATCTATCTATCTATCATCCACCTACCATCTATTTCCATCTATCATCTATCTAATATATGACTATCTATCATCTACCTATCATCTATTTCTTTCTATCTATCTATCTATCTATCTATCTATCTATCTATCTATCTATCATCTATCTATCTATCTATCTATCTATCTATCTATCTATCTATCTATCTATCTATCATCTGTCTATCTATGTGTGTGCCTGGGTATATATATGGGTACCCTGTGTATGTATGAGCCCATGGAAATCAGAAGGCAGCAGATCCCCTGAATCTGCAGTTACAGATGGTTGTAAGCTGCCATGTGGGTGCTAGAAACTGAACCTGGGTCTTCTGCAAGAGCCACAAGGGCTCTTAAGTTCAGAGCCATCTCTCCAGCCCCATTTTATGTTTTGAAAAGATAGTATCTTGCTATGTAGTAGAGTCTGTCCTGGAAGTCTTAATCCTCCTGCTTCATTGTTCCCAGTGCAGATATGAGTAAGACCCAACATGGTCTCCTTAACACGAAGACGCTCAATGTGGTGTCAGTTTTGCAAAGGGGACCTCAGTTGGCTCACTCTGAGTAAACTGTCACTCCTTGCACAATGCTTTATTTTAAAGTTTGTTGGGTTTTTGCTTTTAATGTTTTTTTCTGTCTTGTGCTATTTATTTTCAACTATTATTTATTGCTTGTTTACTTCCTTATTAAATTTGGGAGCTTAACTATCATTTTCATTCCAATAATAATTATGTTTCATTTCCAAGCAGCCAGTGAGTACCATATGTCCTTTGCCACTATTAAGTGACAACACACGCCAACTCTTCTACTGGGACACTAGTAGCTGACTGTTCCCTCTCCCCAGAATATGACAGTGTCTCCTTTTTCTTTCTTAACTTGAATTATACCTCTGAACATGTTTACTTTACCTCTCCATTTTAACCCCAGCTTGGGTGAGAGTTTAGGGTATTTCCTTTAAGCTATGATTACGATGAAAACTTATTTTCTTTTAAATATTTATTTTTATTCTATGTTTATGAGTGTTTTGACTGCATGTGTATAGGTGCATCATCTGTGTGCCTCATGCCTGTGGAGGTCAGAATAAGGTTTCAGATCCCGTAGAACTGGAGTTACAGGAGGTTGCGATCTGCCACGGAGTCCTGGGAACGGAACCCGAGTCCTCTGAAAGAGCAGCAAGTACTCGTAACTGCTGAGCCTTCTCTCCATCCACAGGAATTATGTCTTAGATTACACATCCTTAGATGCACATTTTCAATATGTAGCTCAATGTGTATAAAATGGTCTCCATGACTACAAACACACACAAGCATGAATCTCCACATTCTCATTATTCACTGTCTGGTTTTCCATCCTCATCGACCTTAAATTCTAAGGTTTTGATTTTAGTTTTTGAGGGTAGTCTCATATTCAGTTGTTTTTCTGAGTCATGGTCTTTAGTAGCAAAGGGCCTGAACCATGTACTTCTGCAGTAACAGCTTAGACCCCTAATGTTAGCAATTGTAGCAGCAGAAGGTTTTTGGCCATCTTCCTTGTCACCAGGGGAAAGGAGACCAATCTCCTTTCCTCAGCTCTCCTCTACTTCTTGGAGTACTGAGAAAGCAGCTCTAGCACCATGGAGTGTAATTGTCTTTCCTGGGGTTCAATATCTCCACACACTAAGACTTCTGGATTTGCTGTGTTCCTTGTTTGGCCCTTGGGTTTTCCAAACTGTTTTTGCTCCTTCAGTATGCTACAGAGAAAGAACAGATGGAGCCTTTGGCTAAGGCATGAACCAAGTCATGTTTGCTTATGAGAATGTAGAGAAAGAGATGGATGATGGCCAAGAACAGAATCTTGGGGAGATGCTGGTGTCTAAGGGGCAGGTAGAGGAAAGGGTTCTGAAGAAAGATGACTCAGAGAGATGACAGTCAGGGAGAACTGGAAGTGGTCAGCAGGGTCAAATTTGATGACAAACCTGTAAATGTCATTGTGTCTTTAACTAGGATGACATTGATTAAATCTTCACGGAACCTTCATGTTTCAATATCCTGGTATCTTGTTTGCTAAATATAAGGGACAATATTTCTAAGGCTCCTCATTCTCCTACTTCTTAGACCCATTGCCATGCTTCCCCGAGTTATAGGAGCAATCCTGCAGTGACTTGTTGGTGACAGTGCAAGCTCAACATTCCCATCCAGCTCAAAGGCTCTGTGATGTATCTCAGGATCCCTCCTGCTCATGCTATTGCCAGTACAATAGAGATCAGCACATCCAAATGTAGATGGATGTGAAAGTTAGCACCGTGATTCATAAGCTTCAGAGAACTACAAGCTGCTTACACAGAGTCCTAGAGCTTGCTGTGTGATGTGCTTGTTGACTGTCAGGGCATTCAGTTTCTAGACTCTCAAAGGAAATCTTTCCATTTTTCTCCCTTCTGCTTTGGTGTTCCTTGTTGGATTTAATTAGATGTCTAAGAGGAAAAAGATTCAAATTCAAGTACAAATGGATACACTAGGGTAAATGACATCACACTGGGTAAGTTGGGATTTTAATAGGAAACAAATAACCATAGGAAGATTTGTTTGTAAAGAGACTGTTTTCATAGATGTGGCAGGGTGTAGGAAGACTGTATTGTTAGAGCAAGAATCCAGGGTAATTAGTGCCTAGATGCCGTCATTGTTCTCAATTTCTTTTCCTGTTGCTGTCAGAGAATACCCTGACAAAAGCAACCTAATTGAGAAAAAAAATTATTATAGGTTATTGTTCAGGATTACAGCCTATCATTGTAGAGAAGCCAACAGTGGCAGAGCTGCCGACAGGCAGTCACATTGTGTTCAAAATCAGGAACCAGAAAGCAACAAATGCAAGTTTGAGGCTCAGCTTACTGTCTCTACTTTATACACCCCAGGATGCCCTGCCAGGGAACAGTCCCACCCATAACTTCTTAACCAGTTAACTTAATGAGATAAACCCTCAAAGGCCTTCCCAGAGCCTCAATTCACAGGTGATTCTAGTTCTGTCAAGTTGTTCATCAATACTAACACTACACCGCCATAGGCTTGAAGATTAAAAGGGGAGAAAACCCTACCACAATTGGGAAAGAAAAGTCCTGTATTGCAGGGCACATTGAGAGGAGTAGCATGCAGGCTAGTTCCAGTTGACCTCACAGACACTGAACAAGCACTCTGATCACATTGTCCTTTCCCTGTCCAAGGTCCTGCCTAGGATTCCAGAGATGTGTCCCATGTAATTGGAGATAGCATGGAAGAAAACAATGAGAAGTGGTCCTTGGGATGCAACAAGAAAGGTAACTGCATAAACATAGCCTTTCTAGGGGACGTCTGACTTAGCTTTATGCCCAATTAACATATTAGTCACAAATATATGAGCAACATTCTGGATGTTAGATGTTGGTTTAGAAGCATAGGTAACCTTGTTGAAATTGATCTGGGTGGAAAGGGAGCCAAATTATAGTGACTTAGGCAAGAGGGTAGATGAAGCAATAGAGATAGCAATGAAAAGAAGTATAAGATATCAAAGAAAAACATAATGGGAGGCTGAAGGCATGATGGATTACAAAGATGCCCACCATTCCTTATGCTTTTATGTATTCAAACTCGTACACAGCTTCTGAGAGCCTTCCTGCTTTGCTAGCATGGATGGGGCTCATCAGCAGACTTGGCACAGGTTTGAAATGAGTTCTGCTTTAGGGGTTGCTCTATTGGGCTTCTGCTACTGCTGTGACATGTGACAATGTGCCCACGGTAGCCTGCAGGAAGATTCCTAAAACTGGGAATAGAGCCACACTGCTGTAACCACTCAAGTTAGAGCTGGGTGAGAAGCCAGGGCAGGTTAGACAATCTCCAGCTGTAAAAGTGACACTAATCAAAAACAATGAGTTTTAATCATCAGAGTTTATAACAATAAATTCTATTCTATTTCATTGATGAGTTAATGTTTTTGAGACAGAGTCTCATGGATCCCAGGCTGAGGATGGCCTTGAAATTCTGATCTTCCTGTCTTTACCTTTTGAATACTTGGATTGCAGGAGTTCACCACTACAGCTGATTTATGGAGTTCTGGGGTTAAATCCAGGGCAAGCTCATTTACAGAAGTGAAAACACACAGTTTGTCCAAGGTCACTCCCAGCCTTCAGCAAAGTTACGTCTTGGGGCAAGTGGGACTTATAGGTTAGACCCACTATTGTTTTATAGTTTTCTTAAGCACCGTAATTTTAAACCTTAAACATAATGTTCACCATCATAAAATTAGTTTGAGAAAAGAAATCTTACTATAACTCAAAATCCTGATACAATTCTGAAAGAATCCTTTTACTTACAAAATGTTAGAAAACCTTTTCTGTAACAAAACACCATAAGCAAAGCAAAACATGGTAGATCTCTGAGGCACAGAAAGAGATGTGACTCTGGTCTTCCACAGCTGGGACTGTGTTTATTAGCTCATATAGAGAGGGGCAGCCTCTGCTCCATGAGACATGGAGGGGTCTGACAGAAGATAAAGCTGGCTTTGGTCTTTTATAGGGGGAGATGGGCAGGGGCTTGAGAATGGGGGAAATTGCTGCAACCATGAGTGCTATGTGCAGGTCTGCAGTTTCTCTTTCCTAGAATTGTCTGCTTCAATCAGGACAGATTATCTTGGGACATAGGTTATCTCTACAAACATTCCTTTCTGGACTGACTGAGCAAGGTCATTTGTAACCTTGTGAGAATACTATTTTACAATCTATGTACTCTGTCAAAAAAATAAAAATTAGAAAATGGTGGAAAACATTTGTACCATTTTATAGAACAGACATCTACAGTTCCATCCCTACTCCATCCTACCCCACACCCAACTTTCCTCTTCCGGTTCCTCCCTATTTTCCCTAACTTTCCTTTAGACCCTCCCTATCCTCCCAACATTCCTGCCCAACTGAACACTCTCTTTAAAAACCAACACCTTGTACCCTTGCTGCTGTGTCCTGAATACTGATTTCCTCTCAGAACTAACATGTTGTAACTTGAGCCCCAGTGTAATAACACTAAGCCCTTGTAGTGCCTAGCAGGTGTACGCAGGCCATTGAAGGAGAACTGCAGGTCTCGCTCAGTTAAAACTTGGCATGCTGCCACAGGCCAGGCTGGTGTCCATGAGGATGTGTTGGTGTTGTTGCTACTGCTGGGGCCATGTTGGGGTCCATGATCCCAGCTGCCACTAGAAACCATGGTGAAGTCCACAATGCATGCTGCTGAGGGATGAATGCAATGGCAAGGAAACTTCTTCTGCAGTGGTATCGGTGACTGCAGACTCATAACTGAGGATGAGAGTTACTGGTGGTTTCTGTAACATCTCAGCCTCCCCACCCCACCCCCCCCCCCCAAAAAAAAAAAACAGTCCAAGAAAGCTACTGAAGAGTCCTTAAAAAACTGTGATAAAGATGCTGAAGTCTACCTCATCACACTTGTTGACTTCTGGCAGGGACAGAGGCAGGGTGTGGGGTCGGGGGGGGGGAGGGGGAGGTGGGCAGGTGAGGAAGGATTTAATTTTTTTAAAGTGGATGACCACTGAGAGTTTGATTATGCTCTAATGACTATATGGGCAACACATTTTGAACTTGGTATTTATTTATTTATTTATTTATTTATATATTTATATATTTATTTATTTATTTATTTATTTATTTATTTATTTATTTATGTGGGGAGGGAGGATACAGGGGGTAGGAGGGCTAACCTGGGAGTAAATGAGTGTGATCAGGGTGTATCATATAGAACTTGGTATTTATTTATGTATTTATGTATGTATTTATTTATGTGGGGAGGGAGGATACAGGGGGTAGGAGGGCCAACCTGGGAGTAAGTGAGTGTGATCAGGGTGTATCATATAGAATTTGCAAATAATTAATAAAAAATATTATGTTAGAGGAAAAAAGAACTTGGCATGCAACAATACCAACTGACCAGGAGAAGCTCAGTCCACTGGTGCCACAGTTACAAGTTTAGAATGGCAATAACCATTGCTTTTCTGACTGGATTTGATTTCTGTTCGACAGTAGGGATTCATGCCTGTACTGTAAACCCAGTCAAAAGCCATGACTGGGGAGGTCATAGGCCTCAGTTGGGGAATGGTTGTTTTGCTAAACAGACATGGTGTGTCTGTCAAATCACCTTCTAAATAGCTATGTTCATGCCTATAGGTTAGTGTTGTCGTCAGCTCTGGTGAGAGAAGCTTCTTTCTACAGTGGCCAGGACTGGCTGCAAGGGTGGTAAATGTGCTGAGAATAAAGGACTGTGGAATGCCCATCACCCCATCCAAGTCCCAGGATACACCAGGGAAGAAGGGGCGTAGAGAATGGGAGAGACAGAGGAAAAGTAGGGAATGGTGTGGAACAGTGACTGCTGGGTATGGCACAGTTACTTCACTCTTCAATTAAAAAGATTTGTTATTATCAGTATAAGGTCTGTACAAGATGAGAACTATTAATATCCTGCCATAGATGGTTGAGAGGCTAATGGGTCCCCACCCTTTCTGAGAACAGTTAATGAATGATGGAAGAGGGGGGACGACCTATTTTCAGTGGTATAGCAATAAGACAGACATACTCAACCACACTCTTATAAACAACCCTAATGAAACTCACTGAGTCACATAAAAGAAAAAAAAGTAACTATCTTCATTAATTTTAGTTAGCTTAGTTAGGATTTTATTGATGTGAAGAGACATCATGACCAAGGCAACTGTTATAAAGGAAAACATTTAATTGGGGCTGGCTTACAGTTTCAGAGGTTCGGTCCATTATCGTCATGGCAGGAAGTGTGGCAGTGTGCAGGAAGACATGGAACTGGAAGAGCAGAGAGTTCTACATCTTGATCTGAAGGCCGATAGAACAAGACTATCTCTTTTAGCAGGCAGCCAGGAGGGGGGTGTCTCTTTCACAATTGGTGGAGTTTGAGCATAGGAGCCTCAAAGCCCATTCCTACAGTGATATCCTTCCTCCAACAAGGCCACACCTATTCCAAAAAGACCATACCGCCTAATAGTGCCACTCCCTGGGCCAAGCATATTCAAAGCACCACAGTATACATGAAGTTAGAAAGGAGACTCGGTGGGAAGAGGAAAGGGGTGGGCATAGACATTAGAGCAGGGGTGGGCGGTGGGGGCTGGGGGTGGAGGGAAGGGGTGTGGACAGGAGAGGTTGACTGGAGTGAATACACCTAAAATATATTGTGTCCATGTATGAAAACCATGTGTGTTTTAGCCAGAGTTTCATTGGTGGAAGAGACCACAGCAACTCTTGTAAAGGAAAGCATGTAATCGGGGCTGGCTTACAGTTTCAGAAGTTTAGTTCATTATTATTGTCATGGCTGGAAGCATGGTGGCATGCCAGGCAGACATGGTGCTGGAAAAGTAGCTGAGAGTTCAGCAGGCAACAGAAAGAGAAAGTGACACTGGGCCTAGCTTGCTTGTCTGAAAACCTAAGGTCCACCCCTAGTGACATACTTCCTCCAACAAGGTCACATCTACTTCAACCAGGACACACCTCCCAATAGTGCCCTTCCCTATGGGCCAATGGAGGCCATTTTCATTCAAACCACCACAATATATATAATTAGTATATGCTTGTAAAACTTTCAAACACAAAATAATGCTGTATTTGCACTGATCATAAAGCTTGTATTCTTGTCATTATCTACTAAGGATATTGTATAACAACCATTCACATAAGTTACAGGTCTTATCAATAATCTAGAGATAATTTAAAGTATATGAGCTATATGAAAATACTGTATCATGTTAGATAAGGAATGAGCATCTGTGGACAGCAGAATTCATAAGGGATTTTTGGATACTGAGGGAAGAGTGTATTATTGACGAAAATGTAAAGTGATGAAAGAAAAGATGTCAAGCATGAATCCTGTGTTCTGCAAAAACAAAAACAGTTCTTTAGGAAAGGTAGCATACAGGTACTTTCCAGTAAATAATGGTTTAAATAACTTTCTTGTTGCTGTGTTAGATTACCCTGACAAAGGCAACTGGTGAAGCAAGAGTTTATTTTGGCTCACATACAGGGTGCAGGATGAAGAGAGGGAAGTTGAGGCAGTAGGAGCTTGATGCATCAAGCATTGACATCTGTGGTAAAAATGTATCCTGTTGCTTAGTTCCCCCTTTCTCTTATATGATCCTGGATCACAGCCAGGTGCTTATCACAGTGGGTGTGTCTTCCCAGCACAGCATAATCAAGATAACCCCACACAGTCATGCCCAGAGACATCTCCCAAGTGAATCTACATTGTTTCAAATTGACAAAACTAGCACAGCTCTGCCCCTTGTCAACGTTATACAGAAACACATTACTTTTAATTCACATCCTTCCACTGCTTTTCTACATAGGCTCAAGACCATCTTATAATATCAAATACACTCAGTGTAACATTGAAACTGCCTATAGTCATTAACAGTTCTGACACCTTGAAAGTCCATAGTCCCTTAACTGCCAACTCCTATTAGAGAAAAAAAAATCTATATTCTTCTAACACATAATGTCAGTGAATATTCCTATTCAAAAGTATGAATATGAATGCCACTCTCTCTGTCTCTCTCTCTCAGTGGGTTTCATTAGGGATCGTTATAAGAAAATGTTCAAGACTGTGTCCTTCCTATTGTTGTTAAACCACTGAAGAAAGTATGAGAAGAAAAAGGGCTTAGCAAGAAACGATTGGATCAAAGCAAGACTAAAATCCAACAGGACAAATACCAAATCCTGCAGCGCCATATCCAGTATCTGGGGCTCGTGATGAAATTAGCTGAGCACTAAAAATCTCCGAAATACACATGGAGGAGTCTTTCTTAGGTTGCTTTCCCTCCAAGCTTGCAGTACTCATTGGAGGCTGTGCCATGGTTCCGGCTTCTCGGGTATTCTAGGATCTCTGCTGCAGCACCAGCTTCATCTTCCCAACTTTTCATATGCAAGGACCTCTCCAGACTTCCTTAAGGGACTCAGACTTGCTTCTGGCTCAAGATGATGCTTGGACTCCTATGATTTGTATCAGTCCCTGTGGGGTGATCCTTTGAAAACATTCTCCTAGGCAGTTAGATTAGACTTTCTTCCTTGAAATGAATTTAGATTTTCACAAGATGGAGTCGTTGCTCATAGAACACTTTTTTGTTTGTTGTACCATGGCAGCATAAGCATTTGCTCTTCAGTCACGCCAGTCTCCTTAACAGTTATAGCTGCTTTCTCAGCACCAGCTCAGACGTTCTCCCATCTCTTTAGTATTAGAGTTGTAAGTGCTTACATAAAAAAGAACTGATATAAAATCGCATTTTAAAGCACTAAAAAAAGGAGAATAAACTGAACATAAAACTGGAGAAAGGAAGAAAAAGATGGATTATATCAGAGATGTTGTTTTCTAACAAAATAATAGAGAAAACAAAGTCAAGGATAACTTTTTAGAAAAAATGATCAGCAAAACTGACATGCTTTTAACTACACAATGTTTAAAAATAAGATGATTCAACTGATTAAAATTACACAGAACTGAGACCATCACAACCAATTTTATAAAAATAAAGAGGATTATAAGACAATACTATGAACAATTGGATCCCAACAGATTTCATAATTTGAAAGAAAAAAATCTTAAAATATAATCTACCAAGCCTGACTCTGAACCTTTAATAGGAATCTAAACAGACTTATAATTATTAAGGAAATTGAGTGAATGATCAAAAACCCCTCCCAATATAGAAAAGTCCAGAGTCAGATGGATCAACTTATGGACTGTATCACATATGTAACTCCTAAACTCTTGAAAAAATAAAATAAAATAAAAAGGTCCTAACAGAAAAGAACGAATTGAAACTCATTCTCTTAGATCAGTACTGTCATGATATCAAAGCCAAGGGTACCAGAAGCAAGGATATCTAGAAATAAATATGCTTTATGAATACTTATGTCAAATCCTTAATAAGATGTGGCAAGCAGAATGTATCAATATACTGAAGAGATTATGTACCACAAACCTGAAATATGTGCTTCTGGAATTAAAAGATGCTTCAACCTCTGGGAGTCAATGTAATTAACACTGTATATTAACAGAGGAAAGAACAGGATCTATTGCAGTTTTGATTGGCATTGTTCTGAAGCTGGAGATCTACTTAGCTGGGCTGTCTGATTTGGTGCCACAGTATTTCATAACATTTCCACAGAAACTTCTCTTAGGAAGTTGCTGGTGCCAATATCCTTTCAGTACTAATTTTGACTTTTAAGATGAGTCTTTCTTTTTGTCTGTTCATTATGTTAACTATTTATTTTAATTAATTTCAAAGATCATTCTTGTTTGGAGTGATATTCTCTATTATCCCCTCCATTGTTTTCCCAATCTCTAATTAACCTAATTCTAATTTTTTTTTTCATTCATTTTCTTTTGCTTTCTTTGAGTTTAGTTGTTCTTTTGCAATTTCATTAAGGTGGAGACTTGACATGTAGCTCATGCACAAAGCCTTGGATTCAGCTCTCAAGTACAGTATAGAAGATTGTCACAGTGACACGTGCCTATTATCTCAGCACTCTGGAGATAGAGGCAGGAGAATCAGAAATTCAAGATTATCTGCGGCTGTATTGTAAGGGTCCATGATTCACCAAAGAATGATACTCCAGACTCAAATAGTATGTAAAAGCAAAGAGTGCTTCAGTCTGCAGAAGTCTAGCATGTTGTGGTCTATAGTTTACCAAGATGGAGACCCCCAACTGAGCTCCCAGGCTCAATTTAAAGCACATTAAGGAAATCTCCGGGAGAAATAGGTGACCTTTTTCTTAATTGATTGGTTCTATATCTAAGGGCCTTCCAGAACCATTGTTGGGGGATCAGGAGTCTGGAAACTGTTGCTGGGGAAGCCTGGAAACTGTGGCTGACCCACTGTCCTTGCCTCAGGCCTGGTGGCAGGGCAGCTGCTGATGGCCAGGCAGTTTCTGATTGGTTGCCTGAGGCTTGGGTCCCCCCCCCCCCCCCGTAACTGACTTGTCTGTATTTGCCCAGTTCTTGGAGAAAGAGATCTAGGCCTAGTCTCCTGAACTGCCACTTTGAAGTCTGTCATGGAGACAGCCTGTTTCAGTCCTCCCAGTGTAGCAAGTTCAAAGCCAGACTGGGCTATATGAGAACCTGTCAAAACCAAAACAAAGCACCAGAAAAATGAATTCATTCAAGTGGAAAATTACATTATTGATTTGAGATCACTTTTTTCTAATGTAGGTATACACATAAACTTACCTTTGTAATTCTCCTCCTCCTCTTCCTCTTTCTCCTCCTCCTCCTCCTCCTTTCCTCCTCCTCCTTCTCTTTTGTGGTACTGGGAGAATGAATGAATATACTGCACATTCCATATACTTTTGTATTTACCCTACAAATTGTTCATGAAAATTTACTTCAGAAAATGTTCAAGTTTTCATAATTTCATAATTTTATCCAGGTATTATGGATAAACATGTTTAGCTTTTAAAATATTTTGGATTTCCCAAATCTCCTCATTATTTCTAATTTAATTTCTTTGTGTTTAGAAAATATACTTTTGATGGGAATTTCATTGACTCCATAGTTTATTTTGTGTTGATGTGACAGGCTGACTCCATGACAGGGTTCAAATTGACAGTTCAGGAGATTAGGCCTAAAAACCTAGGCTTCAGGCAGCTAGTCAGCAACTGCTCTGCCACCTGGCCTGAAACAATGACAAATGGTCAGCAACAGTTTCCAGCCCTTATGCTCCAGTAATAGTTCTGGAATGTCTTCAAGAGACAGAGAAAAATAAGGCTACCTACCCTGGAATTCCTTAACACAGATTCCAGAACCCATTCCCTGATAATGGTTTTGGAATGTCCCTAAGATAGATCCTGGAATTCCCCTAATGTGCTTTAAATCGAGCCTGCCAGTTCACTTGCTTGTCTCTCTCCATTTTAGTAATGGGAAGTCCCAGTATGCTGGACCTTTTGCCTTTATATACTATTTGACTCCCGAGTATAATTCTTCAACAAACCATGGACCCTTACATTTGGGGGCTTGTCTAGGATTTGCTGGAAACCACCTGACCAAAATAGTGGAGTGTTTTTTCAATTGGTGACAAAGTCTGTATTAAGAGACATAACCACAAGACTCCGGATCCTTGCTGGAAAGGCCCTCACACTGTGATCCTGACAATGCCTATGGCTGTTAAAATGGATGGGATCAGGGCATGGATACACCTCTCTCATGTTAAGCCTGCCAGGAGAGATGATCCAGCAGTTGAGGTCCCAGTGGAGGAGACTTCCAGGTGAACTGCCACAAGAATGATGGAATGTCACCCCACACCCTGTCGATCTGCTGAAACTGCGATTCCAGTGCTCCTTATCCTGCTTGCTGGCTGCTTAAGCTTTTATTTATTTATTTTATTTATTTTTATTTACTTTATATTCCAATCATAGCCCCCTTCCTCCCCTCTTCCCAGTCTCATCCTTACAAATTCCTCCTCCTGTTGCCCCTTCCCTCCTCCTCAGAGAAGGGGAGCTCCCCTTGGATCCCACCCCACTAGGGGAGGTATAGTTCTAGCAAGTCTAGACCTATCCTTACCCACTGAGGCCCAACCAAGCAGTCCAAGAAGTGAGGAAGGGAATCTGATGGCAGGGAACAGAGACCAAGATAGCATCTGCTCCACTTGTTAGGGGAACCACATGGCGACCAAGCTGCACATTTGTTACAAATGTGTAGAAGGTATAGTTCTAGTTCCTGCATGCTTCCTAGTTGGTGGCCTAGGATCTGTGACCCCTATGGTCTTAGGTTAGTTGACTCTGTGGGTCTTCTGGTGTTCTCGGCCTCTCCAACTTCTCACTTCTATCTCTCACTCTTCCACAAGACTCCAGGGCTCTGCCTGATGTTTGGTTGTGTGTCTCTGCATCTGTTTCCATCAGCTACTGGATGAAACCTCTCAGGAGACAGTTTTGTTAGGCTCCTGTCTGTAAACAGCAGAGTATCATTCATAGTGTCAGGGGTTGACTCTCTCACATGGAGTGGGTCTCAACTTGGGATAGTCCCCTCAGTCTCTGCTCCATCTTTAGGCACATCTTGTAGGCAACACAAAGTTTGGGTTGAAGGTTTTGTGAGTGGGTTGTTGTCCCTATCCCTCTTCTGGAAGTCCTGCCTGGCTATAGAAGGTGGTCACTTCTTAGGTTTCTTTTTTTTTTTTTTTTTCAGTTGTATATAACTTACCTTCTTAATTAGATTTTGAGTTTTTTTTTTCCATTTTTTATTAGGTATTTAGCTCATTTACATTTCCAATGCTATACCAAAAGTCCCCCTTATCCACCCACCCCCACTCCCCTACCCACCCACTCCCCCCCTTTGGCCCTGGCGTTCCCCTGTACCGGGGCACACAAAGTCTGCGTGTCCAATGGGCCTCTCTTTCCAGTGATGGCCGACTAGGCCATCTTTTGATACATATGCAGCTAGAGTCAAGAGCTCAGGGGTACTGGTTAGTTCATTGGACCATGTAGAGACTGCCATATCCAGGGATCCACCCCATAATCAGCTTCCAAATGCTGACACCATTGCATACACTAGCAAGATTTTACTGAAAGGACCCAGATGTAGCTGTCTCTTGTGAGACTATGCCGGGGCCTAGCAAACACAGAAGTGGATGCTCACAGTCAGCTAATGGATGGATCACAGGGCTCCCAATGGAGGAGCTAGAGAAAGTACCCAAGGAGCTAAAGGGATCTTCAACCCTATAGGTGGAACAACATTATGAACTAACCAGTACTTCTTAGGTTTCTATAACCCCTCTGGTAGGAATCTCAGCTATACTCACTGCTTTAGACATCCTGTATCCCCACCCCCAAGGTCTCTAGCTGGTCCCAGAGATGCCTCCTCCCCAATTTCCATTCTCACTTCCAGCCTGCTCCCACTCCACTTCTCGCCATACTTGATCGCTATCCTCATTTCCCTCTTTTCTCCCTCTCCTACCCAGTTTCCTCTTTTGCAGGCAAATGAATGGAACATGAGAATGCCATCCTGAGTGAGGGACCCCCAAACCTGGAAGATGCATATGGTACATACTCATTTATAAGTGGACATTAGTCATAAAATGCAGGAAAACCATACTACAATCCACAGACGCAAAGAAACTGGGTAATAAGGAGGTCCCAAGGGAGGATGCATAAATCTCACTCAGAAGGGAAAACTAAATAGTAATTGGAGGTGGATGGAGAGAGATCTTTCTTAAAGGAATTTGAGAAAGCATTCTGCCAACAGCCTAAGGAAGCCTGCAAGTGGATTGTAGTGACACATTGACCTTGTGAGACCCATAGCCAGACATTGTATGTAACATTTCTGTTCTACAGAAGCTCACACAATAAATGTGCATTGTTTGAGGCAAGACAACTGAGTTTGTGGTCATTTGTAAAATAGGTATTAGTAAGTAGCTAATACAATGATATTTCTAATTTATTTAAAATTTCTCTTTATCTTATTCCATGTCATTGACCCTATCTTTTCTTCTGGTGATATATATATATATTATATATAATTGTATATATCCATATCCAGTTAGCTTTTTCTTTGACAAATATAATTTATTTATACAGGGGATGTTTGGGTTCTTAATTCATTTTCTTTGTCTGGCAGTTCTGGTCTCA